>NC_138373.1:28361499-28403199 GCF_054177405.1 Leptonychotes weddellii
TTTGTTCATCGGTGTAGTGTGTTGGAAAGAATGCAGACCTGGGGTTTCAGTAAAGGCATATACTGAATCCCAGTTGTGTCTCTCACTGGCTGTATGACCTTAGACAAGTTAGTGACCTCTTTGGGCTTTAATTTCCTCATTTTTTAAAAATTTATTTGACAGAGAAAGACACAGCGAGAGAGGGAACACAAGCAGGGGGAGTGGGAGAGGGAGAAGCAGGCTTCCCGCTGAGCAGGGAGCCCCATGAGGGGCTCGATCCCAGGACACTGGGATCATGACCTGAGCCAAAGGCAGACGCTTAATGAATGAGCCACCCAGGCGCCTAATTTCCTCATCTTTAAAATAGGGATGGTAGGGCCGCCTCAGTGGCTCAGTCGGTTAAGCATCTGACTCTTGGTTTCAGCTCAGGTTATGATCTCGCCATTGTGAGATCAAGCCCTGCATTGGGCTCTGTGCTCAGCACAGTCTGCTTTAGATTCTCTCTCCCTCCCCCTCTGCTACTCCCATACCCCTCCCCACTCGTGCACTTTCTCTGTCAAATAAATAAATAAGTAAAATCTTTAAACAAATAAAATAGGGATGGTCATACCTAAATTGTAGGATCCTGGAGAGATTAGAAATAGTCTGTAGGAAGTGTCAGGGACAGTGACATTTAATGTAAAGTACGGGAAAGACATTACACATAGCTCTTTGAATGACTTGGGGTGTGTTTACTTGCAAGTGAGAGAAGTTTGACTCAAAGTAGCTTGTACAGTCTATCAGTTTATTATCTCAGGTGTCCAGAAACTGAAGTAGATCAGGCTTTGGGATTGGTGGATTCAGTGGTTCAGTGTCATCAAGAACCCAGCTTCCTTCCTTTTCTCTACCCTACCATCCTTGGTGTTGGCTTCATTCATAGGCTGGTACCAAAAGGCGTCACATCCAGACACAAATATCTTGTAGCAGAAGAGAGACTTTATCTTACTATGGCCGCCTTAGGAATGAGTAAAAAAGCATTCCCGAGACCCCTCTCCCTTAGCTGTTTCTTCTAAGTGTATCATTGTCCAGGATTGGATCAAATTTCTGAACCATGTACTAATGGAATGTGTTAGCTAGCTATTGGTGCATAACAAATAATCCCAAAACTTAACAGTTTGCAACAACAAACATTTATTATCTTGAAGATTCTGTGGATCAGGAATTCAGGAACAACTTAGTTGGCAGATTCTGGCTTGGGTATTTCATGAAGTTGAGGTCAATATGTTGGTTAGGTTGCAATTGGGTAAAGGTTGGATTATAGATAAAATAAGCACATGGATGGAGAGACTTCATGGAGCAGGTGGGATTTGAACTGGTAGATTTACAGTCAGAGATGGGAATTGGGGCTGGTGAGGAGCATGTCTATACCAAAGGTGTTAGCTAGCATTTACTGAACACCTAATGTATACCACACCCTGTACATGTATATTTTTAACCCTTACAACACTTCTAGGAGACAGGCAATATTATCCCCATTTTACAGTTGAAGTAACAACCTCCTTGACTTAAAGTGATCCCCCAGAGGACTGGTCGCTAGTAAGAGGCTCCACTCGGAATGCTTGCGTATGGAATCCTTGTGTTTCAGCCAACTTGGGAGCCAGTATCTTGCCTTAAGAAACGTGACTAGCTAATTTGAAGTGAGGCTTTTTATATAATTTAGTTTTAGGGAGTAGGTACAGCAGTGAGTAATCTCTTTAGAAAAGAATTTGTCATTTTATTGAACCTTTACTGAAGAGTCTCCCTACTTATCAAGCCCACACCCCACCCAGTGCATTGAAAAGATGATTCAAAATTTATTAAGATTTACTTTGCACATCTCTCCCCCTGGAATTCCTACTCTGTGGTTATAGCTTTGGCAGACTGGGTTGTTAGAACAATTAGCTTTGAAAAATTAGCTTGTAAAACTGGGAAGGTCTCATGGCAGAAGTGAGGTCTTAAAAATTAAATTCACTTTTTATTATTATAAAGATGATAAGGTATATTGAAGTAAAAAACCCATTAATTGTTTTTAATTAACACCTGGAACTCCACCCACTCATTCGGAGATCACTTGTGCATGGGAGTAGAGCATTGGAGGGAGGAGGGGGTGCATTCACCACGATTACTTTGCCCAGATGCTTTGGTGTCAGGTAGAGGCTGGGAAGGGTCACAGGCAGCGCAGAGAACCCCCTCACCCCCCGCCCACTCCAACCCAAACCCAAACCAACCTGAGGCAGAAGGGGACGTTACGGGCAGTGATTACTCCTGCCAAACCTCTGCTGGACCCCTCACCTGGAGCAGGTTGGGACCCCCCCAGCGGCTCCCCCTCCATGGCTACGTTTGCCCCACAACTGTATCTCAGCCTCCAGAGCGGCTTTTTGAGGAACCGAGAGCCCAATGTAAAGAAAATGAGAGGCACAAGTGTGCGAGTGCGTTGTGTGTGTGTATGTGCATCCGTGTGAATGTGTGTGAAGTGTGCCGTGCTTTGCCTGTGATGTGTATTTGTGTGAGTGTGTGATGTGTGGTATATATGTGGGTATTTGTGTGTGTGAGTGTGTGTTTGTGAGTCTGACTCTGTGTGCTGAGTGTGTGGGGTTGTGAATGTGTGTGTGTTGCTGCCCCCACAGCCCTCCTTTGAGTGAAAGGGGAGAAAGGGCTTCTCTCTCTCTCTCTCTAGCCTGCTCCTTTGTAGCAAAGAGGGGACTGATTTCTGCCTAGCTCCCTGTTCTCAGAGCTTTTCTGCAAGACAAGTCTCCTCCCACAAGTGGAGGGGCCAGGAGCCGGCCCTCCATGACGCTAAACCCCGCCCCCCCTGCCCCGTACCCTTCTCCAGGACGGTGCCCTCGCCTGGCCCCTCCAGGTTCCCTCTCCCGCAAAGCTTCTGGCTACAGTACTGTTCTGTAGGTGGCAGCCTTGATAAGCCTTGCTCTTATCTCTGCATCTGGGGAGATGCAAAGAAAGCAAAGAAAACCTACTGAGCGTGGTTGAAACAAGGCAACATTTATCTGAGACCCCAGGGATAGAGAGCAGGTTTGGTGTCAGCTTGGAGTGGGATTCATATAGGTACCTCCTTCTTTGCCTTTGAATGGTGAGCCTGAGAACAACTGCGAAAACATCCCAGACTCAGTGAGACCTCTCTAAGTCCTGGAAGCAGGGGGCAGGACCAGCCCCCCTTCTCTCCTTTTCTTCTCCACTTACTCGCTTTTTCATTTGCTTGGTCCACACACAGCACCTGCCTCCCGCAAGGCAGACACTGTGTTAGCACCAGGGGCCCAAAAGAGAAGCAGATGCAGTCCATTCTATTTCGGGGGAGACCCAAAGTAAACACCCAGCAGTGTCCTAAGCACAGTAAAAGTGGGACATTGCACGCTGGGTCCTGGAGGAGGGCGTGGAGAGCTTCCTGGAGGTGATGCTGCCCTGATTTTTAAAGGACCAGTTGGAATTATGCAGGCCAGGGGACGTTTGGCAATGTCCAGGGACATCTTTGGTTGTCAGTACCAGGGGTGGGGGAAGATTGCTTCTGGCCTTTAGGGGATAGACAGCAGGGAACCTGCTAACGATACTGCAGTGCCCAGGACAGCCCCTCCCGAGGCAGAACTATACAGCCTTCAATATCAGCGGTGCCGAGTTGAGAAACCCCGGGTTCAGGCAAAGCAGGAGGAAAGGCATTCCAGGTCCTGTGAGAGAGGAACTGAGGGAGCTGGGCCTTTCTGGAAGGACTGCCGTGTGTGGGGGAGGGTTTGGAAATGGGAGCAGAGACGTTGTCACATGGGGGTTAAGGAAGACCCTCGACTGCCCTGCTAAGACCTTGACTGTCCCTTTATCTTAGAGTGAGGGGGTCTGCTACAGCGTTTTAAGCAGGGGAGTGTCATGGTCAAGTTGTGTTTTAGGAAGATCACTGCAGGGGGTAGGGTGGAGTGGGAGTGGCCGGTGAGATGGAGGGGGCGGGGCTGGCCCCCTTACTTCAGGCCCACCAACCCAGAGGCAATCACTGTTTCCACCGAAGGGCTTAGAGTCGGCTCAGTTAACTCAGTGCAGTGGAATGCAGTTACATAACAGGGTCTTTTTTATATTTCAAGAAGAAAACTCTGGAAAGACATGCATTGGTGAGACGTACATCCAACGTTTTGCCTGGCTGCCAACGGCCTTTCATTGAAGTTACGAACCGGGTCAGCACACTGCACAATAACACAAGCAACTCGCTTTTGCCAACCCGAGCAGAATTCTCCAGTGGCCCAAACCCCGATGCTTGGACTGGGGACCAGGGACACCTGTGTGATGATGTGTCATCAAGGCGAGTGTGTTGTTTGTCTCTACAGCCTGGGTCTCCTGGGATCAGAGGTGTGACCCGACAGGGTATCATGGGTCCCATTATGTCCGCTCCCTCCCCACCCATACGTGTTGGAGTCCTAACCCTCAGGACCTCAGGATGGGACCTTATTTGGAGATGGGGTGCTTACAGAGGGACTCAGGTTAAAATGAGGTCGTGAGGGTGGGCCCTAGTCCAAAATGACTGGCGTCCCTAGAAAAAGGGGAAATTTGGACACAAAGTCAGACACGTACAGAAAGATGATGTGAAGACATACGCAATTTTTTAAAAAACAGGCAAGTACTAATATTCTTTTTATGACCTAAATGGGAGAGCACCATTTACAAGCCAAGGAGCGCCTAAGGCTCCCAGAAGCCGGGAGCGGGGCCTGGAACTTATTTTCCCTCCTAGCCTCAGAAGGAAACCAACACTGCCAACACCTTGACCTTGGACTTCTAGCCTCGAGACCCTGAAAGAATAAGTGTCTGTTGTTTAAGCCACTAGTTGGTGGATCTTTGCTGTGTCAGCCCTGGGAACAGAATATATCAGATGGAGGAGGTCCTGGTGTATTTCAGAGAGACCCTCTGATCTCAGTGTCACAAGAGGGGCTTGTTATCAGGGGGATCTAACAACCAAGCATTCGCCACTTTCACCTGGAAGCAGGAGGCAGAAAGGAGATGAAATTCCACAGAAACCCATGGATTGCCTAGTGCAGTGTTTCTCCAAGTGTGGTCCCTAGACCAGCAGCATCAGCCTCACCAGGGAATGCAAGTTCTCGGGCCTCCCCCCAGACCTCAGGCCTCAGAAACCCCCAGGGGTGTCGCCGGACGCTCAAGTGTGAGAGCCAGTGGCCTGGGGTATACATGAGACCCAGAGGAAGGGGTGGGGGAGCTCAGCAGGAGCGGGGAAGGCCCTTTGAGATGGTGCAGAGGCAGGACGTGTTTAGGGGAAACAGCGGCCCATGAGGAGGAGAGCGGAAAGGAGTACAGGAGCGCAGTGGGAAGTGAGGAGGAAGCCAAAGAAATTGTCACGTCGAGGATTCGAAAGCCGGGAGAGCTCATACCTCATGGGGGGCCCCTAATGGAGTTTCAGGACGATTGCTGTGGGATGAAGCAGCGATGGGTAGTTTGTGTAATTGACACACTGGCTGAACACGCGGGGTTGCTCCCGCCGACAAGTCACCGAGGATGCATGCTCGGCCACCATTTCTCCAAGGGGAGGCTGCAGTCTGGTGCTTCTCGAGGTGAAGGGAAGGGCCACGCCCGCACCGGAGAAGATCAGCAGAGCCACAGACCCCTGTCGCAGTCCTTTTCCAGTTTCCCGGATCATGTGGAGGAGAAGGTGTTACTTGGAGGTTCCCACCTCCGGCACCGGCTTCTCCCCCTTCTTAACAAACTACCAGCAGATCTCTGACTGAGGGCCTTGACTGGCTCCCATCGGCAGCTGGAATTCACCTGCTTTATCTTGTATTCATTGTTTTTGTTTTCGTGGCCGCCTTGATGTCATGGGGGGTGGCCCCGGTGTTTCACGGATGGTACTGCAAATCAAGTTGTCTCTCAAAATAAATTGATTTAGGCGAAACCCAACTTAGTTTAAAAAAATATTAAGTTGCTAATAGGTGGTTTCCCCATATGGCAAAATTCGCAAACTTGGTTTCTGAACGATGGAAGTTGAGGAGATGCCAGGGTGGAATAAGCAAAGAGGAGTGTAAATGTTACAGAAGGGAATGGTTGGATGTAAGGAGGGTGAGGTCAGACGGTGGAGGTCTCAGGGCCAGGATGAGTGTATGCTTCGTGGAGGACCCCTTGGTGAGTGTGATAGGATGTCACAGCGGAGCCTGCATGCGTGTGTGTCTGTATACACGTGCATCTGTGCACATGCATGTATATCTGTCTCTACATGCGTGTGTCTATATATACATGTTTCTGTTTGCATATATGTACGTCTTTACATGTGGGAACACGTATATGTTTACATGTTTGCATATATGTCTATATACAATGTGTATGTTTGTATATACTCTGTATGTGTCTGTGTCTATACATACATGTTTTACCTCTATATATATATGCATGTGCGTCTATATACGTGTGCGTGTGTATGTGTGTAGTGGGGATGCCAGGAATGCCTTCATTCAGGGGATCTTTAAGAATGCCACAAGCCAACAAATCTCCTAAATAGATGTACCCATTTTCTCCCACCTGGGGCTATTCAAAGATGAGTGATTCCTTTTTCTCTTGACCTTGACCATTAGCCAGCGAATCATGATTCTCCCCCCACCACCATTACTGAGCCTCACTCTATCATATCTGAGTCAGTTTTTTTTTTTTTAAAGATTTTATTTATTTATTTGACAGAGACAGACACAGCAAGAGAGGAAATACAAGCAGGGGGAGTGGGAGAGGGAGAAGCAGGCTTCCCCCAGAGCAGGGAGCCCAATGTGGGGCTCAATCCCAGGACCCTGGGATCATGACCCGAGCCGAAGGCAGACGCTTAACGACTGAGCCACCCAGGCGCCCCTATCTGAGTCAGTTTTGACCCAATTTGCTAAACTCCCCTGATCACTGACCCAGCCCAAAGGCAGAGAATGCTGGGCTGTTGTTTCTGAATATGATTTGGTCACATAGATCATAGGGCTGTCAGCCCGTCACCCTGCTAATCTCAGTTCTCACGACAGCCTGACTTCATGAAGACATCCATCTATGCCAAGCTCTGGCCTCTTCCTGTGAGGTCTCTGAGCAGTTACTCGTTGCTGGCTTTTTGGCCTGGGGTGAGGGGAAAAAAACAAGGGAGAGGCAGAAAGTGGGCCTATCTGCCTGTCTCCTCTTTGCTCAATGATCTAGCCAGGTGGGAGGAGGAAGGTTGGTCTTGCCACCTTTCTCACGGTTGGCTGCTGGGCTGGGTCGAGCTGGAGAGCTCACCAGTTCTGGTGGGCAGCGGACAGGCGGGGAACTCTACACAGCAGGCTGCATTGGGACGAGCAGGGGACAGGGCTCTGGGGAGGACCGATTGTGGTGTCCCCTTAAGGCTGGTGGCACATGCCTTCCTGTGGTCTGTCTCCCCTCCCAGGCTGCAGACAATGGCTTGTTCACACTTGAATGCCTAGCACCTGGCTTAATAAAAGCATAGCTTTCGTTTCTGACCATTTGACATAGATAACTACCATCCCCACTCCTGGATCTGGGAACCATGGCTTGGAGGGTTAAGAGACTTGCACAAAGGCACAGAACTTGTCCAGGGCAGATGCCAGCCCTCTTTTAAAGATCTCCCCAACCCTCCGCTCTGGGTTTCCTCCTGCCACATCACCTGGCTTACCTTCTATCGCCGCGTGCAGCATGCCTGCCAATTTTCCTGTGTGTCCATGTGTGTGGTGTCTCTGTGGCTCTGAGTTGCTGAGGGCAGTGCCCCTGTCTCTCAGGTTCACCTTGGTATCCTGAGTGCGTCGTGAAACTCCATCTCATGAGTGGGTTTCCGCAACTGAATGAATCAAGGAGGGAGTGAAGGGATGAATTACTTGAACACAGGCCTGACTGAAGCCTCACTCTGTAGCCTTTGCTCTCTGCTCAGTTCCGTGGGGTAGAACCCTGGTGCATGTGGATGGAGTGGGGCTACAGCCTGAGGTTGACCTGACAGGTGGGGGCACCAGGTATGTGCACCTGGGCAAGTCACAGAAGTGACTCAATATGAGTATCAACATATGCCAGGAGGGCAGGTGAACTGTACCCCTAGGTGCAGCCTGGGTGGGGCATCGGGAATGTCCTGGGAGCCTGATGTATGAGGGAGGAGGGCATGGTGATGGATTCGGGGGACTCCCCATTGGTGAGGACACTGGACATTGGTCTCTTTCCTGCATGTGGTGGCTTCATACTCTGAGTCAAACAGAACATGTCACTAACCCTTTCTGGGCCTCAGTTTCCTTGTTAGTGGTTTGCATGTGGGTTTCTTCACTGCTGGGGGATGGTTCAGAGCATGGGCTGGTGTTAGAAGGCCTAGGTTCAAATCCTGAATCCACCACTTTCTAGCTGTGTGTGTGTTGGCAAGTCTCTCTCCTCCATACCTCAGTTTCCCCATCTGTACAATGAAGATAATGATAGGTTGCAAGGGCTCAATGTGTTCATTACATAAAATGCTTAGTACGCACAGTAGATGCCCAACTTGCTGGTTTGGTGAGGAGATCCTCTGAAAAAAATTTTTTAAAGATATTACTTATTTATTTTAGAGATAGAGAGTGGGTGAGTGCGGGGAGAAACAGAGGGAAAGGGACAAGCAGACTCTGTGCTAAGTGCACAGCCAGCTGCAGGGCTCGATCCCAGGACCCTGAGATCATGACCTGAGCCGAAATCAAGAACTGGATGCTTAACTGACTAAACCACGCAGGCACCCCAGGAGATCCTCTGAAATATTGACTTTTTTTTTTTTTTAAGATTTTATTTATTTGAGAGAGAGAGAATGAGAGAGAGAAAGCACATGAGAGGGGGGAGGGTCAGAGGGAGAAGCAGACTCCCTGCTGAGCAGGGAGCCTGATGCGGGACTCGATCCAGGGACTCCAGGATCATGACCTGAGCTGAAGGCAGTCGCTTAACCAACTGAGCCACCCAGGCGCCCCGAAATATTGACTTTTAATAATGCAGAAGACTGATAAAGGAACTGAGCAGAGGTGGTATTTGGGTTCATGTGTCTTGTGGAAGCTTTCAAATTCAGTGGCTCAGATGAGAGAAGTAGAGGTGGGTGGGCCCAAGTCTTTCAGTAGCCAGTTAATTTGTGCAATGCATGCCCATTTCTGTTTCTAAAGCACTGTCCTGACTTGTAAGTTTTATCTCTTCAAGGCCCCCACATTCCTGCTATTACTGCCCCAGGCTTGGCAAGCATTAAGTAGCTTGTTTGAAAATCATGTTCCTTTAGCTGTTTGTTCATGTGTTTCTGGAAAGCCTACTATGTGCTAGGCTCTGAGTGTAAAACGGGGAGTGAGTAGTGCTCTCTTGGCTCACCTGGAGCTTACGGTCCAGAAGAGGGGGAAGATATGCAAAAAAGTATCACCCAAATAAAAGTGCAATACCTATAGCAAATTCTGTGAAACCACAGGCACCATGAGAGCAGGTGATAGGGGCTTTGACCCATCAGGGAGGTCAAAGGTTGCCTGAGGACATGGACAGAAGCTGGGATATGAGGACAGACAGGTGGTGGTTGAATGAGGAAAGGAGAGCGTTCCAGGTGGTGGGAGCAACCTGGGCAAAGGCCCTGTGGCAGGAGGGACTAGAGCAAATATAAAGTCTGAAAAAATGGCGGAGAAGCCTCTGGAGTTTGGAGGGTGAGGATGAAGGTGGGCAGGTACAGGGGCACGCGGGCCACCTTGGGAAGTTGCATCTGTATCCTGACAGTGGAGGGAAACCACTGAAGATTGCAAAGCCATGATGGAGGATGGTGGTGAGCCTCAGATGTGCCTTCTGGAAGCATCCTCTGACAGCCACATGGAAAGCCAGCAGGAGGGGAGCAGAGTGGGCGCAGTAAGTTACAGCTGCTGAGGGGCATCCATCATCCACAGATCAGCCTTTGAGAGCCGATGTTCTAGAGGAGGAGGACGGACCACAGAGACCAGCAAGTGTGCAGATGTGGGCTGGGAAGAAGAAGTGAAAGCTGGTGTCTCAGCCCTTTCGGGCTACTGCAACCAGTTACCCTAGACTGGGTGGCTTAAACAACAAGCACTTCTCTCAGTTCTGGAGGCTGGGGAGTCCAAGATCAAGGTGCCAACAGATTCTGTTCCTGGTGAGGACCCCTTTCCTCACTTGTCTCCTTGCTGTGCCCTCACATGGCGGAGAGCAGAGAGGGAGAGGGACATGGGGAGTGGGAGAGAAAGCTCTTCTGTCTTCTGCTAAAGGCACTGACTCCATTCATAAGGGCTTCACCCTCACGATCTAATCACCTCCCAAAGGCCCCCCTCCAAATACCATGGCATTGAGGGTTAGGATTTCAACATGCATTTTCAGGGGACACAAACATTCAGTCTATAGCAGCAGGGCAAGACGGTAGCATCTCGACTGCCATTTAGATAGGGAACACCTCTTGATATATTGACATTTGAAGTGAGTGCGGCAGCCCTGTGAATATCTGGGGGAAGAGCAGCCACGGGGAGGGCACAGCAGGTGCAAAGGTCCTGAGGTGGGACCAGGCTCTGTGTGTATACAACGAGAAAGAAGCCAGTGGGCCACAGAAAGGAAATAGAGGTGTGTGCAGAGAAGTAGCAGAAGCGTATCACGTGGGGGTCTTGAAGTCCATGTTGAGGATTTATTTATTTATTTTATTTTATTTTTTTAAAGATTTTATTTATTCATTTGACAGAGAGATAGAGAGCACAAGTAGGCAGAGTGGCAGGCAGAGGGAGGGAGAAGCAGGCTCCCCGCTGAGCAGGGAGCGGGACATGGGGCTCGATCCCAGGACCCCAGGATCATGACCTGAGCCGAAGGCAGACGCTTAACCAACTGAGCGACCCAGGCGCCCCGGCCATGTTGAGGATTTAGACTCTAGGGAGTGAAAAGAGGCCCATGGAAACTGGCAATGACATGAACTGAGTGGCAGAAGGACTCCAGCTGAGGCCATTAGATCTCTAATTCCAAGACCCCCAGACCATTTTCCCAAGTTCAGATTTCTCCCTGGCTCCCTAACATTTTTTTTTTTTAGATTTTTTTTTCTTTTTATTTATTTATTTATTTGAGAGAGAGAATGAGATAGAGCATGAGAGGGGGGAGGGTCAGAGGGAGAAGCAGACTCCCTGCTGAGCAGAGAGCCCGATGCGGGACTTGATCCCGGGACTCCAGGATCATGACCTGAGCCGAAGGCAGTCGCTTAACCAACTGAGCCACCCAGGCGTCCCTCCCTAACATTTTTTAATGCCAGAAGCCAGTATGGCAGAACCCACCCCCTGAGCAGTGTAGGAAACATAAATCCAAACAGGCTTTACTTTTAAATATTTTGGGTGACACACTGTACATTTATTGTTTTCCCCACTAGAATGTAGGCACCTTGGTAGCGACTGTGTGTTTGCTCAGCACTGTGTCTCTGGAGGCTGAAGTAGTCTGTGACCATTTGCTGAGTTGAACAGATGATCATCCTGCACCTTACATGTCTAGGTAATGCCTCCTGGCCTGAGAGCAGAGGTTCGGCAGGCAAACGGGTTAGATGGCTAGAATGAAGACAAGGAAGGGAGAGAGGCCCCTTTGTAATTCATCACTCTAAAAGTGCAGAAGAAAAAGTCCTGAGCTTGAGACAGAAGGCAGGTAGAAGGAGCCCAAGATAAAGCTTTTTGTCTGAAAATGCCCGGGTCCTTGTGCAGGACCTTCCCCAGGATGCATGGATCCGCAGAAGAAAGTGTGGGCAGGAGACCAAAAGCATACCTTCGGGTTTCACAGCCTGCTGCCCACAGAGCACCTGGCTGTGGGGAGCTGTGGCTACCCCACCTGAGAGGCAGCATTCGGGCCGCACAGATGCTGCTAAGGCAATCGTGTCACCATCTGGAGCAGAGGCGGGGGAGGGAAGCTCAGCAGGTGCCTACTCCATTTTCTGGAAAACTAGAAGATTTCTTCCCAACTGTGGGCAGCTGGGTGCAGCCCCTTGCCCGCGCTCCATTTCCATCACCAGCAGCAAAGTCCATGTGCGTGCAGTTTCTACTCTCATTGGCTGCATTATAATGCAAACAACCAAAAACCCACTGCATGAGTAAGGCAGGGAGCTTTTTAATCACAGACGAGGTGAGACATACGCTTCATCCCCCAAATAAATGTTGGGACATTGACTTTTAAGTGTTGCATTGGGTTTTGCTGTTTAATATTTTATTCAGCATTTCTGTCCTCTTTTTAAAATGCTCTTTTTTCATTTGAATCTACATAATGGCACATCTCCGCATCCTTCTGACTTTGTGTCTGCTCACTATGGTGAATGTACAGGGCTCTTATAACCAGGAAGGAGGCAGGGCTGAGAACAGCAATGCCATGGAACCAGACAGCACTGCGAGTCAGACTGGCGGCCTTGGGGTTGAGTCCAGGACTCTGGCTGCCAAAATGTGCTTTGCCTGACTTGCTTAAGCCTCTCGCCTCCCTCGTTCCTTTGGAGGAAACTTCCACTGCTTGGAATACATAATGTCATTGCAACCCTGTCCACAGCCCCGGTCTGGGAGTCTCCTGGGTCTGCAGCAAACTTCCTCGGGAGCCAGGCCGTGTGTCCACCTGTGAGCCTTTGCATCCGCTAGCCTGCCTGTCACAGCCAGGCAAGACACCGGGGTGGTGGCTCTTGTCAGTACCCTTGGGTGGACCCTGCCCGATATGCTACCTTTGTATCCTTATTTTCACCTCTGGAGCAAACTGTCCTTTTCCTGGAGTCAAATTAGAAGGCACGCTGGCCTCCTTACTTCGGCGTATTCCAGAAGTCCTGCTGCTTCCCCAGGCTGGCAAGTTGAGGCATTACACCTTTTGTGAAACCCTGGAGCCACGTTTCTAATAAACATGAGAGTTTCATGATTCACCTGCACCAGTGATCATTTCTTGTCCTTGTCAGCCCCCCAGTCTCTGCTGCATCTCTTTATTTTCTCCTGTATCGTCTCCCTCCCACTTCTCCTCCCCATCTACTTCCACCCCTCTCCCCTCCTCACCCCTTCTTTTCTCTTCCTCCTCTCTGACTCTCTCCCAGCCAGATCCTTCGGCCTCCCCATACTCTCTTCACTTCACCTGTCACCTCCTTGTTGTTCACTCTTGGGTTAATTTGTTGGAGGCTGTGTTTGAATTAAAAGCTCTTTCTGTTTCCTCAAAAAATGAACAACCAGCCAACCAAAGAGCTGTTCTGCGTCTACAAGTGGTCTCTCATGCCACTCAATGATTCTCACTTGACATAAAATAATGCCAAGCAGCAGGAAAGCTATTGTGTCTGCCTCTTCGGTGAGTGGGAAATAGGGGGTGATGCTTGAACATGCCCCCCCCCCAGTATTGTTGAGGCCTCTTGCACTGCCACCACTCTAACTCTGTGGCTCGAACGGGACTGCCACAGGAAAGTGACTGAAAGCCAGGCCCATCCGTGGTTTATTGTGTGGTTTCCAGCAGGTGGCAGGGACCTAGGTTGGCTGCGACCGAAACACA
This sequence comes from Leptonychotes weddellii, assembly GCF_054177405.1. NCBI lineage: Eukaryota > Metazoa > Chordata > Mammalia > Carnivora > Phocidae > Leptonychotes > Leptonychotes weddellii. Next base: position 28,374,925 of record NC_138373.1, read on the forward strand.
TTTTTGCTCAGAACTGTGCGTGGTTTCAGTGCCGTCTTCACAGAAGTCTATAATGAGCCACAAGTCCAAATGAACTGGTAGGTGTCTGCTTGGAGTCTGGTGGATGCAGGTGGAGCCCTTGTCTGTCCTTGGAAGAGGCAGGAGGCCTTGCTGGTGAAGGACATGTCTTTGGGTGAGGGTTCTGGCTCTGATGACCACCTATAGGACTGTGGGTGAGTCATTTAACCTCCCCGAGCCCCAGGTTGGTCTTCTAAACCATGGCACCTTCCCAAGAGTGGATTGAATGGCATTCTGTACCAAGTGCCTGCCAAAGGCACATGCTTACTATAAATTTGTCACCACTGTTCTCACTGTTTTGGGATCTCATTTCCTTTGTATGTAAAATGGCACCAGAGCCCACCTCCCAGGGCCGTTGGGGGATTAGCTGACATACCGTATATCAAAAGCCTCTTAGGAATGCCTATGGAAATGTGGGACTTGGTACCACTCCTATTAATTCCGTCTGCAGGTTCAACCAGCAAGACATTAATGCCCGTTTATATCAACACACACTGACAACTTTCCTCCCAGGAGAGGTCACTGAACTGGGGCATGAGGAAATTCCAGAAGGCTCTCTCTGTTCTGTTAATTCCATCATACCCAGTTCTTCCATCTCTGGTTATTGAGGACTTTTTAGTACTCAACCATCGGTGGTAATAGTAGAAAATGAGGTCGTGTTGGGGCTTAAATCCTGGTATGTCCCCTTAAACTGGTTTTAAGACTTGGCCAGATTACTAAACAAATCTCGTCCTTAGTTTCCTCATCTATAAAGTTGTGATCATGATACAGACCTCAAAGAGTCATTATGAAAAATCACAAGTCCTAGAAAAATTAGCAAAGAGACCATGTGATCATCTCCCCCATATTTTCTCCTTGGCTCCTGGTGGTGTTTACAGAGCCACTGCCTTTGTTGGCTGAATTCCTCCAGATTTGGAAATACCTAGCTTCAGAATGCACCTGGAATCCTGGAATCCTGAAACCAGCTGGTGGTCAGCCTTTAGTTTGTTTACCATGTGGTGTAAGGTCAGCCTCGTTGGAATCTACCTTCCTGGTGTCTGGTGGTGGTTCATCCTGTGGCAGATTGCTGAGGTGAGATTCTGGGCTTCACCACATACCCACTGCTGGGATATGGGGCCAACTTCCTGGGCTCCATTTTCCTCGCCTTGGAAATGGGGATAACAGTAGATCTTTCCTCAGAGGGTCTTCCAAGAGGACAAAGCCTGACGACAACAGGTGGTCAAGAAATGCTGACTGTTCTGATGAGTTTGTTCACTTGCTTTCTGATCTATCTCCCCGACAAGACTCTCAACTCCATGGGGGGACAGGGAACCATCTGTTCTGTTCATGGCTGTACCACCAGTGCCTAGCACACTGCCCGATACGCAGTAGGTGCTCAAAAAGTATGTTTGCATGAGCCCCATGCTTGGTCAGTGTGTCGTTCACTCCCTCATTCAATGCCTATGTTCTGTGGCTGCCTTAGAGCTGGGAAGGCACGGGTTTCTTAAAGGGCCTCATTCTGGTCTCTTCTCCCAGCCCCTGAGCGGCTGGCCCCCAAAGGCCATGGGTATCCTTCTGTGGGGATTCAGGCAGCCACCTGCCCCCTGGAAGGACTTCTCCTAGAGCCCAGCCTGCTGAATCGCAGCTAATTACGACTGATGAGATGTTAATGAGTCTGAAGCTGCTTGGTAAGCTATTTCGCACATACTGAGAGGTGAGAGAGGGAAGCCCATGGGATGGGACTGCGCAAAGGCTGCCGAGGAGCAGGGGCGCTGACTGAGACCCACAGCAACTCCCAGTGACGTGACCAGACTCTGCATCGTGGTCCTCTCTGCGGGGCTGACACAGGCAGGATCCCCGGCCCACCTGGCAAGGGAGTAGCAAGGATAATAATAGTGATGATGATTATTACCATGCGGTACTGCTATTTACGCAACACGTAACTGGGGCCAAGCACGATGCATGGTGCTTTATATGTACTTAATTTTATTTCATCCTGATGACATCATGGGTGACCATGATTATTTACCCTCATTTTGCAGCTGAGGATTGGAACACTCAATTAATTCGCCTTGTATCATAGAGCTAGGAAGCACGTTTGATCTCTTGGCTCCAGAGTCCATGCTCTTCTTGGTTTTTCAGAAACGCAGTAGGGAAAACTCTAACCTCATAAGGGAGAACTCTAACCTTATATTTGTTGAGCACCTACTGTGTGCCCTGTGCGTTTAACTTCCCCCTTATACTGAAGCAATATGTAGAACTTCGATTTTATCTTCATTGGTCATCTACACATGACAGGTGTTTTCTACATAGATGACTCCTGGGCTTGTCAGAAAAATAACACAGGACAGGTATGTATTTTACCATTTTCCAGATGAGGAAAGTGGACCCAGAGAGCGTCAGTGAGTGTGCAAGTGCATGCCGTGAATGAAGGACCGAGCCTGGGTCTGGATAGAGGTTCACCTGACTTCACAGCTGGTCACTCTGCCCTACAGCAGTGCTGCTAATCAATAGCAGTGTGTGTGTGTGTGTGTGTGTGCGCGCACATGCGTGCGTGCACGCATGTGCATGCACGGGGGAGGGGGATCTACTTTTATTTTTTAAATTAGGATTCCTTCATTGTCAGAAGCTTTTGTAAAATACAATAAACATGAATTACTACACAAGTGATCCTACCATTGGACATTGCCAAATCACTTATAAAAGTTTCTAGACACTGTATTCTCAATTTCTGTATTATCTTGTCAGGGACCCATAAGAAGCAGGTCCATGGACCTCACTTGGAGCAGCATGCCTTGAGAAGCACACGTTTCTCCATTACCTCATCTTCTTGCCTGCTGGCTCCCACCCCGCATGCCTGTTAGCAACCCTGGAGCTTTCTGATTTAGTGGTTCTGAAGTGGGGCCCAGGCATCTGAATTTTTAAAAAGTACCCTATGGGGCGCCTGGGTGGCTTAGTTAAGCGCCAGACTCTTCGTTTCCGCTTGGGTGGTGATCTCACGGTTGTGGGATTGAGCCCTGCTTGGGGCTCTGTGCTCAGTGTGGGGTCTGCTTTGGATTTTTTCTCCCTCTCCCTCTGCTCCTCCCCACTCTCTCTCTCTCTCGCTGCCTCTCAAATGAATAAATAATATATATTTTTAAAAAGTACACTGCATGGTGCTAATGTGCAGTGAAGGTTGAGATGGCCTTTGAATGTGTATGTCCAGTATGTCACTGGAAACAGTTCTTGAAAGGTGGCAGAGGGGGATCATTCCCTATTTTCCCCATGTCTTGACAGACAGGGAAGCTGAGAGCCAGAGAGATTGGGTTCGTGGTAGAGCTAGATCTAGTACTGTCTCCAGTCCCAGCTCAGGGCTATTGTTTTTCCTTCCAGTAGCGCAGAGAAAGCCTTCTCCTTCCTGCAGGATCCTGGAGGCTCCCCTGCTTAACAGGAGGCCGCTTTCCATGGGGAGTCCCCGTGCATTTGCAGGACCCCTGGCAGAGTGGTGGGCGAGGAGAAGGAATGGGGAAATCAGTACCTGGCAGGAAGGACAGGTCTGAGTAGCCACTGGAGGCTGGGCTGCACCTGAAATTGTAGGGGTGGTTTGTGTGCATCCTCAGGGCCTTGCAGAGAAGCAGGGCTTGGACCAGCCAGTAGCTGGACCAGTTTTGCGATTCCAGCATCGCTGAGCTCAGCAGCCTGGGTGCCATTCCTCTTTATCAGTGGACTATCTCCAACATAGGAAAAATGCAGGTCGCTGTTTTTATAGCACCATCTCCTAGACTGAACATTTCCCCCAAGTTTCTGGCCCAAAGTAGCATCTGTGACAAACTTCCTTTTAAGATGGGAGACTAAAGGCACCTGGGAGACTAAGCGGCTGCCTTCAGCCCAGGTCATGATCTCAGGGTCCTGGGATCGAGCCCCATGTCGGGCTCCCTGCTGAGCAGGGAGCCTGCTTCTTCCTCTCCCTCTACCTGCCGCTCCCCCCTGCTTGTACTCTCTCTCTCTCTAATAAAAAAATTAGTCTTTAAGATGGGAGACTAAATGTTCCAAACCAGCCACCCGTGGGGAAAAAGTACAATTCTTTGGTTTCAGACCCTGAGCACGGAGCTACGGAGACTTTTCATTTCTTTGGGGTGATTTCTAAGTTGGCATGGGAGTCAGCGTGAGGCAAATCCAGGAGCCACAACTTCTGACGCCCGTAGTTCTGAGTCCTTTCTGTGCTAGGCTGAAATTGATCTGGCTGCAGTCTCAGAGGGAAGCATTTGCCAAGCAAATGAGCAGAAAGAGGATTTGGGGCATGGGCGGGGGTGGCCTAATCCACTTGAGAGCAAACCGGTTGTATTTTTTGTTTTGTTTTGTTTTTTGCCTTGGGTAGATAAGTCGTCTTACGTGCAAATAATGCTACTAATGATAAATGCATTTTGTCTCCCTTTTATTTTTTTCCCTAGAGAAGGGGGGAGAGAGAGAGAGAGAAAGAGGAGGAGGGGGAGAGGGAGAGAGAGAATCTTAAGCAGACTCGCCACTGAGCATGGAGCCCTATGCAGTGCTCGATCCCAGGACCCTGAGATCACGACCTGAGCTGAAATCAAGAGTCGGACACTTAACCGACTGAGCCGCCCAGGCGCCCTGAAATGCCTTTTGTCTTTACATTGATGTGTGCCCGCAGATTCTTCTTGGAAATACTATCTTTGCTTTCCTCTTTGAAATGCCTCCCAGATTTTACTCTTTCCTCCCCACCACCCTTATGACAATGCCTACCATTTCTTGTACTCTGCCCGTGTGCCGGACTGTGATGGGTTTTCTCCATGCATGATCTAATTCTAATCCTCACAGCCTAATAGTAACAATGATAGCAATGATTACGAAAGGAAAATAAGCTATCATATATTGAACACTTGTCATGTACCAGGCATTGTGCTGAATGTTTGCTTTATCTGCTCGATCACCATGGAGGATCTGCTTGGGTGTCCATTTCCCACACTGCCCCTGAGCTCCCTGTGAGCAGGGCTGAGTGCTTTTACCTCCCTGTCTGCTGCAGTTGCTGGAGCCTGGTAAAGAGTATGTGCTCAGTAAATGCTTGTTGAAGGAATGCAGTGAATGGATGATTGAACAGGTGAAGGGCTTATCACACTCAGACTGCACTGTTAAATGTAGGCAGATTAATCTAGTGCACAATGTGTGCATAAGGGCAAAGTGATTTTCCAAATGTGAGTATATTCAGACATTGGAAGCGCTTCCAGAATCAGCAGGAAGTCTTTTTTTTCCCCCTGCTTGAGGGAGCTAGTCATTGTCACTGACTTGAAGTAAGTCACCTGAGAGCAGGTCTCTGGTGGTATGCCACAGGTCTCTGTACTTGGGTCTGTTCTGTGTTACCTTACATGGCAAAAGGTGCCTTGTAAGGTAACCGGGATTAGGACATGGACGTCTTTGGGGGCCATTACTCCGTGTACCCCACGTGGCCACCCCTTCAGAGTACTGAATGGGTTTTATGCATTTCCTTTACCTCTCCACTGTAGACATTTGCATTTGTGATCTCTGAATTAAAGGGCTTGGCTAGATTAGTTTGAAAAATAATTTACAGGTAGGTGTCAGGGATGCTCTGAAAAAGCATACCTCTACAAGAAGAGGAAGCAGAGGGGATGCCTGGGTGGCTCAGTCGGTTAAGCGTCTGCCTTCAGCTCAGGTCATGATCTCAGGATCCTGGGATTGAGCCCTCCGTCGTGCTCCCTGCTCAGCAGGGAGTCTGCTTCTCCCTCTCCCTCTGCCTGCCGCTAGTGTTCTCTCTCTCTCAAATAAATGAAATCTTAAAAAAGAAAAAAGAACAGGAAGGAGGACGGCTCTGGGGACCAACGAGGCAGGATCTCATGGGCAGTTACTTTAGCACTCAGCAGCTAGGGTCAATCAGCTCTGAACTTGTGTCTTCCCCTTGAGATGTGAATTCTTGGGGGGATGAATCTGATTGGTTGGTCTCATCTTGACCTGGGGAGGGCAGGTGCCTTGATTGATGCCCTCACCAGTGTGACTGGGGGGAGGTGATCCCCAAAGGGAAATAGGATGTTGCTACTAGTACAAGAAGAGTTGGATACTGATGTCAGCTTTTTACTTGAAATGGTTTTTAGGTTGAGGCCCAGGTGATTCCAGAGGTCCCTTAGCATCTAAGTACAGAAGGGTGAGCTGGTGATGTGGAATAGTGCAGAGAGTTGCGGTGAGCTCAGTGGACTTGGTCGAATCCATTTTCCTTCCTAGGCTTCAATTTCTCCTCTTAAAACAAAGCAGGGAGCGCAGCATGGAACATCTTTAAGACCCCTCTCGCCTCCCAGCCTAGAACTCCATCTGGCATAAAGCCCTGGGCAAATCATTGTAGCATTCAAAAAGTTAATTTAATATTTTTCTGCAGTTAATGTTAAGAGCCATCTTCATAGGAAAGGCACAAATATTCCTGGTCATTTCAAATTGATTCATGTATCAGAAAAATAGGGAGAGAAGTAGGTGTGAATCTGCCCAGGTGCTAGTGGGTGATGTTGCTAAGGAAGGGGTGTGGCATTGATGGGTGGCCACGAAGAGTCAGGGTGAGGTCCAATGGAAGAAAATGCTTTGGTGATAACCCAACAAACCCGAAACTTGACTATGGGAGGGCTGCCATGTTGCACGACCCCAGATGCCAGTGGGAGTGTGCTCATGGAATACCATCTGAGTGCTGCCCCCTACAGTTGTGCACAGTGGTAGTCCTGGCCACGGGTTTCCCTGGGGACCAGGGTAAGAGCCCTAGATGGACAACAGAAGGGTGTCCAGGGTTCAAGCTTGCTCTTTCACTTAGTTATCCCTTGTTTTTTTTTTTTTTTTTAAGATTTTATTTATTCATTTAGATCGTGAGCAGGTGGAAGCAGAGGGAGAGGGAGGGAGAGAATCACAAGCTGGCTCCATGCATGGTGCAGAGCCCAAGGTGGGGCTGGATCCCACCACCCTGAGATCATGACCTGAGCCGAAACGATGAGGCAGATGCTTAACCAACTGAGCCACCCAGGTGCCCCAGTTATCACTTGTTAATGCTGTATACCCATGGCGTTCATGGATGGGCAATAATGATGGGAAGCCTTTATTGATAATCTGCTAAGTGCTAGGAACTGTATTATAATAATTTTATAATAATTTTCAGAGGTAGGTACAATTGTTAATCCTCTCAAGACTGAAGAATGAGCTCCTACCTCAAAAGTCCTGGGGGGCTCAGAAACATAAGGATGTGGGAATTCGCCTGGAGGGGATTATTCTTGCATATAGAGTAACATAAAGAGCTAGACATACAGGCTGAAATGAATAGCTAGGTGATTAAATAATAAAATGAGGATGCTAATCAGATAGGTCTTATGTTTATCAGCCTTTTAGACTGGAGCTAGGAGGCTCAGAGATGTTCGTTGGTGTGCCCCAGGGCACAAAGCTAGGAAGTAGAGAGTAGGAATGTGGACAGAGTTCAACGTTACACATGTCTCATCAGGCTTCGCCACCCACGCATAAAGCAGAGCGGACTAGGTTTGCGTCTGGCCCAGGATAAATGGCTGCCCCATGCCAGGCTGCATCTTCAGGAACCTCGCGTCCGGTCTCTGTGTATGTCTGGCCGTCATCCCGTTTTATTTCTGTCTCTTGCTCATCTCTGTCCCATAAGAACCCCTCCCTGCTGAGTTTGCCTCTGGCCACAAGACCTTGCTTCCTGGACGCCTCTCTGGTCTGCGCTGGAATAATATATGTTGGTTTTCATTTCCTGCAGGAAAAGTCAGTTAGCAGAGTTGCTCATTTGAGGGAGGCACTGAGGACGTGGAGGGTGACAATGGGAAGTGACCTTTTGCAATCCCTGCTGGTATCAGCGAACCCAGGGCAGGTCAGAAAGACCCACAACGAGGATCATCAGGAGCAGGTGCACTGGTGAGCTGAGGCACAGAGCCCACCGCGCCCCATCCTGCCCAGGTCTCTCCCCAGTTACCACTTGTCTCTCCTGATCTGTGTCTAGGGATTGTGCTGTCCTTGGGGACTGAGCTGAATCACAGATAAAAGGCCACTCTCAGTTTCAAGCTGAGCATACCCTTGTATACTATGTCGCTGTACCTGCTGACTTTTGCATTAAAAAAACTCCGCCTCTTCTTAGCTCTTAATCCTCACTCCGTCCATACCTACCTTCTCCCTCTCAGTGTGCCAACTCTTTTCTGCTTCTGTGATTACATATTTTCAAGTATTTATTTGTTTTGAATAAGCAATGCCTGTGTGTGATAAAATAATTAATCAGCCCACCACGTGAAGAACAAGATTTTCTCCTCCTTAACTCTCCCTACCTGGAGGACCCGCTGTTTGTTTTTTGTTTTTTTTTCAAAGATTTCATTTATTTACTTGACAGAGAGAGAGAGAGAAAACAAGTAGGCAGAGAGGCAGGCAGAGGGAGAGGGAGAAGCAGGCTCCCCGCCGAGCAGGGAGCCCGATGCGGGGCTCGATCCCAGGACCCCGGGACCATGACCCGAGCCGAAGGCAGCGGCCCAACCGACTGAGCCACCCAGGCACCCCCCGCTGTTTGTTTTTATATCATTTTGTCCGTGTCCGCGTGAGGTTGGACCTTCTGAAATTACCTTCGAGGTTAGAGCTGTTGCACACTGGCGATTTCCTGTAGTTCAGTTGAATTCGAGCAGAAATATGGTACTTGTACTTTCTCACCACCTGGTACAGAATGTATTTTCATGTGTATTGTCTGTCTCCATCAGATTGTCAACTTCATGGAGCCACGACCTGTTTTGCTCACTGCTGTCCCCCCAGTGCCTGGCACCAAAAAGGCTCTCAGTCAGTGGATGAATAGACCACTCACTCTTCTCACAAATGGGAGCTGTCTGGTGACACTGGTCTGGACCTTGCCTTCCTCATTTAGCCCTATGTTCCTCACGTTGTTCTTTCTTAGCACATGTGAATCAGCTTTGCTTTCTAATCAGCTGCAGAGAATGTGCATCCATGATGAGGATGTCCCCTAATCGATGTGACCGGTCCCCTTCTGATGGCCATCTAGGTTGTCCCCCATCTCTTGCCACTGCAGACAGAATGCCCTGAACTCTTTGCACATACCTCCTTATATAGGTTTCAGCACCCCCAGGACGCTTCCTGCAAAAGGCACAGCTGGGCGGTGTTGCACATGGTGAGTGGTGTGATTTGAGTGGATACTGCCTCAGTGTTTCATTGTAAGCCGGTGGTTACTGTTACAAACAATCCACCCACTCTCTTGTCTCTGTTGAGCAGCAGTGATGGGTGAGCGTGGTTGCACACTGTTCAGCCTTCCCGAGTCTGTCCCGCTAGCCCCTTGGTCACCAGCAGGCCATTCTTTGCCTGCTAGCCTGTTACATTTGTATTAGAAGATGGATTTCTCAGCACGATACAACCAAATTAGTTTGCCTATTGGAAGCCACCATAGGATGCTTGTTGGGGCACAGCTGCAGCATAGGCATGAGACGTCAAGTCAAGAAGGTCCAACCTCACGCTCATCCACTGACTGAGAGCCACACCATCACAGTGTCTCTTGGGAGCTGGGGCTGTCAGGGATCAGGAGAGCCATGGGCCTCCATTACCTGCAGCCCCTCCCCCCTCAACTTGGTCAGTTTCAGCTCACTTTCCTAGCATGCCTACTGTATGCCGGATGCCTTCTGCCCAAGATCCACTTTAACCGTCTAAAGAGTCCTGTAAAATAAGGATATTCACTGTATCTTAGGGTGTAACAGAGGCTCAAAGAGGTAGAATGACTTGCCACAGTGAGTTTTCCAAAACTTGAAGATGAAAATCACTTCCTGCTGAAGACCTTCCAGTTGAAGGCGCTCCCCTGTTCTTACCTGGTCTCTGCCAGTGGCCTTAATTTCATCTTAATCCCACTCCCTTCCACTCCCACCTTGCTCCAAGTCCCATAGCCTTCTTTCTGCGGAGTCTGCAAGCTCATTCCTACCACAGGGTCTTTGCATTTCGACTCCCCTCTGCCAAGAATGTTTAGCCCCCTAAGTTTTACAGGGTTGGTTTCTTCCACAACACGAATGTCACCTCCTCAGGAGTGACACATCTTTCTTGATCTCCCCCTCTGATCGCACTCTCATTGCCTTGTTTTGTCTTGCACAGAGCTATCTGAAAAAATTATTTTCATTGGTCACGTATTTTATTTGTTGGTGTGGACCTTGGAGTCACTTAAAAAAAAACCTGTGTTTTGAAATCTGGGTGAATGCTTATATGTCTGGGTTAGTTCCATTCAAGACCTAACCATAGGCCAGGAGGACATAGCCAGCGACCTCTCTGGCTGCAGATTTCTGGAACTGTTTTGCCTAGATTGACCTCTGAGGCTGGGCATTTGGGAGGATTGTTTTCTCTCACATGAAGTAGGTTATTACAACAACCAATAGCCCTAGATAGATCTTCACTGTAGGCAAACCAATTTGGCGGTGCTGGCCAAACCTGTAAGATGAGGATAAAAGCTATCCTTTAAGAATTTATGGTTTCTTTTCTTTTTTTTTAATTAAAGATTTTTATTTATTTTTTGACTGAGAGAGAGACAGCAAGAGAGGGAACACAAGCAGGGGGAGTGGGAGAGGGAGAAGCAGGCTCCCTGCAGAGCAGGGAGCCCAATGTGGGGCTCGATCCCAGGACGCTGGGATCATGACCTGAGCCGAAGGCGGACGCTCAATCACTGAGCCACCCAGGCGCCCCAAGAATTTATGGTTTCAAAAGTCATTCAGTCACACAATCCTAGGCTTATGTAGGTGTGTGTGTGTGTGTACGCATGCACGTGTGCATGTGCATATGCGTGCAGGTGGTTGCATTAGAAATAACAAAGTCAACACAAATATGGCCATATGTTGCCACTAGGTGAAACCTTTGTATCCTCAGGTCAAAAAGTCAAAAATACTTAACAGAATTTATAATGGAGTTTACAAAGTGTCAAGCCACAGGTTACATGAGCTTTATTTGGCCTGCATGGTGTTTTGAATCAGTCTCCCAACATTTAACCATCGGGAAATATTGCATGAAATTCTGGGTTATTAATGTCCCTCAAATATTTAAAAGCTGGTGATAACTGCCTTTTGAAATAGCAATAGCAAGATGGAGGTGAGTGCTGGCTTCTTTCTCTAGGTAGGGCATGTGTCCTCCCCTCCCCTCCATCCCCCCCTCCCCGTTTGCCACTTTTCCCACGCACACTGCTTCTGGGACTTACGTCACTTGCTTGGCTCCAATGGCATTTGGTTTTGTGACCTTTGTTTTGAAATTTCTCATCCATTGTCCTTCAGAATGGGACGTAGCTATAATGCGAGTAATAAAAAAACAAGATATCCATGTTTGTTCATTGATATAATTGCCCAAGCTTACCAGTACACATAGCAGACCTGGGAAAGAGAGAGAGCAGGTGAGGGAGCAACATTTAAGATTACACTGGCTCAGCATATAAGTAGCTTTTTTGATATCTAAACCTTCTCTTACTACTTTGCATATCAATACTTATTTAAAATAAGTGCTGTCAAACAAGTCATTACTTGAAATGATTACTTTAAGTGATGCATGTGGCTGATTGTCATTTTTTTCCCAAATGATTATTATAATTGATGAATGTGTGTAACCTATATATAGGCCGGTGCCCCTTGTGGTCCAGTATCAGAACTGTGTCAAATTCAGAGAAATATAGTTAACAGTTACTAAAAAGAAATCCCCGTCTTTACTTGTATCTTTCCAACAACATTAATGGGGATCTAATTTATAAGGCGCTTCAAGTAACGATGCATAAAATCACTTTCCCCTCCACTTCTGCTCTCTGTTGCCCCATGTTGTAGGCTGGATAATAACCCCCTAAAATGTCCATGTCATAATCCCTGGGCTCTGTGAATATGTGAACCTGTTACCTTATATGGCAAAAAGGGATTTTGCGGATGTGTTTGAATTAAGGATCTTGAGATGGGAGTTTATCCTGGACTATGCAGGTGCGCTAATAATATAACCACAAATATCCTAACAAGGGGAAGGCAGAGGATGACTGTACTACAGAAACAGATAAAGGCATTTGATCGCTGAAGTAAAATGCTATACTTCTTGCTTTGAAGATGGAGGGAGGGGCTACAAGCTAAGGAATGTAAGGACTACAGCTCTAGGACCTGGAAAAGGCAAGGGAATGGCTTTTCCTCGAGAGCCCCTGGAGAGAGTATGGGCACCTTGATTTAGGACTTCTGACATTTAGAACTGTAAGAGAATAAACATGTATTGTTTTAAGCCATCAGATTTATGGCAAATTGTTATAGCAGCTGTAAGAAACTATTACATTCCATGACCAGCCTCTTTATGTATTTATCAGCCACTCCGTGAAACTTTTCCATGTTCCTTTTGACTCTCTTTTATGGGTACCAGTGAGATGGCACACACAGAGGGAACCGGGACAGTAAACCACCATCTTTCCCCGTTCCACGGTTCCTTCCCAGGAGGGACCCAGAAAAATAGAACAGAGGAAGCAATGTGGACACATGACTATACGATCTATTATCCATAATGACCAAAATCAATGGGAGAGCCAACAAGTCAGTAAAACTCAGTCTTTCTCAAGCATTTTCCCCTTTTATTCATAACTCAATTTCTTTGCTTTTATGACCTGACTCTTTGCTGGACAGGCCCCGCCTAACTATATTCTAAACTTTCCTCTGACACGGTGTTATCAAGACTACATGTGGCAATGTCTCTGATCACGGTGTACTTCGTTTGTGTGGGGTTTTAGTCATTCTAATGTCATTAGTATAAAGTAGGCATCTCGCTGCCAAGGCAACCAGAAGTTCAAGCATGCACAATTCCAGTCTTGTCCAAGAACTCAGATCTACTTGGTATGCTCCCACTGTGTTCTTGGTTTTCCTGTCTCCTCAAGCCAAAATAGTGCAAACCATTCCATGGTCAAGCCCGTTCATTTTTTTCTCTTTTTAAATTAATGTTTTAGCAGGTCCTATACAGTTTTCCTGAATCTACTAACTTAGTTCTTTAATTCCTCCTAGCTAGCCCTGTCTTTTCCTTTTCCTGTGTAATAGATTTGCTATCTGAAGTCCCTCTGTGATAATTACCTTCACCATCTTCAACATGGGCTTTTTTCTCTTTCTTCCTCTCTTGATCACTCCGTGTCTCTGCCATTGGAATCGGCATCTGAGATTTCTGTTTCTTCTTCTCTACATCCAGACTGGACTAATCGAAATGGATGGAGGATCAGGGACTCTGTATTCCCCATATACAGACCACATGGAGGCCTCCCGAGAAATGGATCAGTCAGTTTTACATTGACTGCTGTATATTTTATTTCTCTTTAAACATGCCTTGGGGCGCCTGGGTGACTCAGTCGTTGAGCGTCTGCCTTCAGCTCGGGTCATGATCCCGGGGTCCTGGGATCGAGCCCCGCATCAAGCTCCCTGCTCAGCTCCCTCTCCCACTCCCCCTCCTTGTGTTCCCTCTCTCACCGTGTCTCTCTCTGTCAAATAAATAAATAAAGTCTTTAAAAAAAAAAAAAGGCCTCAAGAGCTAGTTTGGGCCTTAATGTCCATAAGTGTCAGTCCCTGCAGCTATATGCTCACTCAGCAGCAAGATGCCAGGCATTTTTAGTAGTTAATGCTTAAAAGTTTATTACATTTTATAAAATGTTGATGAATTTTGACACGAATAAAAGACCTCATGGTGGCATATATGGAAATTATCTTTCTCACAGAGGCCACAAGATGGGGGGTCCATGGGATGATTCTGGTTCACCAGTGGGTTCTCTTTGACCTACACAAGATCTTAAATGTGAGTGAGTTGCCAGCTTTTAAAATAGGAATATTTCACACAAAACCCTGATTTCTGGATTATCTTAAAATACTGGAAGATCTGGCAACATGAAGCTTGTATTCTTGTATGGCTATAGACAGCCGGGATTGAGCAGTTGCTGCCCACAAGATAAGGCAGCAATCTTTTTTTCATCTTGATCTGATATTTATCCACCCTACTTTGCTCAATTATGTTACCTGCCTGATGTTGGCGTCTGAGTTTGCAGCTTCTCCTGTGGAATTCTGGGCTTACAGGAGGAAGGCACCATATAGATGTCGACACAGACCCCTCCCTCACCCCCTGATCCATCAATCTCCCTTTTCTATGCCCCACATCTGGTCATTGAGCCTCCAGAGATGTGCTCATCACCTTCCCACCTAGCTATTCCTCCTATAATCAGCTCTCTCTGGAAGAAAGTTCTTCCACATATTGAAGTAACATTTTCATCTCTTAAGTCCTCCACCTTTTGGTTAGAGGTAGACTCATGGGGCATTGATGTGGATTATTATACCCCTCCCAAACTTGATTTCCACTGCATTCCCAAGGGCTCAGGACCACTAAGAGCTATAATTCAACATTTGCACTGTGTTAACTATAAAATATCAGGGGATGCACATTCTTTATCTAGTTGTTTTATGCCGTTTGAAAGCTCCAATCTGATGTGTGTGGCCATCTGAAAGATTTCTCAAGGCTTACTTGGCAGGACTCAAAGGAAGATGTATTAGTTTCTGTAGTGATAATGATAATGATATTAGTAGCTACCTTTTATTGGAAAACTGCAGCCAGGGTAAACCACATGCCAGGGTAAGTGATTAACAAGCATAATTGTGTCTAATGCTAATTAAAGGTAGATATTATCTTAGTTTATAGATGAGCAAACTGAGGCTCAGAGCGGTTAAATGTATTCTCAGAGGCCATTGTGGTAGACATTGTGTTTGTCTTTCCAAAACGGATTCCTCTGCCTTCTGGTGACTGCCATAATTTTCCTTTGGATATCCACCCCCACCCCATGCAGTTCATATCCTTTGGGGAAGACAGAGCATGTGACTCAGGCTTAAACCAAGCAGTGCAATTCCCATTCACTGGCCACGGCGATTGGTTCATTGCTTAGTATGAGTCACAGTTAAAACAATGATGTTGGAGAAGATTTGGTCGGGGATTCTGAGAACCATCTGAAGCGACCCTCTTGTTATTAGCCAGGACATGGAGGAGCATGCACGTGGCTCCTGGAATGGTTGGCATGTTCCCATCTTGGGTCCGTAGTGTGGTTTTAGCATAAGGAATGCAGAACAAGAGTTGGAAAAAACAAAATCGTGATGGCATCATTGGTCCACCAACTCAGAATAATCCTGAAGCCTTCTTTGTCACTGGTCATTTATTCATATGAGCTGATAGTCTCATGAGCTGGTGATCTTCTTTATTTAAGACGGTTTGAATTTTCTGTCATTTGCAACCAGATGAATCTTGACTGATGGATACACTCAGCTAGTTAGCAGTGGGGCCATGATTCAAACCCAGAACCATCTAGTTCCCAAATTGATGCCATTTCTGCTCTTCTTTGCTTGGTTGGATAGACCTTCTTTCCATAGAATCATAGAGTTTCAGAGCTAAAAGAGACCAATGAAATTGTACTGTCCAGCGCATGATATTGACAGACAAGGAACTTGAGGCCAAGAAAGGAAAAGTAACTTGTCCAAGTCAATTGGGGTTCAAGGTGAAGGTGGGCTGGACCCCAGTGCACTGCTCTTTTTTACATCACAGCATCTTTATTCCTTTTCCTGTTTATCATACTAGTTAAATGTTTGTTTGTTTGTTTTTCTCATTGATCTAGAGCCCTTTGCCTACAGACCCTGGATACGGTGGGTGATGGGACAAACTTTCTACAGCAGGAGTCAGGAGTTCGTGGAGTCTGGCCTTTGTATCACAACCAAGACTAGGACCAAAGCAATGGGGATGGGAGGCTGGAGCTACCCAGCATTGCAGCAGTTTCTGGAAAGTGAAAGAGAAGGGAGTGAGTGAGGACAGTGGGAATGGAAAAGGAAAGGTCAGAGAAAGAAGAAATAGGTGCTCATGATGTGCTATCTAAGACAAAAGAAGCGTGAGGAACAAAGGAGAAGAATCTTTGCCTTTCTTCTCTTTAACACAACGAAGTCAGCATGGTTCAGCTAGGCTGAGATACCCAGAAAACTTCTTCTTTCTTCTCCTTTTCCTTGCATATTTTATGCCAAAGTAACTTCAGATACTTTAGGGCCACTCAAGAGTGCTCTAGAACATAACTCAGTGCTTCATACTTCAAACAGGTGGCCCGTTGGCAAAAAGGGAAGGAGGTGTTTTATTAAGTAACTTGAGAGGATAAGAGAGAAGGATATTGTCTCCTGATAGCTGAGCCATGATCGCTTCTCCTTATCCTTTTAGGAGAATAAGAAATTCTCTTTCTCTTTAGTAGTAGGAGGAACGTGGAAACAGCAGCTGCTAATACATGAGTCTCACCATATGTGGTAGGCACCATAATGGGTCCCAAAGATGTCCATGTTCTAGTCCTCAGAATCGGTGGATATGTTACTTCACATGGTGAAAAGGTCTTTGAAGATGTGATTAAGTAAAGATCTTGAGGTGGGGAGATAATCCTGGATGATTTGGGTGGGCCCCATGTGATCGCAAGGGTCCTTCTAAGTGAAAGAAGGGGACGGGAGGGTCAGAGGCAGAGGAGGACACATGAAGACAGAAGCAGAAGCAGCAGAGGTCCAAGTAATGAGACTGCTGGGGGCCCGTGGGGCAGGACCCAAAGAATGTGGCAAATCCTAAAAACTGGGGAAAAAAAAAAAAATCAAGGAAATGGATTCTGCCCTAGAGCATCCAGAGGAACACAGTCCTGTGGACACTGATTTTAGCCCAGTGAAGTTCGTTTATAATCTAAGACTTCCAGAATTGTAGGATAATACGTACGTGTTGGTTTAAGCCGTTAAGCTTATGCTAGTTTGTTAGAGCAGTGACTGAAAACGGATATACCACGTGACAAGGCCTGAGCTCAATGTTTTGCATTCATTCTTGCTTACTTTGTCATCCATCCTTCATTGTATAAAGATTACAAAATACTGCTCAGAGAGGTAAGTTAATCTACCTAGAGTCACTTCATTAGTTAGGTGCCTGAGTCAGGATTTGAACCCAGGCAGTCTGATATCAGGACCTGGATTCTTAACCACTGCACTGTACTCCCTCATGTAGCTGGCAAGTCTTAGACATCGAAATATCCTTTCTGGGCCAGCAGGTGCCTGGGAGATTGCCTTACGCACAAAGTTTTGTGCTATTCTTAGGGAGACCCTTCACTTGTGTAATAGACATTGTGGCACATCGGGGCCTCTGACTTAACTTTGCTTGTTCTACTGATGCAGTGTTTCTGCTGGTTCTGACCTGACTACGGGGATACAGTTTCCATGCGTCCTCACACTCAGTGTGTTTACGTTCTTCATCCAGCCATCCAGGGAGTCAGCTGGGAGCCACAGGAAGGGGGAGGCCACCCGTGTCATTCCGACGGATACATCATCTGGATTTTTTGTGGGGCGGAGGGAGCATTTGTGACTATGGTCGGAACTATTTGTAGAGTCAGAGAGGAAGGTCAGAGGGGGGTTTCCTGACCAGAGCATTGAGGGGGCAGAGAGGGAGGAAGAGAGAGGGGCAGGGGTAAAGGGAGAGGGAGTGACAGACCCTGACATAAACTGAGAAAGATACATAGAAAGGGATACACGGTAATACAGACACCAGAGAAAAGGAGTAAGATTTTGCAGGGCAATTTACCAATCTTTATTAAAATTAAAGGAACAGATCTAAAATTAAAAGCAGATCCAGCAGGTTGTATTTTACTAAAATATCCATAACAGAAAGTTTACTACTGTAACCATTTTTTAAAGTGGACAATTCAGTGGCATTAAGTACATTCACCGTATTGTGCCACCATCGCCTCTCTCTAGTTCCAGAACCTTTGCCTCATCCCTCATGGAAACCCCATGCCTATTAAGTAGTCACACCCCATTTCCTCCCCCCACCCCCGGCCCCTAGCAACCACCAATCTGCTATCTAGCTGTATGCATTTACCTATTCTGGGCATTTCCTATAAATGGAATCATACAGCATTGTGTCTGGCAGCTTTCACTCAGCAAAATGTTTTCGAGGGCAATAGAAAAAACTAGCCGTGGACTAATATTAATTGTAGGGCCCTGGCTGACCTATAACACACTGCACCATGGGGAGAAAAAAACTTAGCAGAATGAAGTAGAGTCTTGTACTGATGTAGAGAGGTCTCTAAGACACCATTTTGGGTGAAAACAGTAAGTTATAGAACAAAATGCATATCCTATTATTTATGTAAAAAGTTATGAAATGGGGTGATATAACTCTATAAATAGAGGAACATAAATGCACAGGCCGAGGTTTGGATGGGTATACAATAAATACATAACACAACAGGGGTTGCTGTGGGGGATGACCTGGGATGAGGGATGGTGGTCAAGGGATGTCAGCTTTGTCTCTCAGTGTCTGGATTTGCTGAAGGAGAATGTGTACATATAAATGAATCTGATTGAGAGAAAAAAAAGTAACCGGGTGAAAGAGAAACAGAAAGAAACCAACAAAGAGGCACAGAGGGAAGCCCACAGAGGCAGAAATGCCCTGGGGTGGAATTTGGGTGAAACCATCCATCACATCATTACTCTACTCTTTGGAGCGGAACAGCTTGAGTGGGGGAGTGTCGGACAGTGAGAGGTTTTAGATTCAGCCTTCTCCCCATTGTACAAACCGACTTTAATTACAGCATCTCCGGTGCTGGTGATTATCAGTTCGTTCCAGTGTTAGAAAGTCTAGAGGCCGGTTCAGGACACATCTCCTGTTTCGAGTCTGACTCAACAATCAGTGTTTCGATTTTCGAGAAAGTTTTCCAAGTTTAATTGAGTTGTTCTTTCTGTGTTGTCAGGATGATAAATTTGGGGGGATGGTGGGGATAAAAAAATTGCGGTTTGCTTTAAAGAATGGAGGAGCAGAGCTTTAGGAATTGTCTAAAGATTGGCACCTTTTGTTTGCGACTTTACAGCAATTAACTATTCAATGTGTGAGAAATAATTTTCAGATTTTTTTTTTTTTTTGGAGAGAGGGAGAACATGAACAAGCCCTGGGTGGGGGATGGGGTGGTGACAGAGGGAGGGGAAGAGAGAGAATCCTAAGCAGACTTGACACCCAGCACCGAGCCTGTCAAGGGGCTCGATCTCACGACCCTGAGATCATGCCGTGAGCTGAAAATGAAATCAAGAGCCAGGTGCTCAACCAACTGAGCCACCCAGGCATCCCCAATAATTTTAAGAGTTTTTTTTTTTTTAATTAAAAAACCTGTAAGACGAATCAAACCAGAAAAATGAGCAGTATACTTTTACCCTGTTTTCCTTGTTAAGAACTGTGAGTTCTGGGTTAGGATCTCCACTCCTATTCATTTGCCCATTCTTCAGGATTATTTAATGAGTGGTTAACAGGCCCCAAATGCTAGGGGATTAAAAAATTAGCCATGGCTTGTCCCCATGGATAGAGCTTATAGGGTATTGGGGAAGACCAGATATTCAACAACCACCACAATTATGTATATGTGATTATAAATCTTAACAAGGGAAATTCTGTGTAGACAAAAGAGTTTGGAATATTACGTACAGGTGTGCCCACCAGCATCCAGTCAGGGGCAGATCACTTGGGAGGCGACGTCTACTTGGATTTCCACCATCTGGCCTCAGACAATTTTCTCTCAGAATGACTACAGTAATGGCAGGATCCAGTCTTCCGGAGCCCAGTGTACATTTATTGGAGCTCAGTTTCCGTGCACACCCGAGTCGGAGTGAATCGCTGTTTGGGGGAGCACAGGGAGCGTGCGTTGGGGCAGTGGTCTGACACGGTGCAGTATTTGGGAGAGACTCGGGTATCCCCTGTCTGCAGCTGACTTACTGAGGCAGAAAGCAGCATATAATGACCCGGTCGGATGTAATGGTTGGAGATGACCTTCTACCTTGCCTAACTCTGGGTTTCTTGGTTGTTTTGCTTCTTGCCTTGCTGGCATCCTCGTCTTCCATGCTTTTATTCTCTTATCTTCATATTTGTTTCTCTTTCACTTTCTTTCCCTTCCAACCCTTCTTTCTCTCTTTTTCCTTCTGTTCTCTTCCTTCCTTCTCTCTTCCCTCTTCGTCCTTGTTCTCTCGTTGACCCTCCCATCCCATTTGCTCCTTGGTCTATTATTTTACCTCCTTTCTCACTCTTGTTCCGTGTTCTTCCAACAATCCTTGTTTCTTTAATTTCTCTCCCTCCCTCCAAGCCCTTCCCCGCCCCCATATCTTAGACTCATTGAAGGTGCCACGTGGACCCTGCAAACATTATTACTTGGGTGGCAGTGAGGGTTCTAGGGACCACTTACCCCTTGCTTGGGAAAAGCATTCTCAGGATATATTCAAAGAAAAGGGAGAACATTGGGGAATGTGGATTGCAAGAATCATTAACATTTTAAGCACAGTGTTATTCATTGTGTTGCTGAGCTGAGGGGAGGGCTACACGGACATGGTAGGTGTTGTTATTAGATGACCAGGACCTTGGGTATATTTGACTATTTGAAGAGGCTTCACTCTGGCCATGGGTCAGACTGGCTTGAACCTTTCCTCCATTTGCTCACACACGTCGCAGCCTTTTCTCTTGAATCTGGCCAGTGTAGCTGGAAAAAGTGGGACTTCCTCATGGTATCTTAACCAAAATAACAACAACAAAATTCTTGTCTTTATTGAACCCCCCAAGGGGGTGAACACCTAGAAAGTCTTTTTGAAAACTTATTACCTCCTCTGTCCCCTCCATGAACCTGCTTAAAAGTCTCTCATCTCTTGTTTGTTCTCCAAATTCTCTTGACCATCACTTTATCAACTATGTCAGCTTAGCCTTACTCCCCCTTATATTTCCCCCAACTCTGCCTGGTTTCTTCTTGTCATCTCGGTCCTCAGAGTGGCCTTCTCTCAGGATTCTTTCTTGCAGTTATTCCTAACCTTCTGGGGAGGGAGGCTTGCGGGGCAGGGAGGAGACATCTTGAAGAATTTGATGAAAGCCAGGGACTCTCTGCACAGGAACATGCATGCACGCCTATCAATTTTCATTTCCCCCAGTTTCAAGGGATTTCTCAGCTCCCTGAAGCCCATCCCTGGACCTTTTGGGCATCTCTACTACCAGATGAGTCTCTAACAGTGCCCCCTCCCTTGTCACATTCCATCCCATCAGCTTGATTTATTTGCTTCTTAACCCTTATAACTAGCTGAAACTAGGTTGTTTATTTGCTTATTTATTGTCCTCAAGATCCTGGCCAAGAACACCTTCATTACCATAGCAACTGCAGGCAATGGGAAACACTTTCAGGACACAGGAAATCCGATGACGTGGAGATGTTGAGCCTGGCATTTTGCTTAATATTTTTTCATGTTTTGGCGACGTAGGTGCCCCGGGCCTGAAATGAAACTCAGTCCAGAAACTCTCAGTGTTATACATAGTGGTTTCCATTTGTATTCAAGTCTATCCCTGTCCATAGTCTTCACTTCTATTTGCTCTTTGTCTCTGTTGATAGAAATCAATAGTTCCCTTCATCTTGCCCCTGCATTTAGAGAAGTGGATCAACTCTCCAGTCTCCCCACTCCATTGACACACAAAGGTTAGCATCTTGGGGAAGTAGATCCTTGCAGCAGAAATCAGTTAAGAGAATGTTTTCCTCCTAATTGATTGGATCCCTGCGCTGAGAACCTTTCATTCCACCTCTCACCTGGGGATGTAGAGGGCTCCACGGTCCCCCGAACAATGACATTTTGCTTTATTGCCTTGGAGGGAAGGAGATACAAGACACGGGCACAGGCAATATGAGATGAGTAACCCAAGTCACCTCTTCAAATAACTGAAGGAAACTATCCAAGAGCCGACAGATAGGTTTTGTATTCTGACAAGTGCAAGGCCCCCTTCAGCGGTTTGCCTTGGAAATTGGGAAAATGAACCTCGTAGTTGAAGATCTAGAGAATTTTTTTTTTAAGTGGGAAAGGAGGTGTTTCACAGCGTAACCCTTACCTAAGCTGGGCACTTGTGCTAAAGATGTGAGGGTATAGGATGCAGGATGATATCCCATGTGATGGATTTCTTCTGATCTTGGTCAAGAATGTTCAAGAATAGGTCCACCTGCAATTCCTGTACAATAGAAAACCACACTTTGCAAGTGAGTAGAAATGATAGTGCTGCAGAGCACCAGATGATGGCAATGATGCTTCTGAAATCTGAGACTGTAGCAAGGACAAGGACTGCGTTCTCTTCATCCCACAGGCCATCTCTACTGATTCTTGATGCACCATGAGGCCCCTTGCCTCTACTGATCCAGAGCCCAGGGTCTTTACCAGTGGAGTAGAGGGTTGGCAATGGGATGGGTTTAGGCTGTGCCCTTAGTTCTCCCTTTGACAAGAGTTTTTTGGTGCCTTTGGGGAAGTCAGCCAGTTACCCTGTGGCTTTGTGTCATCACCTGAAATATAGGATGGAGGCACATCCCGTGCGTGGGAGAAATTCAAAATGGAAGAGTCACCACTCCTAGAGAAAACAATATTTTTTTAAAAAATGTGAGAGTTTATCGTCATTATTTATTGCAGGAAGTAGTGGTGTTGGAAGAAAGACTGAAAGGAGATAAATTGGAGCCCGAGTGTGGCTCCCATTGTACTTCCTGTTGGGTACCATTCAGTTACTTAGTGGAGCACTGCCTCTCAATCTCTGATTTGTCCCATGCCAACATTTCCCCATGAACTGCATTTTGTGTGGCTGCTTTGATTCCTCCTTGGCCTGAAAAATTAGCCTTGGTTGATGCGGAGTGGATCTCTTTGCAAAATCAAGAACAATTTATAACCTGCCCCATCAGCAAATACCCAGAACATTATTCACAATAAGTGAATTAGTTGGTCCTGTACTTTGCCTCCGGTTGAAGGAGCTAAAACAGAATAGGTTAAACAAACAAACAAACAAAAAAACCAGAATAGGTTATTTTCACCACAGGTACCTTCTCCTTCACTTTGGGAACTGAGAGATATATTGACCTGTTTCTTACCTTTGATGGCACAAAGAAATAGGACACAAACACTTTGCAGTTAACTGGCCAAGAGGGAAACTGGCCCTCTTTCTGCGGAGCAAGTAGAATATCTCTTCCCTGTTCTATCTTCACATGGGAACATAAGCTCCGAGGGCTTGTAGGCACATAAATCCCTGTCTTCACTTCTTCCAGCAATCTCTAGAAGCTATCTTAATATCTGAGAAGTCTTTATACTGAGAACTATGTTTGCAACTTGAAATTTCAGCATGTCTTTTACCAGTTGGGCCACTTAATAATCCAGAGCTAGATTTCGGGGTCTGACGACCAAGGTTCATTTGTTTCTCCAGCTTGAGGGGGTGTCATTTCTTGTCTTCCTTAAACTGCAAATGGAGTTAATAGTACCTGCTATTTGATTGTTGGGAGCATTAAATCTGAGATCTTCTGTGATATGCTGAGTGTACAGCCTCATTACAAAATGCCAGGCACTTGCCTTTTCCTTTTTCCTTTTAATGAGGACATTGGCATCTTACAAATATCAGGTTATTTGTTAAAACAAGAAAACGGTATTGTCTAACACCTATGTTACAAGCTCTGTTTGGCAAAATTTCTCCTACGCTTGAACTTTATGAAAAAGCCAGGTGAAAGAAATGCCAATATTATGAATGGAGTCAACACTCTGTGTCTAGGCAGAATTTAGTGTCAGCGCTCATTTTCTTTCTTTCTTTTTTTTTTTTTTTACCATAACCCTATATTCTTGATCCTTCAGCAAAGATTATCAATGTTCCGAATAAGAGTACCAAAGCCCTGTTGGAGTCACCATTACACATCAAGATTCACACACATTAAGATTTCATCTCCTTATTAAGGCAGGAAAATGGACCAACATATTAAGTTTTCAGCACTGACTTATGGCGAAAATTAAGGCTGGTTGTAGGATGAAAACTATTAGCTAGATAGGTATGTTGATGACACCCTTCTTCATTCTCATCTTTCTGGTTGACAACATTTGGTTCTTGGGGATCTTTGGCTACATTTCATCGAAAGGGGGTGTACTGGGGCCTCTGTGGTGTGGAAAGACCACGGGCTGGGGGTTGTCTGACTTGAGTTCAAATTATGCCTTGGCTTGTTTCTAGCTGTATGATCCTGTGGAAGTTATTTGGCATCTTTGAGTCTTAATTCCCTCTTGGTCATAATGGAGGTAACAATGGCATTTTCAGAGGGCTGTTGTCAAAATGAGGTAAACTGAAGGTGCTCCTTAGATATTTTTTTGTCCTTATAAAAGGTGTGTGTGTGTGTGTGATTGAAAAAGAGAGAGAGAGAGAGAGAGAGATGACCAGAGAGCTGCAGAGAGCCTTTGGGTAGGGTAGACTTGGAGGCAAGTTTCTGTCTATATCTTGCTTTGGGAAGTGGTTATAGGGGTGTGTTCACGTTGTAAAAAATTAATTGAGTGGTATGCCATAATGATTTGTCCACCATCCTCATGTACTAAAATTTTACTAAAAATGTGTGTCTGTGAGATTTATCACACCCGCAAATGCATATTTATAACTATGGACCTCTTTCTTTCAGTGTCCAGGAGAGACACAATCCCAGAACATCTTGGCACCTCCTTCCTTGTGCAGTTGATTCCTGCCCCTGAAGAAGGATGTGACTTAGGCTCATATTTTATTTTCTTTGGGCCCAGCATTCTTCCACTGCCTCTGTTAGGTGGTAGGTTGGGGTAGTGGAAGCCACGTGAACTTTGGAGGCAGAGAAACTGGGGTTCAAATCTTGGGTTCATTTTGTGCAAGACTCAGATGTCTTGTCTGCAGAATGGATGCTGGAGAATTAGAGATGATTCAGGTAAACCCTTTAGCACAGTGCCAGCCATTGAAATATTAGCCTTACACTTTTTGGATTTAAGAGTGGGTAGAGTCAACCCCTATGCCCAGTCTGTAAAGACATCAGCTTTCATAGCACAACCTCTTGATGTTTATGAAACTGGCTGCATGCTTGGGAAATCTCCCCTTCTAGAATGGGTGCATATATAATCAATCTAGACCTGAGTTCATGTAGGTCCCTCTAGAATTTTTAAGACCACTGCCTCTGAATTGGGCTCAGCAGAATAAACAGATGTCCTGTGAATGACAGCTTCTCTGTCTTTTTTTGGTTTGTTTTTATTTAAGCCAAATGTATACAACTTGAATGTCTAATAATTTGCTTCTCTTTGGGGCTGTTGGTTTTATTTTCTCAGCTTAGCTCAAGGCAGAGGTGACTAGGTAATTTTAGTATGCCACTTTTAAAATATATGTGGGCTTGTTTACCTTCACATGCCTTCATTTACTCTACTGCACCTGGACAGGGCATAATCTGGTCATTATCAGACAGATGCTATTCTTAGTGAAGAGGTAGAATTCCCACATATGTGCCTAAAGGGATACAAAGAAAACCACAATAGTCTAGGTGTTTTCCCCCACTCTGCTAGTTTCTGAATTACAGATGGAAGTGAGTAGACTTTGATATGCAACTCTGTGAAAAAAGGAAGAGGTAACCACATTTTTGGGTCATCTTTATTGGTCTCTTGCCCAGAATCATTTTAAAGGGTTCAGGGACAAGTTGTGACTCTTTTTCCATAATTACTAACCTGGTGGCAGGCACACACTCTACAATAACAAACAGCCATACTAGTATCCAATTGTGTGCCCAGTGAAAAGTCAGGTCCTTAATACAGTGTCTCAAAGTGGGGTCCGTGGAACACCTGCGTCAATAATACCAGATATGCTGGTTCAAAAGACAGATTCCTGGGCATCATATTCAGTGATCCTGGTTCAGTGGGACTGGAGTGGAACTAAGATGTATATATGCCTTTTATTTTTTATTTTTATTTTTTTTAAAGATTTTTATTTATTTTTTTTGACAGAGAGAGACACAGCGAGAGAGGGAACACAAGCAGGGGGAGCAGGCAGAGGGAGAAGCAGGCTTCCCGCTGAGCAGAGAGCCCGATGTGGGGCTCGATCCCAGGACCCTGGGATCATGACCTGAGCCAAAGGCAGACACTTAATGACTGAGCTACCCAGGTGCCCCTATATATGTGTTTTAAAGAACTCATCTGGGTGATTCTGATGCTCATCAAATTATCAAATTACTCCTTTTAGCACTCTCAAAATCTGGAGAATGGAAAATCCCTATTGTGGGCTTGTAGGGTTTAAGGAAGAGGGTGAGTGATCTTGAAGAATGAACAAAGTGTTGACAAAATTGGCGTATTTTATTTCTTTAAAAAAGCCTTTTGTCTATTATAATAAATGCATGTTGTTAAAAATAGAAAGAACTGGGGCACCTGGGTGGCTTAGTCAGCTAAACGTCTGCCTTCAGTTTGTGATCTCAAGGTCCTGGGATCGAGCCCCAGGTCAGGCTCCCTGCTCTGTGGGGAGTTTGCTTCTCCCTCTCCATGTTCTCTCTCTCTCTCACTCTCTCTCTCCCGCACGGTCTCTCAAGTAAATAAATAAAATCTTTTTTAAAAAAATAGAAAGTACTAGGGGCGCCTGGGTGGCTCAGTTGGTTGGGCGACTGCCTTCGGCTCAGGTCATGATCCTGGAGTCCCGGGATCGAGTCCCACATCGGGCTCCCTGCTCAGCGGGGAGTCTCCTTCTCCCTCTGACTCTACCCACTCTTGTGCTCGCTCGCTCTCTCTCTCTCTCAAATAAATAAATAAAATCTTAAAAAAAAATAGAAAGTACTATAAAATATAGTAGAAAGAGATCACTTGTTATGCCATCACTATTGTAACATTTTGGTATAGTTTTCAGTGTTTCTTTTTGCTTATGAGCATCTTTTAAGATGGTCTTGTACATATACTTTGTGACCTGCTTTTAATCACCTGATATCTTAGCATTTCCCATGTTATTACAACCTTTCCATTGATACTTCTTTCTTGGTTGTAGAATTCCTTTTTTATTGGTGTAGAATATTCTATCAGGGGGATTTCCTTTCTTATCAGCATATCTTAGTACCCAGGCAGAAGGGACGGAGTTGTTGATGGTTTCTGTTTCCAAAGGAAGATGATGTATCTATTGTCTTT
Source organism: Leptonychotes weddellii (assembly GCF_054177405.1). Lineage (NCBI taxonomy): Eukaryota > Metazoa > Chordata > Mammalia > Carnivora > Phocidae > Leptonychotes > Leptonychotes weddellii. The sequence continues at coordinate 28,401,921 of NC_138373.1, forward strand.
CAAAGATGTTGTCCCAGCCAAATGGTTGAGAATGCTCCATTTGCCAGGAGCAAGATGACTGTGATTGTATATGGTTTTGGCCAGGTAACAACCTCATTCCAATATATTTTCCTTTCAAAACATTTAGTAATAAAACATTACCTCCTGATGAGGAAGGCAGATAGGAACCAGAAGGATAAGTTGAAATTTCTTCCCATTCCTTATGGAGAACCAAATAGAAATGAACATATAGATTATTTGGCCCCATAGCTGGATGTTGTAATAACACCATTTGATTTATATTGATGGCGAGGGAATTGATCTCCCTAGAAGAGCGGCTGAGGGCACAGAGAGTTGATGAATCAGGCAACTTTGGTCAATTGTTCAGTTTCTGCCTCACAGAGAGTCATTGCTCTGAAGGATGTGTGTGTGTGTGTGCATGTGTGCACATGAGTGTCTGTAGGGGAGAAGGAGGGCGTACTGATGTGTGTGTATTTGTAGCTGGAAGAGCATCCCTTCAAGAATAAGCTTACCAGGGAAATCTGGAATGGAGTAGCAGCTTAACTTTTGAACATTTTGAACCCACTCTTCATAAAAAGAGCAACAGAAGTAATAAAACAGACAACACTCACAGGTAGTATCTACAGAAAAGTTATGAGATAGGACATCCCCACCAGTGCCTCAAATGAGTGTGTGGATAAAGCCACTAACAACTGCATTTGGAAAGGTGTGGCATTCGAAAGGGTGTGTGAGAAAGAAGAGGAAAGACTGTTGCTTACCTTTACGCTGAGCCTTTCAGAAGGCCAAAATCACCATCAGGCCCTCCTGGAAATCTAGGCAGACCATTTAGGATGACAGCAGAAATGATGGTTGGTGGGGAGGGGGGTATCTCGCAGGCTCTAATCAAGAATGGGGGCATGGGAGCTGTAGGCATGGCTGCAGGTATGGGAAGAGTCTGGAGGATGCAGGCCTATAAACTCTCAGGAAGTGAGTCTTCTCCCAGGACCAAGCCCTGTACCAAGGAGAAAGGGCTGAGGGTAGCGACCAGAGCAGGCAGGACAGAGACAGTAGGGAGTCATAGAAGTCCATAGAAGTCCAGACAAAAAGCAATGACGAGAGCAGAGAGGAAGCTCTCAAAAAACTAGAGGCCAAACCTGTGGAAAGAGCCAAGATGTCCATTGACAGATGAATGGATAAAGAAGATGTGGTATATATATACAATGGAATATTATGCAGCCATCAAAAGGAATGAGATCTTGCCATTTGCAACGACATGGATGGAACTGGAGGGTGTTATGCT
>NC_138373.1:28403699-28446297 GCF_054177405.1 Leptonychotes weddellii
GAGTGACGTCCCTCAGCGGAGCAGACTTTTAAAAGTTCCGATTTTGTGCTCCGTGGTTCTATCACTTGCCAGAAGCGGCCGACGGAGGCCCCTCCCCCGCCGTCTATCCTCCCGAATATCGCCTCGGATTCACTTCTCCGCACGTCCTGCCTTCCAGAAAGTGGTCGCTTTTCTGTTCAGAGAGTTGTTGCTATTCCTTTCTTCGGTCTCCTGTTGGGTTTGTAGGTGTTCAGAATGGTTTGATCCCTATCCAGCAGAATTCCTGAGAGGAGACGAAATCCAGGTCTCCTACTCCTCCGCCATCTTGCTCCGCCCCCTCCAGTACAATTCTTTATGTCAGATACTTTTGATTGGTCCTACAGTCACAGGGCCAACCAGACTCAAGAGGAGGAGAAAGAAACCAACACCCATCAGTAGGGAGGATGGCAAAAATATGTGGCTGCCTTTAATTCATTCCTCTTGACACTGACGACTCCTCCCTGTCCCCAGCACATGGCCTTGATCATGCCCTTATGATCTCTGTACAGGACCCTGAAATACTTCTCCCCTTCCCTCCCTTCCTCTTTGCCTCTCTCAGATGTCTATCTGTACAACTCCTTGCCTTCTTGAGAAAGCCTTTCTTTATTCCCCAGAGTGAATGAAGTTTCCATCTCTCTGTTACCATTAGAATTGTGTACATACCTAAGTATTTACCACATTGTTCTGCCAATATAAGATCTATTTGCCTTCCTCACCAACTAGTCTGAGTTACTCAGGGGAAGGGACCATATTTGATACATCCAATATTTCTTCAGTTGAGAGTTCGCCAGCCTGCACCCTCCCTAAGGTTGGGGACTATGTGTGCTTTGTTTATTTTATCTCCAGTGCCTGGCTCATCAGAGATGCTTAATAAACATTTCTTGAACTAGAATGATTTTTTTTTTTAATTCACAATCAATTGGCAGAACCAGAAGTAGATTCCAGATTTATTTTCCTCTAAGTTAATTCCTTGTAGGGTTCTCTGGCAGCTGAGTACATCTAAACATTCCTCAAGGTCCATTTTCCTTAGCATATCCAGTTTACATCTTTATCCTATTTCTCAAGAACACAACCTTTCATATTTTAAAGTACAAACTGAGTTTAATTGGGTGGAAAGGGTTGGGGATTTTCCTGCATTGGTCTCTCTAATGGGCAGTGCACCAAACACTGCTCTGTTTCTCGGTTTCAAACTTGAAGAAATCAGCTCTGAGCTCCATGACCAAGAAGAAGATTGTGCATCGAATACTAGTTGCCTTGGACCATTAAACTTACAGGTTGATTTCTTCTGGAATAATGCTAATAAAGAGAAAAAAAGAGTTAAATTATTCACCTGGAGGCCCAAGAGGTTGGATCCTGAAGGCTAAAGTTGTACACTCACTCAGATTTTGAATCTGGCCTTCTTTTTCTGTATCACTGCCCTTGATGCTGGTCACAGAACAAGAACTCAAATAGGTGTCTTGGACATTAAGGTCGTCTCACCTAAAGGAATAACTCTCAATCTTTAGTGTGCATAAGCACCACCTGGAAAGCTTGTTAAAACATTAATCCTGGGCCACATTTCAGAGATTCTAGTCCTGTAGGTCTGAGTTGGAACCCAAGAATAGGTATGTCCACTAGGCTCCCGTGTGCTGCTAAAGTAGTACATCCCTAGGCTACTCCTTGAGTGACAAAGCTTTAAAGCAGTGTTGCTCAACAGTGGAACTCTTGACATTTTAAGCTGGATAATCTTTTAAAATTATTATTATGGTAAGAATGCTTAACATGAGATCAACCCTCTTAACAAATTTTGAAGTGTACTATCCAGTATTGTTGACTATAGGCACAGTGTTGTCCAGCAGATCTCTAGAACTTCCCATTCCCTACCACCACCAGCCCCTGGCAGCCACCATTCTACTCTCTGCTTCTATGATTTTGACTACTTTAAATTCTTCATTTAAGTGCTGTCCTTCTGTGTCTAGCTTATTTCATTCAGCCTAATATTCCAGGTTCTTCCATGTTGTCACAAATGGCAGAATTGCCTTTTTATAAGGCTGAGTAATATTCCATTGTATGTATATGTCACATTTTCTTTACCTGTTCATCTGTTGATGGACATTTAGGTTGTTTTCAGATCTTTGCTATTGTGAATAATGCTGCAGTGAACATGGGAGTGCAGATATCTCTTTGAGATCCTGATTTCAGTAGCTTTGCTCAGTTTCCCAGAAGTGGGATTGCTGGATCATATGGTAGTTCTATTTTGAATTTTTTTTTTTTTTTTGCAAAACAACCATATTGTTTTCCACAGTGCTGTACCAATTTATGTCTCCATCAACCAGTGTGCAAGGGTTCCCTTTTCTCCACATCCTCTTCAACCAACACTTGTTATCTTTTGTTTTTTCAATAATGGCCACACTAACAAGTGTGAGGTAATATCTCATTGTGGTTTTGATTTGCATTTCCATGATGATGAGTGATGTTGAGCATCTTTTTTTTTTAAATATTTATTTATTTGACAGAGAGAGACACAGCGAGAGAGGGAACACAAGCAGGGGGAGTGGGAGAGGGAGAAGCAGACTTCCCGCTGAGCAGGGAGCCCGATGCGGGGCTCAATCCCAGGACTCTGGGATCCTGACCTGAGCCGAAGGCAGATGCTTAATGACTGAACCACCCAGGTGCCCCTTGCCTATTGAGTCTTTTTTTTTTTTTTTTAAAGATTTTATTTATTTGTTTGAGAGAGAGAGACACAGCGAGAGAGGGAACACAAGCAGGGGGAGTGAGAGAGGGAGAAGCAGGCTTCCCGCTGAGCAGGGAGCCCGATGCGGGACTCGATCCCAGGACCCTGGGATCATGACCTGAGCTGAAGGCAGACGCTTAATGACTGAGCCATCCAGGTGCCCCTGAGCATCTTTTTATATACCTGTTGGCCTTTGGAGAAATGTCTTCTTTGGAGAAATGTCTATTCAAGTTCTTTGCCCATTTTAAAATCAGGTTATTTGGTTTTTTGTTATTGAGTTGTAGAACTTTCTTATATACTTTGGAAATTGACTCTTTATTAGATATATAGTTTACAAATATTTTCTCCCATTCTGGAGGTCACCTTTTCACTCTGTTGATTTTTTTCCTTTGCTGTGCAGAAGCTTTTTAGGTTGATGTAGTCCTACTTGTCTATTTTTGTTTTTGTTGCCTGTGCTTTTGGTGTCCTATCCAAGAAATCACTGCCAAGACCAATGTCATGAAGCTTTTCCCTTATGTTTTCTTCTAGGAATTTTACAGTTTCAGGTTTTACATTTAAGCCTTTAATCCATCTTGAGTTGATTTTTGTGTATGGTGTAAGATAAGAACCCTATTTCACCAGATGATCTGTGTTGATAGGAGTTTTCTTGAGCACTCTAGGATGTTTAGCACCAGCCCTGGTCTTTATCCATTAGTACCAGTAGCACCCCCTCCCCCAAAGCTATGACAACTTAATATGCCTCCAGGTAATGCCAAATGCCCCCTGGGGTGGGTTAATCACCTCCTGCTGAGAACCACTGCTTGTGGGTTTCTGGTCTGGATGGCCCATGGAATGATGTATCATTCACGGAGCAGGTTTAAGTAGTGGATTATAAGGTCAGTTTTAAAGCCCATTGAGTTCAGTTGGCTTCTAGGGTACCATGAATGCCTAGTGATACGGATTTGCGATCCATCAGCATATAGTTAAAACCATAAAGAATGGATAAAAGTTCCAAGTAAATGAAGAACTGAGAGAGGAACAATGGGCAGAAAACAGAACCTTTGGGAACACCACTAACTCTTTAAGAGGTGAGTAAAGGAAGAGGTGCCCAGAAGAAGGAATGATCAGGGATATAGAAGGACAAGGAGAAAAGAGTGTCTCAGAAAAAGATCTCTCTTCTAGTGGAGACACTAGAGGAGAGTGGGCAAGGAGAACAAGGAGATAATAGTCAGTAGAAAGATTCACTAACACCACATCTGAAAAAGGTTCTGGTAGACATGGGATATGCCTACCAGAAGATCATCTTCAACATGATGGCCACTGACCACATGAGGCTCCTGAGCAGTGGAAACACGGCTCGACTGAGCTGAGATGTGCTATAAATATAAAATTCACATTGGATTTCAGATTTGCTATGAAAAAAAGAACATGAGATACCCTTTTTATGGTGATTGCACATTGAAATGATAATTTGGATATATTGGGTTGAATAAGATACATGATTAAAATTGATTCCACCTGTTTCTGCAATACAATGTAAAGTTACATATGTGGCTGGCATTATGTTTTTCTTAGGAGAAGAGGCAGCGCTATAGAGTTTATTTTTGGGAAGGGAGACTTGGTGTGTTTGAGGCCAAGAGTAAAAGAGTCAATAGAGAAGAAGTGGTAGGTGAGTCGGGAAGAAAGAACAAAGACAGGCCTAGAAAGATTGCCACTGATCAGATGCGTGGCGTGGAGGGGAAAGGATCTCATCTCTACCCTCCACCCTCTTGAGCCTCATTCTTCTCTCCTGAAAAATGGGGAGGAGGATCATGTAGTAATAATGCCTCCCCACAGGGTTGTTCTGGGGTTTAAATGAGATGATAGATGAAGATCAACTTTGTAGGGGATGAAACCCTGTGCGAAAGTAATTCAACCACATTTACCAAGTACCCTACTGACAATTTGCTATCTCAGCCTCCTGAAGCATTCATAGTTTCCACTCTTCATTGCCACAGAGCTCCAGGAAGAATTTATCCCACATTTCACCCCTACTCAACCCAGAATCTGTTGATGACATTGGAACATGAATGATACTTGAATAGTGATGGGTACTGGGTTATCCTTGTGCAGTGGTTCTCAAAGTGTGGTCCCCGGAACAGTAGCAGCAGCAGCATCTGGTGACAGGACTAAAAAGTGCACCTTCTTGGGCCCATACGAGTCCTACTGAATCAGAAACTCCAGGGGCGGGGCCTGTCGACCTGTGTTTTAACAAGCTTTCGGGTGATTCTGGTTCAATGTAAGCATTTATAACCCTGTCCTCATGAGATCAGCTCAGTACCCTTTTAGTGCAAAGGTTCTCAAACTTGCAAAACTAGTTAAAATACAGATCTATATATTTAAAATGTCCCGAAGTTATTCTTTTGAGCTGCCATAATATATTGTAAAGCAGAGGTCCACACATGTGTTCTGTAAAGGGCCAGACAGTAAATATTTTAGGCTTGGCAGACAAAGAGACCACATGCTTTGCTGTTGTAGCAAACAACTAGAGACAATATATTACAGAACAAGTGTGGCTGTGTTTTGGGGCCATAGATAGCAGGCTGTGTGCTAGATTTGGCCTTTGGATCACAGATTGTCAATTCCTGCTTTAGAATCTAAGTATCACCCCTGGGTGTGATCCTGGTTCGTTCATCTTTCAGTCGCTCTCTATCCATCCATCCCTTCATTCTTTAACTCAACACTTTATTGCATCCCAGCCATGTGCCTGACCCTGAACCAGGCACACAGGGAGATTGACTGCTAATTCCAGGCGAGGTCTTTGCTCTAATGGAGCTTGTGATCTCATCTGGTGTGTGTGTATGGGGCGGGGGGAGTTAAACAGTGTCAAAGTCTATTGCAACATGTCATTATAACGTAGGGGAGAGCGTTTACTAGCCATCCAAAGAGCTTCTATTCTGTAGCCCAGCCCAATATGCTTGCACTCAATTGCCTGGCTTCCTAGCTGCCCAACTTTTAAAGAGGTTGAGGCAATTTGGGGGAGCCTTCTCAGTTCCACCCCACCAGTTGCTGGGGGTTCTTTGCAAATGGCTCACATAGCTCTCGTCACCCACCACCAGGCCATCATCATTTCTGAGTCAGACCAGACCAGCTGGTTGATCCAGCACAGGGAGTTAGGAGAGGAATCTGTTCTTGCTGTTGGTATTGGAAATGCTGAAACACCATCAGTGTTTGTTCTGCCAGCAGATGAGCATGCAATGGAGAGTACTGAGTGAGAAAGTCTTACTTTATTAAAAACTCTGTCCAAATGGAAATTCCAGATTTGTGCATCTTTTGGAGCAGTTTCTTAAGACCTGAGCATTCCCAGGATTTACAACTAGTCTGGTTTAGATTTGCATGCCTGCTGGCCCCAGGGGCTCTGGCATTTTCTGCTCATACTTCTTTGAATCTGGTGTCATAATAACAAGAGTAATACCCTAGCAACTAAGCATTTTCCAGTACATACTCTAAGCCAGCCAGTGTGCTCAGTAGTACAGTGTACGGCCAGCATGATGATGGCTCCCCAAAATTGTCCATGTCCTCATCTCTGGAATCTGTGAATTTGTTACTTTACATGGCAGAAGGGACTTCACAGTTGTGGCTAAGGTTAAGAACCTTGAGATGGAGAGATTATCCTGGATTATCCAGAGGGTCCCCATTTATTCACATGGATCTTTAAAAACAGAGAACCTTCCCAGGCTGTGGTCGAGAAAGATGTGATGACAGAACAGTGGTCAGTGAGATGGTCCACAACTAGCTCTGAAGGTGGAGGAAAGAGCCATGAGCTAAAGAATACAGGTGCCTCTAGGAGCTGGAAGGCAAGGGAGTGGATTCTCCCCTAGAGCCTCCAGGAAGGAAGGCAACCCTGCTGACACTTTGATTTTAGCTCAGAGAGACCCTCTTCAGACTCTGACCTCCAGAACTGTATGATAACCAACTTGCACTGGTTAAGCTGTCAAGGTCATGGCAACTTGTTACAGCAGCAAGAGGACACTAATACACCACAGCTGAGCTCATTAAATCCTCAAAAGATCCCTGTGAGTTAACTAGTAACATTAGTTGCATTTTGGAGAAGAGGAATCCAAGGCTGAGTCATCACCCAATGTTACATGTTTATCGAGTGATAGACGCAGGATTGGACCGTTGGTCCCAGAGCCACACTTAGACGTCATGTTGGTGCCATGGTATCAAACTCCGTGTGGACCCCTGAGCATCCATTCCCCACCATTTCATTACAGCTATGCTTTTGCATTCACACCACTGAGAATACTCCCTTCTCCAAAGATCCACCTGGGAGCTCCACTACATCCCTCAACTCTCAGGCTGTGTTGTGTCTCCAAAGTTACAGTCAGGCCACAGGATCCATTCCTCCTGCGCATCAGTAGCACCAAAGAGGTCCACACGCCACATCACAGCACCTTCCACACAGTATGGCATCACCTGTGTGGGTCTTCCCACCAGACTGGGTTCTCCCAGTTTGTGGATCACATTACCCCTGTTTACCAGGATGTAGCACTAAGCACTAGATCTGGCCTGTGTATTGTTGCTGTGTTCCAGTGCCTAGAACAGTGCCTGGCACATAGTAGGTACAAAACAAATATCTGTCGAATGGGTGACTTAGTGAATAACACCTTCTTAATAAATATACAGAGAATGGGAGTTAGTTAACCTGTAGTAATTGTTTAAAAGCCTTTTATTTATTTTCTCAATGATACTTTATAGAGGTATAATTTACATATAGGATAATATACAAATCTGAAGTGTACAGCTCAATGGATTTTTACATGTGTGTATAACCGTGACGTCACCACCCATTTCAAGATATGGAACATTTCCAGTGCCCCAGAAAGTTCTCTTTTGCTCCCTTCCCATCAAAAATTTCTGTCCTGTTCTGTTATAAATGACTTGTATAGTGTGCATTCTTTTTGTGGGAGGGTTTTTTTAATGTATTGTAGTGTTTTGGAGGTTCATCCGTAATGTTGCATGTAGAAGGCTCTTTATTTCTGCATTCTACCAGTGATCTCCATGCTCTTAGATGAGCTCCTAGTCTGGAGGATGAGCCTCTTACTGGATTATGTCTCCTTCTAGACATCTGAATGGTACCTAGTGATTCAGGCCCTGAATGTCTTGCTCATGGGTGACAGCTTCATTGGGAAAGTGGCTGCTGGTACATATTTGAGACTTAATGAAGGGCCATTAAATAAATGAGCAAGTTCTAACATCTTTTGGGTGTTTATTATATACCAGGCACTATAGTGCTGAGCATTTTATATTCATTGTCTCATGTAAATGAAAACAAAAACTCACTTGAATGGTAGACGTTATTACCTGTAGTATGTAAGTCAGGAAATTGAAACCAAGAAAGAATATGTTCCCTTCACCTGTCAGGGCTATCTTTTTATTTTTATTTTCTTAAAGATTTTATTTATTTATTTATTTATTTATTTATTTACTTAGTATTTATTTATTGCTCATGGGGGAAGGACAGAGGGAGAGGGAGACAGAAGATCTCAAGTAGACTCCATGCTGAGCACAGAGCCCGATGCTGGGCTCGATCTCACAACCCTGCAACCATTACCTGAGCCGAAGTTAAGAGTTAGATGCTTAACCAACTGAGCCACTAAGGTGCCCCTGGGCTGTCTATTTTTAAAGTAAAGTAAATTGATTTTTCCTTTGTAAAGGAAATTATAGAAATTTGAGAAATACAGAAAAGCAGGTGGAAGAAAACATAAAGGCATCTCTGGGCCACCACCCTAGGACAATCACTATTAATAGTTTTGTGTATGTTACATCTTATATTATTTTCTATGTGCAGCACAGTACTTGTTTTTTTAATGTAGTTATGAACATGGTGCACCTATAAAATTTTATCTTTATTTATTTATTTATTTATTTTATTTTATTTTATTTTTTTTAAAGATTTTATTTATTTATTTGAGAGAGAGAATGAGAGAGCATGAGAGGGGGAGCATCAGAAGGAGAAGCAGACTCCCTGCCGAGCAGGGAGCCCGATGCGGGACTCGATCCCGGGACTCCAGGATCATGACCTGAGCTGAAGGCAGTCGCTTAACCAACTGAGCCACCCAGGCACCCAAATTTTATCTTTTTTTAAAAGCTAGAAAAGTTTGTATTTATTTTTTTTTCTGTTGGTTTTTGTATTTTCCTTTCTTTTTTTAAATTTTAATTCCAGTATAATTAACATACAATGTTATATTATTTTCAGGTGTACAATAGTGATTCAGAAATTCCATATATGACTCAGTGCTCATCATGATAAGTATAGTCTTCATCCCCTTCATCTATTTCACCCATTCTCCTACCCTTCTCCCCTTGGGTAACCATCCATTTGTTTTCTATAGCTAAGAGTCTGTGTTTATTTTGTCTCTTTTTTTCTTTCTTTCTTTTGTTTCTTCAATTCCACAGTGAATGAGTGAAATCATATGGTATTTGTCTTTCTCTGAGTGACTTATTTTACTTAGCATAATACTCTCTAGCTCCATCCATGTTGTTACAAATGGCAAGATCTCATTCTTTTTTATGGCTGAGTAATATTCATTGTATATATACACCACATTTTCTTTATCCATTCATCTACCGAGGGACACTTGGGTTGCTTCAATACTTTGACTGTTGTAACTAACGCTGCAGTAAACATAAGGGTTCATATGTCATTTTGAGTTAGTGTTTTCATATTCTTTGGGTAAATACCCAATAGTGGAAATACTGGATTATGTGGTGATTCTATTTTTGATTTTTTGAGGAACCTCCATGCTGTTTTTCACAGTGGCTGCACCAGTTTGCATTCCCACCAACCGTGCAGGAGGATTCCTTTTTTTCCACATCCTCACAAACACTTGTTTCTTATGCTTTTGATTTTAGCCATTCTGACAGGTGTGAAGTGATATCTCATTGTGGTCTTGATTTGCATTTCCTTGATGATTAGTGATATTGTGTATATTTTCATGTGTCTGTTCTATCTGTATGTCTTCTTTGGAGAAATGTCTATTTTTGTCTTCTGCCCATTTTTAATTGGATTATTTGGTTTTTTGGTGTTGAGTTTTTATAAATTCTTTATCTATTTTGGATACTAACCCCTTATCAGAAATGTGATTTGCAAATATATTTTCCCATTCCCTAGCTGTCTTTTTGTTATGTTGATTGTTTTCTTTGCTGTGCAGAAACTTTTTATTTTGATGTAGTCCCAATGGTTTAATTTTGCTTTAGTTTCCCTTACTGTAGGAGATATATCTAGAAAAATATGGCAATGGCCAATGTCAGAGAAATTACTGCCTACGCTCTCTTCCAGGATTTTTATGGTTTCAGGTCTCACATTTAGGTCTTTAATGCATTTTGAATTTATTTTTGTGTGTGGTGTAAGAAAGTGGTCCAGTTTCATTCTTTTGCATGTGGCTGGCCAGTTTTCCCAACATCATTTGTTGAAGAGCCCGTCTTTTTCCCATTGCATATTCTTGCTTCCTTTGTCAAAGATTAGTTGACCATGTAATTGTGAGTTTATTTCTGAGCTCTCTATTCCGTTCTATTGACCTATGTGTCTGTTTTTGTACCTGTACCATACTGTTTTGATTAGTACAGCTTTGTAGTATAGCCTGAAATCTGGGATTGTGATATCTCCAGTTTTGTTCTTTTTCAAGATTGCTTTGACTATTCAGGGTCTTTTGTGATTCTGTACAAATTTTAGGATTATTTGTTCTAGTTCTGTTAAAACTGCTCTTGGTATGTTGATAGGGATTGCATTAAATCTGTAGATTGCTTTGAGTAGTATAGACATTTTAACAATATTCGTTCTCCCAGTCCATGAGCATGGAATATCTTTGCATTGTTTGTGTCATCTTCAGTTTCTTTCATCAAAGTTTTATAGTTTTCAGAGTACAGGTCTTTAACCTTCTTGGTTAAGTTTATTCCTAGGTATTTTGTTATTTTTGCTGTAATTATATATGGAATTGTTTTTTTAATTTCTCTTTCTGCTACTTCATTATTAGTGTATAAAAATGCAATGGATTTCTGTGTATTACTTTTGTATCCTGCAATCTTACTGAATTCATTTATCAGTTCTAGTAGTTTTTTGGTGCAGTGTTTAGGTTTTTCTCTGTATATAGTATGATGTCAGCAGCAAATAGTGGAAGTTTTACTTCCTCTTCACCAATGTGAATTCCTTTTTACTTCGTTTTGTTGTCTGATTGCTGTGGCCAGGACTTCCAGTACTATGTTGAATAAAAGTGGTGAGACTGGACATGCTGGTCTTGTTCCTCATTTTAGAGGAAGATCTCTCAGTTTTTCACCATTGAGGATGATGTTAGCTGTGGGTTTTTAATATGGCCTTTATTATGTTGAGATGTGTTCCCCCTAAACCTACTTTGTTGAGGATTTTTATCATGAATGGATGTTGTACTTTGTCAAATACTTTTTCTGGTTTTTATCTTTTCTGTTGTTGATGTGATGTATCACGTTGGTTGATTTGTGAATATTGAATCACCATTGCATCCCAGGAATAAATACCACTTGATGGTTGTGAATGATTTTTTAAATGTATTGTTGGATTTGGTTTGCTAATATTTTGTTGAGGATTTTTGCATCTATGTTCATCAGAGATATTGGCCTGGAGTTCTCTTTATTTTTTGTAGTGTCTTTATCTGGTTTTGGTATCAGGGCAATGCTGGCCTCAGAATGAATTTGGAAGTTTTCCTTCCTCTTCTATTTTTTGGAATAGCTTGAGAAGAATAGGCATTAATTCTTTAAATGTTTGGTAGAATTCATCTGGGAAGCCATCTGGTCCTGGACTTTTGTTTGTTGGGAGTTTTTTGATGACTGATTCAATTTCATTGCTGGTTATGGGTCTGTTCAAATTTCTATTTCTTTTTTTTTATTATGTTATGTTAGTCACCATACAGTGCATCATTAGTTCTTGATGTAGTGCTCCATGATTCATTATTGGTGTATAACACCCAGTGCTCATCACGACACATGCCCTCTTTAATACCCATCACCGGGCTACCCCCAGCCCCCATCCCCTCACCCTTCTCCCCTCTGAAACCCTCAGATTGTTTCCCGGAGTCCATAGTCTCTCATGGTTCGTCTCGTCCTCACGTGTGAGTGACACCATATGATAGTTGTCTTTCTCTGCTTGACTTCACTTAGCACAATCCCCTTCAGTTCCATCCATGTCAATGCAAATGGTGGGTATTCATCCTTTCTGATGGCTGAGTAATATTCCATTGTATATATGGACCACATCTTCTTTATCTATTCATCTGTTGAAGGGCATCTCAGCTCCTTCCACAGTTTGGTTATTGTGGACTTTGCTGCTATGAACATTGGGGTGCATGTGCCCCTTTTTTTCACTACATCTGTGTCTTTGGGGTAAATACCCGGTAGTGCAATTGCTGGGTCATAGGGTAGCTCTATTTTTAACTTTTTGAGGAACCTCCATACTGTGTTCCAAAGTGGCTGTACCAACTTGCATTCCCACCAACAGTGTAAGGAGGGTTCTCCTTTCTTCACATCCTTGCCAATGTTTGTTGTTTCCTGCCTTGTCAATTTTTGCCATTCTAACTGGTGTAAAGTGGTATCTCAATGTGGTTTTAATTTGAATTTCCCTGATGGTTCATGTCTTCTGCCCATTTTTTGACTGGATTATTTGTTTTTTGGCTGTTGAGTTTGAGAGGTTCATTATAGATCTTGGATACCAGCCCTTTATCTGTAATGTTATTTGCAAATATCGTCTCCCATTCTGTGGGTTGCCTCTTAGTTGACTGTTTCCTTTGCTGTGCAGAAGCTTTTTATCTTGATGAAGTCCCAAAAGTTCATTTTTGCTTTTGTTTCCCTTGCCTCTGGAGACATGTCATGAAAGAAGTTGCTGTGGCCGATGTCAAAGAGGTTACTGCCTATGTTCTCTTCTATGATTTTGATGGATTCCTGTCTCACATTGAGGTCTTTCATCCATTTAGAGTTTATCTTTGTGTATGGTGTAAGAGAATGATCGAGTTTCATTCTTCTGTATGTAGCTGTCCAATTTTCCCAGCACCATTTATTGAAGACACTGTCTTTTGTCCATTGGATATTCTTTCTTGATTTGTCAAAGATTAATTGACCATAGAGTTGAGGGTCCATTTCTGGAGACTCTATTCTATTCCATTGATCTGTGTGTCTGTTTTTGTGCCAATACCATGCTGTCTTGGTGATCACAGCTTTGTAATATAGACTGAAATCAGGCAACGTGATGCCCCCAGCTTTGTGTTTCTTTTTCAACATTTCCTTGGTGATTCGGGGTCTTTTCTGGTTCCTTACAAATTTCAAGATTATTGGTTCCAGCTCTGTGAAAAATGCCAGTGGTATTTTAATAGGGATGGCATTGAAAGTGTAGATTGCTCTGGGCAGCACAGGCATTTTAACAACGTTAATTTTTCCAATCCATGAGCATGGAATGTGTCTGTTCTTTCTAATTCAGTTTTGGGAGGTTATATGTTTCTAGGAATTTACCCGTTTCTTCTCCTTTGTCTAATTTGTTGACCTATAACTTTTCATAATATTTTCTTATAATCCTTTGTATTTCTGTGGTGTTGGTTGTTATTTCTCCTCTTTCATTTCTGATTTTGGTAATTTGAGTACTTTATTTTTTCCAAGGAGTTTGGCTAAAGGTTTATCAATTGTGTTGATCTTTTCAAAGTACCATCTCCTGATTTCATTGATCTGTTCTATTGTGAGTTTTTTTTTAAGTTTCTGTTTCATTTATTTCTGCTCTCATCTTTATTATTTTATCTTACTTTTTCATGTAACTTTTTCCTGGGGTATTACAAACTCTGTGGCTATGATGGATTTCATTTGGTATTCATTCAACTGATGTTTATGGATAACTCACTGTGGGACATTATTTGTTGAGCCCTCCTATATGCAGGGTACTACGCAAAACTCATATTCTTTACCATTAGGCTCTACTGTCCCTTACCTGAGCCAATGTAGCTAGGTCCCAACCAGGAAGCCATACCATCTCTTGCTCTTGGCATTCCTGGATTTTGTGCTTTTAATGGATTCCTAGGTTTGCTGCTATGTGCTCCTTTTTTAATTAACCAAAGAAGAAAACCACAAGAACACCATCAACAATTCCCTGCAGGTTCCTTGGGCTCCTTGCTTTGCTCACCAGGAATCCTGTGTAACAAATTGGAGCAGGGACTCTGGAATACATTCTCGCAGGTGAGGAGTTCATATATCTCATACCGGGAGCTTGGGTTCCATATTTAAATACTAACAAGGCTTGCTCTGCAAATAGATTGAAGGGATTCCAAATCCCGAGTGCCGTAACTTGATTTTCAGAATCAGGTGTCATCTGCAAGCCTATTATGAGCTCTTCCTGGGGAATGTGCAGGGCATGAGAAATTGAAATAGGAGGAGACAAATATCAGATAATTTCCCTTTACATTCAGAGATGAGAGCTGGTGGATGGGCCAGGGATGGGCCAACGAAGCTAGACTTTTTATCCCTTAGGGGGTGGAAGAAGAACTTTTCAAGACTATGAATCCTGTGAGACAGATTTCTAGGCATTACAGCAGATGAATGCAAATCCAGCCTCTTTCTCTAGTCCGGATTGCTACTCATCCTTGTGACACTCAAGCCCAAACATTTGAATGTAAATAGGTACTCATGAGGCTGCCTAGAGGCTTGATGGCTGTAAAAATGTGTGCCAAGGGGCATAATTGAGCATTTTTCTGTACCAACATAAATTGGCGCCGATTCTTCTCTTTTCGTGCTTTTCCATACCTCTTCCTCTATATTCATCCGCTAATTAATTCATTCAGTAAAATGTCCTGAACACCTCCGGTATGCCCACTCAGCCAGCACAGCTGTGAGCAAGGCCATGCCTGTGTCGACTTTGTAGTCTGCTCGCCTAAAACAACTGCCTAAATAAATACTTTAGATATTTATTGAGGACCTGCGCTCTGAGGTGTGGGGGGAGGTAGACGTATGAAGCCCTTCAAGTTCCAGTTTCTGCCCTCAAGTAGCTTACAATGCGGTATGAAAGTTAAAATGTGCAACAGATACCTCATATGTAGCAAATACTCTTTTCCCAACTCACTTTACATTTTGGCGAGGATGCTTCTATCCCTGGAGTCTGTCCTAGGGCCAATATGAAGACCAGGTGACTCACAATCTGCTTTTATAATAAAGATTCCTGTGCCACAACTCAGGCTACAAAGACCAGATAAAATCTATGGGAATAGGGCTGTAGGGGACCATGGATAAAACTATGGAGGGCATGCTGAACTTATGTGCGTGTTTGTGCATGTGGGTGTGTGTGTATATGTGTGTGTGTGGCCCTTGGTAGGTGTGAAGCGTACTCAATAATCAGTTCGGCAGCTTACAATCTGGTTTGCCAGCAAAGATGGCTCCAGAGGCCCAACACTGCCCAGTTCAGCAAGGGGAGCCGTGGCTCTGTGGCCAGTAAGCATTCAAGGAGGATGGACTTGGTAGGAAGCTCAGGGGGAACTGGATGACATATAATGGCAGTTATAGTCACATGTCAATGTATTCGGAGTTCATTGCATGCTGGGTGCTTTTACCTCATTGTCACCTGTTATCTTCATAATCTCTTCTGCAGAATGTACAGTTGTTTATGCCCATTTATAGAGGAGGAAACAAGGCACAGAGAGGTTGAGCAACTGGTCCTAAGTCACCCAGCTTGGAGATCACAGAGTTGGAATCCTATTGCAGTTTATCACTATCCTTCCCTCTAGTATAAGTGAGAGAAAGGTGTGTACCATAAGTGTGAAAACCAAGCCAACCTGTCATTTGGGGAGGACTTTGATCTCACTAACAAATGTTGCTCATGTGGGTGAGCCGTGTCACACTCTGGAGCTCTAGGAGTGTGGTTGCTGGAAACTTCTGGGAAGAGGTTCAGGCAATGTTCTCCTGCCTGGGTCTATAGAACAGTTCTCATGTGAGGTTCAGAGAGGTCCAGGGAATACCTCTCTGAGCCACCTAGACCTTCAGGGTCATCATGGGTCATCTTGGTGTTGTCAGACTGCCACATTAAAGAAGACTTGACATGGCCCCATCTCTTGCTGCCTTTCCTATGGTTGGGAATTCTCACCCCATCTCTGGGCACGATGTGATTACATTGTTCTGGGAGTCTCCTTTCCTCTAGGAACTGCCCCTTGGGGTTTGTATTTGCCTCATTTCTGCTATGCTGGTTGCCCTGTGTAAGCAGAGTATAACTGTGTCTTGCAATTTGGTTCCTGAAAATGTCTTACAAGGTAAATTGGAGTTTCACAAGGGGAGGCATGAGAAAGAAGATTCCTTCTTTCCAACAGTCTTGGATCCAAATGCTGAGGAGTGCTTTTGGAAGTGAAAAGCCCTCCCCCTCCTTGGATGGCCCATGGGGCAAGCGGTGGCTGCGTCATGCAGTGCAAGCAGCTTTGGATTAGCAGGGCAGTCCTGGATCCACCATTCGCGAGCTGACCCGGGGCAGGTCCTTTAACTCCTCTTCCCCATGAGTAAAACTAGGGTCTGGTGCCAGGTAGTCCTGGCAACTCTAGCTGAGAACAGGCCCAGGGCAGGGAGCACGCAGGGCCAGAGTGACAAGCCAGTGGTGTTCCCATGGTGGAGAAAGTTAAGAGCATTCTGTGATCACAGAGAAGCAGAGTGCTAATAAGGTAATTAGCACCTTTTCTCTGATTAGCAGCCAGGGAATTATTGAAAGAGATTAAATAGAAACTGTGAAAAGATCCTCGGGTAACTGAGAAGTGAGAGCTCGGTAATAGCCTGTACCCTGTGTAGAAAGGAATAAAAATATGTTTTATAAGCAGAGAGTGGATCTCTCTCACCCTTGCCCCAGTGGCTTCCTTTCAGAACCCCACACTTGCCTGTTACCACAGGGCCTTTGCACATGATGCTCTTTCTTTTCCTCTTTGCCTATATCACTCCTACTCCTTCTTCAGGGGTATCTCTGACTGTCTAGATTGTTCAGTTTCCTTCACTGTGGGTTCTTAAAGCACCATAAAGCTTTCCTTCAAAATACAAATGTCAGCATGAATTTTACATTTGAGTGACTGAATAATCCTTGTCTCTCCATTTGAGAGCATAAGTTCTGTGGGTACAGATTCCATGGCTGTTTTTTTCACCACTGGATCCCCAGCCTGAGGCACAGTGCCTGGTACAGAGATGAATAAATAAATGGAATTAACTGATTAATTAATTAAAGACACAGTTAAGTGATACTGGACATCTAGTCCTTTGTACAGTTCTAGGAAGTTGGTATAGCTGGTGCTATTTGTCATTCCCATGAAGAAACTGAAGCTCTGGGATCAGTGACATGAATCAACTTTTCCAAGACGCATACCTCATAAACTGGAATTTGTACAGAACCTTGGAGAATCTGAGACTTTATTCCTCTTTGCTCTAAATACAGGCATCAGGTCTCTTATCGTAAAAGTAGAAGTTTTAACAATTTAGATTAAAACAAGCATACAACAACAAAAACAAAAATGGAAAGACAGACAACAAAGCACACAGGACAGTGGATTCTGATCGAGCTCCTTACTTCCAGGTCAGCTACGTTTGAAGAAAATCTGCCTGTTGCCTGTAACTTGCCTGGAGCAGCAGCTTGGGGAGGGGCTGATTTCAGCCCGGGGAATAGTTCTGTAGCTCAAGCACCAGCTTGAGCAAGAAAACCGTCTGAGCACAACACAAGCAACTTTAAGGAACAATGTGGAAAATGATGGAATGATGGTAGAAACCAGCACCCAACGCCCGGCTGAGATTTCTCAGCATGATGATAGGAACGGAAGCTGCCAGGCATTTCTGCCCAAAGGTTGTGCAGCTCGCTAAGCTTCCTGGCTTATTGAAGTTGGAGGTGGAGAGAGAGCCTGAATTACGTGTCTTCCTTGGTGCTGCGTGACTGGAGGACCTAATTCACGCTGACACACTTGGGCAAGGCTCCTAGCCTTGTTCAAAACAAACCAGTCAACCAAAACAAAAGCAAAAACTGGATCAGACCCCTCTGCGCGCTGGGGATACAGTGATTAGTAAAACAAGTAGGACAAACAAAATAAAACATCACACGTGGTGCCTGCTTCTGTGCGCTCAGTGTATGTTCCAGTGGGGGACATAGGCCATAATAAATGTCAATTACCAGCCATATTAAGTGCTATGAAAATACAAAGCAGAGCATTAGAAGGGAGGAAGGTGACCTAATCAAGGAGGGCAGGAGAAGTATTGCTTACAAAGTGATGATTCAGCAGTGAAATGAAGGATGAGGAAGAAGGTGTAACTGGAACCTGGTAGTGGGTGTGGGGACAAAAGACACAACCGAGCCAAACAAACACTGGGAAGAGGAAGGGGTTGCCATGCAACAAGTGGGAGACCACTGGGGATTTTTCCCAAAGCAGTGTCTCCACCCCACCCCCCACCCCATACAACAAAATTGGGGAAGTTGTAATCTAAGGGTGCATGCATATTCATGACGGGCTTGGTGAAGGAAATCTAGAATTGGGGCAGAAGTCATCCAATAAGTTGATAGAGTCCAGGTCCTGGTAGATCGAAGTCCTAGGGGCTGGCAAGAGTTGGCATCATCAATTCTCTGGCTCTGTTTAGTGCAGTAGTGTTTGAGTGCTCAAAGGGTTTAAATCCTGCAAAAATGACTCAAAAATGTTGTGTTAGGACAATCTTTACTTTTGAAACAGCACTGGGAGTTTTGTCACTGATTTATCATTGCTGATATGGTTAGGGTATTTCCTGGCCTGGTAGTCCTGTTTGTTTTTACATTTTTTATTCTCTTAAAATCATTAACTATTGAGGTCTGTTTTTCTGCAACGTATCCCAGGAAGTTCTGCAAGAAAGGTGGTTAGGCCAGTAGTCCCAGTCAGGCATAATCACAAAATGCCTGGGGGCCTAAAATGACTTCTCTTATGGTAAGAACACTATGTCTCCTCTTTCTTTCTCTGGGAACCCCTAGCCCTATCTGCCTACAGAGGGAGCTTTCCAAGGGAAATGGAACAGCATGAGCAAAGGCCCTGTGGCAGGCACCAGGGGATGAGAGATCACTGCAGTGGGAGGGAAAAAAGCAAGGCAGCATGTGGAGGAACTGGCGGATGGGAAAGAGACCACAGCCGTAGAACAGCCACCTGGCCCCGGTTTGAATCCCAGCATAGAGAGGGTTCTTCTCTGCCTCCGAATACGTTCGTGTTTGAGAAGAAGCACGGTGCACGGTTTGCTTATGGAGTGCTGGGGCTTCTTCTGTGGTCTCCTTCCATTCTAGGGTCTCCTTCCCTCCTGTGGGTCACTCTGAGATCTGGCTTCTGTCCCCTCCACTCATGCTGAAGTGACCGTCTCCCCACCTTGTGCAGCAATACCTTCCTGTCTCTGTGCTCCTGGACACTTGAGACCCCTCCCACCCTCCCTCTGTCATCCAGCACTCTGCTCTCCTGCTGTCTCCTTGTAGCTGTCCTGTCCTCGGCCTCCGTTCCATGCTCTCTGTCCATCCATCTGCCAGCTCACCCTTCATAACGTTCTCTGCAAGCTCTTGAGGCTCTTCTCATGGCACACCTGTTAGGAGATGTGATCTGCAGCTCCCAGCCACCCCCTGCAGGTGCGTGACTCCCATACCCCAAACTCTGGTCCTAACCTGCATGTCTGCTACCTGCCAGGCTCCTGCACAGAACCCTCACAAGCAGCTGGTCCCACGCTGCACCCCGTGTGCGCTTCCCGCTTGGTCCCCGTGCTCACTCACTGAGCTGCCACTCTATGCCAGGCATGGGGCTAGGGGTGCCACTGTGAGGACAAAAGCAAGGTACCTCACCTGTTCTCCACCTTTCTGAGTGACATCGCCAGTCACCCAGCCAGCCTTCCCAAATCCCCGTCTGCTCCATACTCCGGAACCCCCGCCAGTCCCCTCAGCAGGTTCCCAGAGCCAGGGGATGCCATCTGCTAAGCACCCCCTGACTCTCCTCTTCTTTATCCCCATCACCACTGCCCCAAGTTCAGGTATCTCTCCCTGTCCTAGGATCACTTCGGTGGCCTCTTGACCTGCCCTTCCTGCCTCTGTCATTTCATGCTCTAGCCAGAGCGGTCCTTTCAGACAACAGAAATCTGGTCACTTTACATCTCTGCTGTTCTTCAAGGATTCTTCTCATCAACTCCAGAAAACCTTAGCTCCTTATCTGTTTTTTCTGTGTCCCTCCTCTCCCACCCCTCCCTCTACCCCTCTCTTCCTTCCTTCCCTTCTTTCTGTCTCCCTTTCTTTCTTCTTTCTCCCTCCTTCTCCCACTTCCTCTTTGCCTGACTTTCTCTCTTCCAGCAATGATGTGAGCATCTTCAGTTCGGTTTCACAAATGTATCTGTTGAGTTCCATTGCATGTCAGGCTCTGCTACAAATCCATCGGAGACATCAATGACCAAACAGACAGACAAAATATTCCTGACTTCACAGAGCTTATATTCTATCAGGGCCAACCAGACAGGAAACAATAAGCATCATAAGGAAATAGGATGAATTATATGGTAAAGGTGTTAAGTGCTCTGAAACCAGATTCTATGGTACTCCCCATCTGAGCAAGAAGCACAGACCTCCCCTCGGGCCTGCCTCCTCCCCCAGCCTCATGCATCCCCTACTCGGCTTTTTGGGTTACATTTCTTCCGCACCAAGCTGCTGGCCATTCTCAGCGCATGCCACGTTCTTCATACCTCTGCATCTTTGCACACTGTCCACTGTGCATGGGATGCTCTCTCCAGACCTCTCTGGCCTGTTCCCAGTTGCCTTCCATTCAGGAACAGCTTAGGGGTCACCTTGCTCTGGACCCTTATGCCCCCATCTTGCTGGGTCAGGTGGATTCCCTCTTTCTGGATCCACCCCTGGTTCCTTGTTCATTCCCTGGTCTTCGCTGTCAGCCCTTCTGGACTGTGGGCCCCTTGAGGCTGGGATGAGCTCTGCAGCTTTCTGAGCGAGTCTAGGAGGCCAGCCAGCTCCCCACCCTCTGGCCTCAATTTTCTCATGTAGAGAATGGCAAGAAGGAGGGCCATCCACTGATTTCTCATGGTTGCCACCTGAGGGTGAGGGACATCTCTGGGGCTGGGTCCGTGGGTGATGTGTTGGGGCATTCCTTGCCTCGGAGACCCTGAAGAAGGGGTCCCTTCTGTGCCCGACGACTCTGGAGAAGACAGACCAGCCTGAGCCTGCAGAGCTGGGCAGCTGACTGGGTCCTGACCCAAAGCCAGCACTGAGTGTGGCCGGAACTGGATGCCCTGGGGCTGCGCAGGAACGCAAATGGACCATCATCGATTGTTTTCTCCTTTCAAACAGTCATTTGGAACCCTTTTCAGAGGCTGAAAATCAGTCTTTGATTTTGAATCCACATTGAATTGACATTCAATTTTCCCTTTTATGCCACTTCTTAGGAAAACACTCAAACTATCAATTTTTCTGTTAAAATCTCTCCCTTCCTACTCCTGTTTATGTTTCCTAATGCCTTTTGTGCTCCGGGTTCAGCTGTGACGGTGAGCTCTGGTCACAATGAGTCCATCCTTTTTTTTCTGAGTTTCGAGGGGGTCCCAGCTTAGTACTGTTTTTTGCTGTGTGCGTCCACACAGAGTGCAAATGCGCACATGAGAATTGAATGTTGCCCTGTTAAAGGGGCCAGCAGTATTCTTCGTTTGGTCTACTAGTCTTTGAGAGTCTGAGAGATGAACAAACTTGAGTCTCTTCAAATTCCTAGGTCTGCATATGTGATGGGAGGCTCCACATTCTGTGAGCTTCACGGGGAAGTGGTTAATAAACAGAATGTTGTGCCCTGGAGAAACGGGGCAGGTTACGTTGCTCAATCTCTTGGTGTTGGTCTGGGGCTCATTCTCCTATTCAGAAACATCACTTCGAGAAGAAGACAGCAAGGGGTGGTTTTTAGGTGGTATTTGAATACATACAGCAGGAACGTGGATCAAGGAAGGGGTCAAGGAAAGGGCGCAGGCAGGTTGAGATTGATGAAGAGGATGGTACCGTTGCCCAGTGGAGGTGAGCCAAGTGCTCTGGGATCCAGTGAAATCCAAATGAATGTGCTTGGTCCTGAATACTGTCGACTCCATGTGTTTGGACTAATGATGACATGAGACACTGTGGAAACTGGTGAGTGGCCTGTAAGAAAGAGTCAGTGGATGGTCGCCACGGTGGGTCAGGCGCTGTGCTGACGGGCTGGTGCCTGGCTCATCGAAGCCACGAGGGAGGGAGGTAGCAGTTGCTTTTCCTGTCTCACGGCGGAGGAAACGGAGGCTTAACACTGTTGAGTCAGTTTCTCAAGGCCACAGAGCTGCTATGTGGGAGAACAGAGGTTCGAACTCAGAGATGTCTCATCCCCAAATCTGCATGCCTTCCACTGCCGCACCAGCTCCCTCCCCACGGTCCCGCCGGGTCTGTGCTCTTGAAAACCCAGACCCTTCCCGTTTGAGTGTGTGAAAGAACAGGAAGGGCCGGGCCTGCTTGGTGGCCCCATCTGGAGTAGGCTGGTGGGATGGCCCACTCATGCTGGAGGTATATCGAGGTCAGGGGTGACTGATGACCACACGGCTGCGTGGGGGGTCTTTGAAAACTCAGGGAAACAGAAAGATGTGGGTGGTGGTATGGTCTCTACAAGACCCCCAGGAGCTTCTTCCTTCCACCTGGGCCAGCACCTCAGGCCACCATGAGATCCAAGGGCTCCTTAAGGGCGCCCTTCACCCCCAGGGGGTTGCAAGACTGAAGGAACCTTCTTGTTTGCTTGATTCATTTATTTATTTATCTTTTTTTTAATTGTAGTAAAAATCCACATAAAGTAAGATTTACTATGCAATCATGTTGAAGTGTACAATTCAGTGGCACTGAGTACCCTGACCGTGTTATACAACCACCATCTATTTCTGGAATTTCTTCATCACCCTAAAGGAAACCCCAGACCCGCTGGCCATCTCTCTCCTCCCTCTCTCCTTCCCAGCCCCTGGCAAGCACTGCTGCGCTTTTGGCCACTATGATTGGCCTGTTCTGGACCTGTCATATACTTGGAGCTTTGCAGTATGTGGTCTTTTGTGTCTGGCTTCCTGTGCTGGGGATATGGCAAGGGAGGGGCTTGGAAGTGAGATGTGGACTGGGGAAGCCCCAGAGCAGTGTGGACATAGGTTCTGTTCCCGGGTGTGGATAGACAGGGGTACCATTTTGTCGGAATCCGCTGGATTCCTGAGTTCTGGAGAGCACGTAGCAAGCATTGAGACACTGGGGAATACTAGCCCGGTCTCCCCCCAAATTGTGCTTTTGTTTCCTGCCTGCGGATTGTCAGAGTTCAGGCAGCAAAGGATTCCTTTGCTTCAGACGCTGAGATCCCCCTCCGGCACCTTCCTCTTACGCCTACATTCACACCGCACGCAGGCACACCCACCTCCCCAGCTCCCTCCGTGCCCCTAACTCAGCCACGGTTTCTCTCGCCGAACATTCCTTCCTTCCTTCCCTCTGTCATTCATTCATGCCTCTGCTTACTCATACCTTCAGCTTACGTGTTCTGGGCTCCTCCAGCTACTAGGAGCCCGGCTGGGTGCTGTTGCTGTGGGGATGAATTAGCAGGAATCTAGTTGCATGGAGACAGATATTTAAATAGACACTCAAAATACCTGCTGACAAGATCGACAGTAGAGGCGTGGACAGTGTGTTCCAGGAGCACCATGGGGGTGGAGCGGGGGAGAGAGGACAGAAGAGGTGGCAGCCGCTTGATATGTAGTGGGTGATCTGGCATTTGTCCGCACTCTGTGGCTCACGGAACTCTTACGCATCATCCCCAAGTCCTGGGTCCCCCACACCCCTTCAGGTAACTAGAGTCCCACTAAGTCCATTTTACAGAAGAAAACATGGAGGTGCAAGGAGACTGGTCGACTGGCTCTGGTAGGCAGCAGGGCCAGTGTGTGGGAGAGAGGGTGGCCAGGCCAGTGGCATCCTTTCTCACATGGCACATGGGTGTGGGCACCATCTGGGTGGTGACCACCACTCACCTATTCCTGGGTGGCTCCGGCTCTCTCCCAGGAGTGGAGCAGTTCACCTCAAAGAGGCCCCTCTTCCTTCGCTCCCCCGTAGTACATTCTGACTCACAGGGTGCTCCCTCTTCCCCAAAGCGCGCTCTCGGATGAGGTGAGGGGGCTCACGGGCTGTGACATGTCTCAGCCGGGGAGGCCGGAGGGAAGCACATGGAGGGGAGGGTGTCAGACAGCGGACCCCGTCTGGCCTCACTCCCCATTCTTCCCTGCAAGCCAGAGGCTCTGTGGGGTCACATCTGTGGGTTTCAACCTCTACCCTGCCAAATGCTGAGTGACCGTGGGCATGTAACTGAACGTCTATAGCACTGCTACTCAGAGCTCAGTCCGTGGACCAGCAGCTTCGGTGCCACCCGCAAGCTTGCTGGCAATACTGCAGCCCCCGCATGCTGAATCTAAATCTGCGGTGGAGCAAGATTCCCCCCACCCCCCTGATTCCTGGGCTCCTTAAAAGAAACAAGGACCTCTCTCTAAGCCTCAACTTCCTCCCCTGTAAGATGGGAACAGAAATACTTTCCCCTGACAGGTTAGTGAGCAGATGCAATGCATGCAGAGCTCCCTGCTTGGCTGGTGGGTTGTCCTGGTCTGCCCAGGCCCGAGGGCCTCTGAGGATGCCGGACTTCTAGCTGGAACCCGGGGACGCGTTGTCCACCTACTCCCATCTCGTGCCTGGCACACAGTTGAAGCCCCTGCATCACGGCGTGCCGTTATTAGGACATTTAGGAACCACGCGGGGAGGAGCCACGGGAGAACCGTTCGTAACGCTGTGCCGGCGGGTTGTAGTGTTTCTCTTGTGAGGACAACAACCCCCGTAATCCCAGCTCTCATGAATCAAGCTCTCGAAGTGAGAGCGCGGCACATGCATTATCTCAATCACAACAACCTCCTTCAAGGAGCAGCTAAATGCCCTTCATTGTACAAATGAGAAAATAGAGCCTTGCAGATAGGACGCACTTTGCCTAAGCCCCGACATTAGTGAGAGGAGGGGCCAAGACTGGACCCTCTGTCTATGTGACTTCAGTCGCACCAACATACAGACTCCCCACGGGAGAAGCAGTTCCCTCCGACCTTCAGCTCTCAGAGCTGTTTGTTGACATTTCCTAGAGAGCAGGGTCATTTTGAAGAGGACATTGCTACTCTGATATTTACTGCCAGGGTGTGCCCCTCGCAAGGGTTAGGGGAAAGCCTGAAATTCTCCCTTTTCCAAAAATAAAGCTGCCTCCTTCAGTCCAGCAGTGGCCCCTGTGTGTGTGTGTGTGTGTGTGTGTGTGTGTGTGTGTGTGTGTGTGACAGCTAGAGACAAAAACTTAATGAACAGGACCTGTTTGCATTTTCTCCTTGCTGGAACAGCAAGCGGGATTATCATTGGTGGCAACTTGTCATGTCTTTCGTCTGGGTCACGGCAGCGGTGGTTGTCAGACTCCCAGAGAGGAAACCAATCTTGGTGGCATATTAAAGAAAAACAAAACACAAATGGAGGAAGGATGAAGAACTCATGCAGGGAAGACAGAGCTATGTGGAGAGAGGCAGCCGCCCCTGGGGAAAAAAGCGTGGACGGTGAATGGAAATACACCACTCCGTCGTTTTGAGTTCTTCCAATCTAAGCTCAGAAGATGAGAGAAGAATGAGTCATATTATTCTCTACTGTTTTTTCCCTAGCCAAAGTGGTGTCAGGAATCTTTGGTTTCCAGGGACAGAAAAGCTGATTCAAATTGGCTTAAGCAAAATGAGAGGATTCATTGGGGTATGCAGCATCAGCGAGGGTAGATGACTTCAGGTGTGGCTTGAACAAGGTGCTCAACAAGGGTCTCATGACTTGGTGTAACTCTTTATCTTTCAGCTTCGCTTCTGATGGTTTCCTTCTTAGGATGGTGTAGGGTGGCATGATGGCTGCCAGAAATTCTGGTTGAACATCCTCCTGGAATTCAAGTTTAACAATAAGAGAAACTGTCTTTTCCCAGTCACTTTTTCCAGAAACCCTGAGACTCACTCTGATTGGACCTGTTAGGACACATTCCTACCCCTGAACTCATTGCTGACATCATGGGGTTTGGATGAGCCAATAGGCTTGGGTGATGGTGGGGGAAGCATGGCTCTCCGTGGAAATTCACTATTGCCAAGAAAGAACGAAAGGATGCTCAGTGGCTGGAATAACAAATGTCCATGATGTGTCTCAGAGAGGCTTGTGCTTCTCTAAGAAAACAAATATGGGGGAAAAAATGGCTTCTGGTACCTAGAGTAAGTCTAGTAGCTCAATCACAGTTGGGACTGGCAGGGGGAAAAAATCCCCTGGACTTGGGTTTATCAGCAGCTCGGAGACCTGATTCCATGATCTCTGATCAGGTAGAATTTCCCTCTGGCTTTCTGTATGAGAATGGCTGGACCCAGCCTCAGACAGTCCATCATCACGAATAACCCTGTTTAGAAGCCTTGAATCAGATGATCACCCGCAGGTTGACGGAGCACCGGGTGAAGCCAGCTTGGGGCTTCACTGTGTCCTTGCATAGAAACAAGAGCCTCCATCTCAGCAGGTGTCTCTTCTTGGTCAGCCTGCTAACGATCTAGAAAGCAGGGCTGGGTCCAAGAGCGGCAATCATCGTGTGGTTTTGATGAATGTAGAGTGTTGGGTTGTCATCAACTCATTGCAGTGGGACTCAAGGAATACATCCCTCCATGCATTTGTGTGTTCTCTCTCCCAGCATTGCATTACTTGTCAGAGGGAGAGCTTGGGTCTGGATGATGAACTGGGACTAGGTCTGGAACGCCTAGGCTGATATGGGAGCTCTAGCCACACTGTTTGAGGTTAGCATAACCAGTTGATTGAACGATACAGCAAACAGTTATAAGCCTTACTGCACCTTCAATGTAGGCTCCGCTCTTGGCACAGATCAGAATTCCAAAGGGAAGAATGGAGCTGGCGCATGTAAAACCCTTAACATCCCCAGAGTTCCAGGTCCTCTGCCAGCCTCCCTGCTGGAAGTGCGTTTAGTAGATGAATTGTTTGGAGTAAGATTGACCTAGGAATTAAATCACACCCTTTACTCTGACCTTCAGGACACCCACTGTGTGATATGGTCTCTGCTTCCTGTCCTAAGTCATCTCTCCCCTCTCTCTCCCTCAGTCATTAAACTTTAGCTGTTTTGATCTCCCTCTGTTCCCTGAACTTGCCAAGCCCCTTCCTACCACATGCTGCTCCTTCTTCTCGGATGGCTCTCCTTATGTCGCCCCACCCCTCAGCCTTGCCTGGCTGATTTCTTCATATTCTTTTGAGCAGCCCCAGTGTAGCAGACCAGCTGCTCTCGAGTGGGGCTCCTCTCCACACCACTCCCAAACTGTTACATCATCTGATTTCCTTGATGTTATTCTGTGTGTTGAGTTCATTCTTTCTTGTCTATCTGCTCTCTTAAGAATGCGAACTTCATAAGAGCCGGGACCTTCACTTTTGGTAGCCTCTTTCCCTAGATTCACTCCCCTGGAACCATGCCTGGCACATCGCCGGAGTTTGTTAAATTCGTTGAGTGGATGAAAAGCAATCAATAGATGAATGTTTCTCGAGCAGTAGATCTGGCAGGTCTGCTCAGATACATAAAGCACTAGTCTCTCTTTCCACCTACTGGCATCCTTGCAGACTCAGAATGATGCCCCCAGTTTTATCCCCAAAGCAGGTGGCCCAGTGCCATGCAAGGTGCTGAGAAGGACTCAGAAGGACGTTGTGCCCTACCCTCAAGAATTCTAGTCTGAGGAACAGGCAAGATGCATGCCTCTCAGTAAGTAGGCAACTGCACACAAGTCAGGGCTGAGGAGTGAGCTGTAAAGGCAGAGGTGCTGGGAATTCAGAAGTGGGAATACTGGGGCGCCTGGGTGGCTCAGTTGGTTAGGCGACTGCCTTCGGCTCAGGTCATGATCCTGGAGTCCCGGGATCGAGTCCCGCATCGGGCTCCCTGCTCGGCGGGGGGTCTGCTTCTCCCTCTGCCCTCTTCCCTCTCGTGCTCTCTGTCTCTCATTCTCTCTCTCTCAAATAAATAAATAAAATCTTAAAAAAAAAAAAAAAAGAAGTGGGAATACTAAGGAGTCCATGATGGACATGGGAGCTGGGGCTTGATGGTCAAGGCTACCATCTTCACCACTGTCATCGCCACCCCAACTTGACCGAGCCCTTGCAACATGCCAAGGGCTCTATGTGCCTCATCTCTCAAAGTATGCACAGCAACCCTTCAAGGTGGTGCCTGCTATTGTCATTTCTGTCTTTCAGATGGGGAAACTGAGACTTAGGTCAAATAACTTCCTTGCAGGAAGAAGCAGATCATGCTAAGGCTGCCAGCAAAGCCCATGTTCCTCCCACACAACCCCCGTTGCTTGTGGTTTCTCTGTGTAGAAAATACTTCACACTCAATGGCATCATGACACATTAAGATAGCACTGAATTAGGGGTGAGAGACCTTGTGTCTGTTCCTATGGTCCCCACTGATTTATGTGAAATTTGGAGGATTTCATTCAAGATTTTGAAGTCTTCATTTCCTCACCTAGAAGATAGAGAAATTGGACTTAGCACTACCAAGTCTTGCTGAACATCAGCATATTCTGGAGAACATACATATTCTAGAACTCATAAACAAAGACTCTGGTTCAGTGAGGGTGGACTGGAGCCTGGAAATCTGAGGGTATGAGAAATCCCCCCAGGGGAGCACAGCTACAGGGTTGGATACTGAAGACTTAGGTTAGAGTTTTCAACCCTGGCTGCACATTACATTCACCCAGGGAATTTTAAAAATCCTGGACCCTATCCCAGACCCACTCAGTTGGCATCTTTAGGTATGGGGCTGGTGGGGGTGGGAGAGCATCAGCTTTAAAGTTTAAAGACTGCTGGCTTTTGAGATGTGGCTAGTGTGCCTGCGAAGCCAAATCATTAATTTTATTTAATACTTTGAAATTAAGTTTAAATAGTCACATGCAGCCAGTAAGGCACTGTATTGGAAGCCCAGGCTAGGATGAGTTGAAGGTTTGGTCATTCTAAGAGGACTTGTTCCTTGCTCCATCCTTAACCATAGAGCTTCTCTCAGAAATTATTTTACATGATCTCCATCTCCTCCACCCTAGTCTGAGAGCCTAGTACACAGACTCTGAGTTAAGACTGGAGTGCCTCTCCTGGTCTCCAACTCAGAGCATGGCAGCCACCCTCGTTTTTGGGAACCTACCAGCTGGGAACCCTCTAGTCACCAGATACTTAAGGTTAAACTTCTCATTTGAAGAGAGAGGAGGAGAGAGCAGAGAAAGGTGGTTTTGGTTATTTTAGAAGAATGATGGTGGATTGGCTCATGGGAGAAGCAAAATGGGGGGACAGAACGTACATCATGAAGTGGTCCAATGAGTGGAGGTTCCTTAGAGTGAAATTCTGTGTTTGTGGGTGAGGGAGCTTATGTGCTTTTGGAAAATGATGGACAGGGGTAAAATATGAAGACTTCCTTTGGTTTTCTCCCCGAAGCACACCTTACTTTGCTTCGTTAGCTCACTCAACAATTTGCTTTGTCACATGTTTGTGGAGTACCTGACCTCTCTCAGGTACCAAGATGATGCTGAGTCCCAAACACTTTAGTGCAGACTGTGCTGGGGCTGGTGTGTGTTTTTACTTTATCCTGAAGGTTGTGAGAGCTGCTGAAAAAAAATTTAAGAAGGAGGACATCATGCTCCAGTTTGAACTTTAAAAAAAGTAACTGGAGCAGCAGTGTGGAAGGTGGGTGGGAGAGGGACAAGACTTGGGTAGGGACTCCATAGAGGAGGTTCTCGCTCTTGTTTGAGAGAGAACTTCCAAGGGTCTGGAACATGGGCAGGTCCAACAGGGAAAGAAAAAAGAAATAATCCTCTGGGACAATGAAGAAATAATGGATGCCCCTCAGCTTGAGTGGTGGTTAAGTGCAGTAGAAAATGTGGGAAGAGATCCCTCCTATCCTGAAAGGAGAAAAATGAGTGATAGAACATAAATCATAAAATAGTCCAGTAAATGGAGATTGCCTGGAGTGAAATTTTGTGTTTGTGGATGATGGAGCTGATGTGTTTTTGGGAAATGACACCTGGGTACAATTTCCCCTGTTAGCCCCAGTCTTTTGCATCAACTGATTGCCAGTTGATGTGAGATCACTGACATTACTTTGCTATTTCTGGACATTTTCTTTTCTAGTTGGATGCCTGAAGAATGATTGAGTGGTGGTTATTCATCACACACACACACACACACACACACACACACACTTTTGTTTCCTGTTCTGCACACCTGGTATCAGTGTTTTCCAGGACCTAAGCATCCAGATTCTGGATTCAGATTACCTGATCTTGAATCCTGACCCTGCCATGCACCAGCTATGTGTGTTAGGCAAGTTACCTTCTCTGAACTGGAGTTATAAAATCTGTAGTACAAGGATGATAATAAGACCTCTTGCTCCATATTAGCTGTGATGATGACCATGGTGATGGTGATGGTAATTCTGATGAGAAGGGAAAGGGAAATGGATAGAAGGATATGATGATGAACGATGATGGTGGATGACAATGATGATGACAGTGGTGGGTGATGAGGAGGAGAAGGAGGAAGATGGATATGATGGGGATGATGATGATGGTGGTGGATAATGATATGATGATAGTGGTGGTGATGGTGTGTGATGATGATGGTAGATGATGAATGATGGTAGGCGATGATGGTGGTGGTGGATGATGGTGGTGGTGGATAATGATGATGATGGTGATGGTGGATGATGATGATGGTAGATGATGAATGATGGTAGGCGATGATGGTGGTGGTGGTTGATGGTGGTGGTGGATAATGATGATGATGGTGATGGTGGATGATGATGATGGTAGATGATGAATGATGGTAGGTGATGATGGTGATGGTGGATGATGATGAGGGTGGTGGATAATGATAATGATTATGATGATGGTGATGGTGAACGATGATGGTGAATGATGATGGTAGATGGTGGTGGTGGATGATGATGATGGTGGTGATGGTAGATAATGATGGTTGTGGATGAAGATGGTGGTAGATGATATGATGGTGGATGATGATGATGGTGGTGATGGAGGAGGAGGAGGAGAATGGCTGATGATGAGATAGAGATCCTTCACTGGGACAGAGTTAGCTTATATGTATGTGAGAATGCTATTCTTCTAAATTCTCAGGCTTATCAAGTTTGGTGCCTTTAGTTTTCCTCTCATCCATGGAAGCAGAAATAAAATATATTTAAAAGCTCAGTTATCACACAATAAGAGTGGCAGAAACACCAAGTCTCACCAGGACAGTCCTCCCACAAGAGAAAAAAAAATCCCAAGGAGTCCCTCTCGATTTTTGCTGGGTCACCTGCATCATTATCTTTTTTTTGGTACCCACCCAGGCAGGCAGAAGGAAAATAAGCTATGGAAATGGGTGCAGGGTTGACAACAGTGACCAGTTCTCTCAATGCTTCCTAGGGAGGATCTTCCTGCTCATTTATTTCCTCACCAAATATATATTGAACCCCTGCTGTATGTCAGACATTGTGCTACGCTCTGACAATACTAACTTGAATAATACTTATGCCGCTGTTGAGAAGAGACTGAGAAAAACGAATAAATCAGCATTGGAGCCCAGGTACTCAGATCACAGAAATTCACTGGCATGGGGCACAAGCAGTGGCTTTTTTTTTTTTTTAAACCCTCAAGTGATTCTCCTCTGCAGCCAGAAATGAGAGCCACCAGTGTGCACGAGGGAACATTGGATGACATCTTGCATCTTGTAATAAAGTTGTTGTCAGCATGGGGCCTTGTGGATTTTAGGGAAATCACTTAACCTCTTTTCCTGTGACTTTATGAGAAATGCCATCCATGAGGGTTATAGCCACTTGCGATACCTCATCCCTTGGGTAGTTAGAATCGAAGAGCTGATGGGTATGAGTGTCCGTTATAGCCTTTGTGAATGGGTAAATGAAATGAAAGTTGGTATTAGACTCTATTAAACATCATGCCTTGATACCCACCGGGGTCAGGTCTCACCCTGAGTGCTCAGCAAGCTCTGGAACATTCTAGAACATGAGATGAGGAACTCTCATCTAATGAGACCTCGGTTTAAGATGGGACCAAAATGCAGAGTGGAGAGAAGACACCCAGAATCCCATAGCCCCTGCCTCCCTCACTCTGTGTTTAAAACAGTTTGTTCTGTCTTCAGCAGAGCAGTGAGCCTGGGGAGAGAACTGCTCTTGCTTCAGAACCCAAGTGGGTGTCTGAAATCTGTTCCTCTCCCCCGGCTGCACACTGCCGAGGAAGCCAGTGCCAGAGGTGGTCAGAGACTGCTCTATAGAATCTGAAAAGGACAGGCTGAGGGATGGCAGGAGGTGGTGAGTGCAGGAGAAACAGCCTCTGCTACTCAGGTAGGAAGCGGGAAGAATGTTCAGGGCCTTGAAAAGAGGGCCATGTGGCATATCAGATGCCAGGCCCTGGGAGTGTGGCCAAATTCCTCCATCACCTCCTGCCAGTCTGTAAAAATATCTTTGAAAAATCCAGGGCTAAACATGAGCCTCTTCACTGTCTCGCTGGGCAGTTACGTTTTGCAAATACCTTCTCACTTCCATCCCTCCGTAAGGTAGACAGAGCCTTGGGTCCGTAATGGGTTTGGAAGTTTCAGATGCCAGTGGAAATGATAGTGGTGCAGGGTAACTGTGGGAGGTCCATGAAGGACATGAGAGATGGTTTCTCTCCAAAGCATGATTCATCACTGGGAAGAAAGACAGTTCCTTCTCTTCGTGTGGCCTCCTTGGGCTCAGAGTGAGTGGGCTGGTTTGCGGAGCGGAGGGGCAGTGTGATGCTGGCATGTCAGGAGATCTGGACATACCGGTTTCTGAACTAGGATCAGGATCCCCTTGGGCTTCTGGCTCTGTCCATGTTGTCTAGAGGACTGAGGGACATGGAGAGACGTCCCTGGACTCTTGGGAGTCAGGCATAGATAATAGATGAGCCTGTCATCCTACTTCAGCTCTTCCTGGCTCCTCCCACCCTGGGATGGTGCTTATTATGCCCACTTTATAGGCAAAGAAACTCAGATGCAGAAAGTTTCAGAATTTAACCACGGTCACGTGGTTAGTTCTTGCAGAGCCACAACTTGAACTCAAGTCCGAGAGACCCCAGAGCCCACAGTGTTTCAACTATAAAGTGACTGGTGTGCATAAAGGGGTAGGCTGGAGAGTTTCTACTTAAGGTGATTGTCTAGGGGAGCCATTGATGACCATAGAGGAGAGGAGTGGCATGGTTAAAGCAGTGTTCAACCAGGAACTTCCATCAGGCAGTCATGACATGGCTGAATTGTTGGGATGCTCAAGTCCAGAGTGGGAATTACCCCTGACCCACGGGGAAAATAACAGTGATGTCGATTTGTTGAGTACTTGATATTTGATGGATACTGCCCCAGATGCTTTTCTACAAGGAGGTCATTGAATCCTTCCAGCTCAACAAGAAAGTGCGATCATCACCAACAGTATAGTGCAGGACTGAAAAGCTTGGAATCTCGAAGGCAGGCAAACCTGATTCCCTGCCTTTATGACCCTGGAAGAGTCACTCTACCTTTGAGTCTGTTTCTTCATTTGTATGACAGGGATCATGCTAGCACCCATTTAGGAAGGTGGTTGGGGGTAGGATTAAATGAGATACTACACTGAAAGCGTTGAGCCACACAACTCTCATAGGCATGTTAACTAGTATAATTATTGACATTGCCATACCCATTGTACAGATGTGGAAACTGAGTCTTGGAAACGTGAAGTGGTTTTTTTCCCAAGGTCACCCAGTTAGGATTGGTACCTGGACAGCATGACCCCAGAAGTTACACTGTTGTCCATCCTGGGGAGAAGACCCTAATGGGGATCAGAAGAGAGTAATAGAAGAGATTCGGCCTGGACTAAAGCACCACAAGACCAGGGAGTGGGAATGGCACAGGCAAGGAGCTTGCACATATTTTTACACAGACGGCTGTGCCAAGCGAGCTCTTGGCTAATGAACTGCCGTCCCTATAATTCTCTTTCACGAAGTTCACAATGCATCCATGCCCTCCTCCCCACATGGAGAGTTAGATAAGCCTGCACTTGCTTGCTGCTCTGCTCTATGCACAAAGCCGCTCGTGAATACAGTAACGTCTGGCTCATAGCATGTGGAGCAGGGGTGCGGGAGCATCCCAGACACCGCCCCCCCCGCCCCCAGCTAGCACCTCTCCACTAATTCCGATTATCCCTAGGAAGTGTGTACATATGGATCATCTCAGAGATCCTTTTTATTGGGTTCCGACCGTGCCCTTAGCATCTGCCCTCCTGAGATCTTTCTCCATTCCTTGTGTGCTCAGTGCAAGAAGATGCTGATCCCTTTGCCTTTTGCAGTCCTAATGTGACTCTGATCAGCAGCTTCCTTGGAGGCATCTTTGCTCCATGGGAATTATTACATTTCCTTGGTAATTAAGTTTGGAGCTTCTCAGTCCCATCCCAAGAAACACCTGGCAGTGCATAAGGTTGTTGGGTATAACTGCCTTGAAATTTGACTTCTGTGCCTTCGTCCATTGGTGGGTTTGTTATGTTGTCGCTGTTTTTGGTATTTAATGAGGTTGCATGCACAGCTGTTGAGGCTTAGAGGACCTCTATATTCCTTTTCTGATCAAGAAAGGTCACTCTCTCTCTATTTCAGACATTGGATGGAGGAGTGGTAGGTTGGTGATGTTGAAAGATTTTATTTTCTGGACATGACATTCAAGAGCCATAAAAAAAAATACAATCTCAGACACTGAATTCTTCTGTTTTGCTTTATGTTTAAGCCAAGGATATTCCTCTTAGACTTCATTCACACATTCATTTACTCATGCGTTCCCTCCCCCTGCATTTCCTGATGTGTCATGTTCCAAGCCTTCTGCCCAGTTCTGGGGACAGAGAGATGAAGACAGCAATATCTCTGCCCTTGAGCCATTCATAGTCTTGTTGAGGCATGATTTAAAATGATTAATCAATCCAAGAATATTGGATTTCTCCAAAAGCTATTGTAGGGAAAAAGATAATTATCCAAAGTCTTTAAATCTGTTACCCACTTTAATTGATTTAATTAGGTAAAATTCATAAAACTGTATTGTTGGAAGGAACCCAGAGGCATTTATTCCCGTTTTTTTGTTCCCTCTCTGCCTTCAGGCCGTACTGCACTTGAATTATCCCCCAAACCCATGCATTTCAAAAAGGGAAGTATTTCGAAGAACTACAACTTTTGGCTCATTCAGATAAAACTTTCTATTCACTGAGCACCCACAGGCAAAACTTGGCAGACTTCTTGAAAGGGTTGGCATGCACGGCTACAAAGTGTTGTTTTGAAAGACAAATGGAATTGATCGTCCACTCTTAATATACACACACACACACACACACACACACACACACACACAATGGAACCTCCGTATTCCTACTATTGAGGTGAATGCATATGGTAACTACAGAATGCAAAATGAAAGCATGGCTGCACTATAAGGACTTCTGGAGAATTCTTTTAGTTTCCAGGGAAAGAAAACCATAACTCAGCACTTGTCAAATTGTGTTTTGCTCTAACACACAGGCACACCTTCTCTTTAGCTGGCATTTTTGCACCTTGCCTATCAGTCAGCAGCATGGTTTAAGCACCTGCTATCTGCAGATCTTCAATGATCCCAAGAAAGTTGGGGCTGTGTTTTGGAAAGGGGGCTGGCCACGGAACCAGAGCCTGAGTTCATCTCGAGCCTCATTTCCCCCCCGCCAACACCACCACCTTTGTAGGATCATCATGGGGATTTTATGAGTTAAGGGGTGTGAAGGTAGTTTGTAAATGGTACAGCTGTATGCACTGCCTGCCTTTTCTGAATGGAAGTTTGTTCTCATGATCAGATCGTGACTAAGGGGGGGGTGTTAGAACTATTAGAGGCCCTTGGGGCACCTGGGTGGCTCAGTCAGTTAAGCGTCTGCCTTTGGCTCAGGTCATGATCTCAGGGCTCTGGGATCGAGCCCTACGTTAGACTCCCTGCTCAGCCAGGAGGTCTGCTTCTCCCTCTCCATCTGCCCCTCCTCCCTGCTTGTGTTCTCTCTCTCTCTCCCACTCTCTCTCAAATAAATAAACTCTTTAAAAAAAAAAAAAAACAACTATTAGAGGCCCTTTAACCCAACACAAGTTGTCATGTCACTTTCAAGAGTAAGAGCATTCAGCGGCTCCCCCTTATGCTTGAATAAGTTCTAAGCCTCTGAACATATCCCTGAGGCCACACATGATGGGGTTCCTGCCAAGCTCTTCGCCATCATCTCATCCCCCCACTTCATGAGCCATAATACATTTATCTCTGGCTCCTAGAATAGTCTAGATGTATCTGCAGGACTCCTCTGAGAATAATGTCCACCCGTCTCCCTTCTTCCTCACCCGGACACTCCTTCAGCGTCCCCTTATGCTTCTCTCAGCCTCTAGTCCCTGCAAATTGCTCTTCCTCAAATTCCCACCAGATCTACGGAGGCAGAGACCATGTCTGTGTCTGTCTTGTTTATCATTGTTTCTCCAAGTCCTAAAATGGTGTTCCTGCATAGTTAGGGGTTCAACAAATATTTGTTGATTCAGATAGAATGTCCAGTTAGCATTTATTATAGTTTATATTATACAGGAGTCTAGAGTCCGAGTGACAGAAATCCTTTTCAGACTAACTCAAGCGATCATGGGAACCTGTTGGCTTACATAACCAACAGGTCCAGAGTAAATGGCTTCAGGCACGGCAGACTCTGGGTGCTTCAAGTGCATCATCAGGACTCTGTCTCTATGTCCTGATGTTGTCTCTGTTGGCTTCATTTTCCAGTTCTGAGCCTGGGGCCAGATAGAGTTCATTGTGTTGAAACATATGGGCCCCAAAGGGCAGGGGGGAAATGGGATAAGCCAGAAGCAGAAATAATAGATCTCCTTCATGCGCCAGGCTGTGGGCTCCAAGTTCAGGGTCTCTCTCCTCTCTGTATTTCCAGTGTCTGTTCCAGAGTGTGGCATATAGTAGGTGCTCAGGAATGTTCTCGAATGAATAGGTGTGTGATGTATTTGCCCTCCCTTCTAAGAAGGCATTTTTTAAGCCTATAAAGACAGATGGTTATATGTAAACCACCTTCTACCTCATCCTCTGTTTTGATTTTTTTTTTTTTTTTTTTTTTTTTTTTTACACCTGTTGGCAGGATCCGACGTCAACCTTCTTCCAGTTTGGAGCGTCCATCCAGCAACAAGCCACAGTCATGCTGAAGATCATGCAGGATTATGACTGGCACGTCTTCTCCCTGGTGACCACCATCTTCCCTGGGTACA
The DNA here is from genome assembly GCF_054177405.1 of Leptonychotes weddellii. Classification (NCBI taxonomy): domain Eukaryota; kingdom Metazoa; phylum Chordata; class Mammalia; order Carnivora; family Phocidae; genus Leptonychotes; species Leptonychotes weddellii. Next base: position 28,440,811 of record NC_138373.1, read on the forward strand.
GAGACTTCATCAGCTTCATCAAGACCACCGTGGACAACAGCTTTGTGGGCTGGGACATGCAGAACGTGATCACCTTGGACACTTCCTTTGAGGATGCAAAGACGCAGGTCCAGTTAAAGAAGATCCACTCTTCCGTCATCCTGCTCTACTGTTCCAAAGATGAGGCTGTCCTCATCCTGAGTGAGGCCCGCTCCCTGGGCCTCACTGGCTATGATTTCTTCTGGATCATCCCCAGCTTGGTTTCTGGGAACACAGAGCTCATCCCAAAGGAGTTTCCATCAGGACTCATTTCAGTCTCCTACGACGACTGGGACTACAGCCTGGAGGAAAGGGTGAGGGATGGCCTGGGCATCCTCACCACTGCTGCATATTCCATGTTGGAGAAGTTCTCCTACATCCCCGAGGCCAAGGCCAGCTGCTATGGGCAGACGGAGAAGCTGGAGGCCCCCCCTCACACTCTGCACCAGTAAGAGGGCAATCTTTGCTTGTCTCCCAAAATGGGACCAGAGTTTTCTTTGGTTGGTTGGTTGGTTGGTTGTTCAAAAACTCAGAGCAATACATACATACTCCCTGCTGAAAACGTGCCCTGCAAGTAGAGAATGTTGTGTGTGTGCTTATGGGATTTTCTCTGATTGACTCTCCTCTCCTCTCTTCCCCTGGACTCCTGTTTCGTTTATAACTTACATCATACTTTGTTTTCTGCAACTTTTTTTTTTTACTCAGTGATATACCTTGGAAACCTACTCTCGAGACCTGTCTATGTATCCAGCTATGTATTTCTCTATCCATATTCTATCTATAGCTATATCTCAAGTGTGCCTGTGTGTATATATATATGGATATATATGGATTTTATATGCAGATAATATACACATGTATGGATGTATGTACACAGATGTGTATATGTATGTATACATACATATACACAGACTTATGTAGGAAGGAATGTAGATATGTATGTATGTGTAGATATACATAGGTGTGTGTGTGTGTGTGTGTGTGTATGTGTGTTGCAACCTACGCATTGCATTTCTCAATAGGGATATACCGTGATTTATTTATCCAGTCTCCATAATGATAGAAATCTAGGTTGTTTCAGATTTTTTCCCATTAGAAATGAAGCTGCAGTGATCATCATCCCACATGTCTCTCTGTGCACACAGAGCCCGTGTTTCTCCAGGGTGGATTCTAAGAAGTAGAAGTTTGGGGTCACAGAGCACGTGCATTTAAAAATTGAAGTATCTGTTGCCAAATTGTCCTACCAAGGAACTATCCCAATTTGTATTCACACAAGCCACTTGTGAGGTCACTAGATTTCCCACATCCTCACCAACATGTTACACTTTGGGAAGACTGCCCACGCTGGGGCTTCCATCCTCTGTTTGAATGTGTATCTGAATTTCTTCCCTTCTTTTGTCCTGTTTTTGTAGATCATTGGAAATCTTGGCAAATACCACTTTTAAAGCAGCATTATAGTCCATCGTATGGATGTATCCTAATGTATTTAACTACTCCCATCTTGGTGGGCATTTAAGTTTTATGTTTCTGAGAAATGTTATTGTTCTTTATGGCTCATCATTGTGGCTCAGCTGTTGACATATAGAATGATCAGTCCTGCACCCACTTTGCATGCTTTTGCCTGATGTTTGGTGATTGAATCCACGCTCCTTTCTCAGATAACGAGCAGCATAGCTCTGTGATGAAGGGACGGGGCTCCGAAGGTAGATTTGTCAGGGCTCAGATCTTGTCTTGTCCACTTCCTGTAGGCCTTGGCCCGTCACTTTACCTTTCTAGGCCTTGGTGGTTTACTGTAGAGTGATGATAATAGCATTACTCTCTCTAGGTGGCACTGCGCAAACTTGAACATGCATCAGAATCACCTGGAGGGTGATTTGTTAAACCACAGGTGGCTGGGTTTCACACTCAAGAGTCTGTAATCCAGTCGCCCCGGGGGCAGGCCCCCAGAACTTGTAATTCCAGCAAGTTCCTGGGTGATGCTGATATTGCTGGTCTGGGGATCGTGCACAGAGAACCAATGTTTTGTGGATTGACCTCAGTATTAAATGAGGTGATGCTTGGAGAGTAGCACAGTGCCTGGCTCCCGGTGATTATTGAATGACTGTCAAAATGACCAGTGAAGTGGTTTTGGTCATCAGAACTTACAGTCAGCAGACTAGGTTGGGTTTATTATCAGCAGAGTAACACGTCACTCTCAAATGTCTCTGGAAGGTTTAGGACTTTGAATCTGCTACAGTTCAGGGATTATCTCTGAGCTGAGTCTGGAGATGTGTGCGTGTGTGTGTGTGTGTGTGTGTGTGTGTGTGTGTGTGTGTGAGATGGTGTAGAAGGATTATACCTCTTTAAAATCAGTATACACCTGAAAAATGAACTCTTGAATTAAGAAATCGTGGTCCTTTGCAATTTTCCCTTCCCCTCTCCTCATTCCCTCCTTAGGGATCCTCTTTCTGCACTGCCGTTTTCAGCATTTTAAATAATTGTCTAAATAACAGGAAGGAACTCCGATGAATCAGTATGAGGCATGGAAACCTCTTATGGAGGCAGGATTGCTGTCAGCCCAGTGACAAGGGCTGGGCTAATGAATGCTTCCTTCCCATAAGAAGTGCCCTACAGCTGGAATATTCACAAATGTATAATTTTGGTGAAAACATAACTCAATTTTAGGGCAATTGACATATAATATATACAGGAAAAGGGATTTGAGAAGGATAATTGTCAAGACATGCAGAGCTCCTTCCAGTGACCACCCTGAATTCCATTCCTTGAACAAAAAAAAATTCTGCTGTGCAATATTATCATGCTATTTCTAGGAGTTCTTTGAATGCAGCAATTTTGTAGATTGTGTTTCAGCCCCAGAGTGGCAATGCATCAAGTGGGGTAAGCCGTCATCCACTCCCTGGTGTTTCATGAAACATCTCTCCATCCGTGGGGCGCTGGCAGTGCTCGCCCTGTGTATGAGGCTGGAATATGATAACAGCATTGGCTCCTTACCACACTTGCCCATTGTCCCGATGTTTCTTAAATTCACCCGGGGAAGAGAAGACGCTTGCCAGGCAAGGAAGGGACTAGGAACTGGAGAGAGCCCCAAATGGCAGTTTTTCAGAAAAGCCTTAAGGCTACTATTTTCTCCTCCATCAGTCATTACTTCCATCCAGCGGACCCTGTGCTGGCCCCTGGAATACAGACAGGAATGAAGATATAACTTTGCCAAGAATGTACAATCTGATGAAGAAGGAAGTTTGTCTCACAACAAACTCTGGTAACAGGGACTTTTCCAAAAATATTAGGGGGAAAAAAATAGTACAGAGTCTGATAAAACACCCACCCCACCACTCATCACAGAGAACGAAGGTGAACGTGTCACATTTGTTTCAAAAATTTTAAAAGAGGGGCGCCTGGGTGGCTCAGTTGTTAAGCGTCTGCCTTCGGCTCAGGTCATGATCCCAGGGTCCTGGGATCAAGCTCCGTATCAGGCTCCCTGCTCCACGGGAAGCCTGCTTCTCCCTCTCCCACTCCCCCTGCTTGTGTTCCCTCTCTGGCTGTCTTTCTCTCTGTCAAATAAAAAAAAAAAATTTTTTTAAAAGAAATTAAATATTACTGATGATGTCACAGTCCTGATTAGATCTCTCCCAAGTCCCACTTTCTTGTCTTCCTGTCCTCGGGAGGGAAAACACTGCCATGAATTTGGTAGGGATCCAAATCTGTGTGCATGTTTTGTACTTCTCGTATAGATGTCTGTGCAACCTTAGACCCAAAGCACAGTTCATTTTATTTATTTATTTATTTTTATTTTTTTTTATTTTTTAAAGATTTTATTTATTTATTTGAGAGAGAATGAGATAGAGAGAGAGAGCATGAGAGGGGGGAGGATCAGAGGGAGAAGCAGATTCCCTGCTGAGCAAGGAGCCCGATGCGGGACTCGATCCTGGGACTCCAGGATCATGACCTGAGCCGAAGGCAGTCGCTTAACCAACTGAGCCACCCAGGCGCCCAGCACAGTTCATTTTAATGCCCATAAATGATACATTCACATTTCCTTTACCTCAGCCTTGTGGTTCAAGATGGGTCTCTGAGGACACATGGCATTCTAGCATATTCATCTTCGTTGCTGTTCTGTGCTCTGTTGTATAAGCGTTGCACTGTTTGTTTAATCATGACCCCCTGATGGACATTTAGGTTGTCAATGGTAGGGGATCTTCAGTGTCTGCAGCCTGAGTTGGATCCAGCAGCTTTTTCAGTGGAAGCCCAGTACTCTCGAGTTCAGGGTTCTGCCAAGCATCCGGTAGCCAAGTAGCTCTCACTACTCCCACTATGTAGTAAGGAGAATGCACATAGTTTCAGAAGAAGCTCAGATGAATTCATGTGGGTGGGTATCATGGTACATTGCTTTGGGGATCGGGCATCCAGCTTGGATTGGTTGAGCGCCATCTTGGAAGCAGTTACACACGTCCCTCTGTGGTCTCCAGGGACATGGCTTGTAATCTCCTACCCCGAGCTTGTGCACTTAGGATTCCGTAGCCATGACTTCTTGCTTACAATGCAGGACCTGGTAGAAAAGTCGACTTGCTGAGGGTGATGTGGGCCTGTTTCTGTCCCTGGGATTTCGGGGGAAAAAAAAGGTGGGGGCAAGGGGGAAATGTTCTTTATGTTTAATATTCCTGGTTTTACAGAAGGCACTTTGAAAAGAGCAGTCAGCATTTTATAAAGTTCCAAAATAGCTCAGCCATGTTATGTAACCTCCTCCTTTCTAATGCGAAGTTATTAAACATCTGTCCCTTCCCCAAGTGCAGGGCATATAGCTGGTAACTCCTGGGACCGTGATGTAGATCATTACCTGTTCTGCCTGTGTGGAACCGAGGCTGTTCTGTCCAGTCCTGTCCCAAGAGTCCATCCGGGCCGCTGGTGGACCGGGCCCCGTGGGAGGCAGTGTGGCCTCGGAGTGAAGCATCTGGCACTGAAGCTGGCCTGCCTGGGTTTGAATCCTGGGTCAGAACTCTTCTAGATCCAAGGCTTTGGGCAAGTCCCTTAATTCCTCCAGGTCTGCCTCCTGAGATGTAACACAGGGACAAGAAAACTGTTTGCATCTTATCCGAGAGCCTGGCATGTGGAAAGCAGTCTATAAATCGTTAACTCTTATGATAAAACTTGCAAATATAAGATTGTGAGTGAGACCAATGTATCTGCATGCCATAGTCCACAACATTGCCATTTATTCATCCCCTCAAAAGGTCTTTAGTACCCTCTGTATGCTAGATGTCAACTCTCCATAGATGGCAAGGCAGGGAAGCCCTCATATGAATATTGGGGGACCCAGTGTTGCCATGTGTCTTGTTGTCTTTGAGCCCTGCGGGTCAGTGGACTATCCCATTGTAGAGGCTCATCTCACCAGTTGGAGGTACAGGAGGAAAGGGAATGTCCTCCTAGGGAAGCAGAACCCCTAAGGAGAAGAGGCCTAGGATCAGGACCACT
>NC_138373.1:28446797-28467126 GCF_054177405.1 Leptonychotes weddellii
TAAATTTTTGAGGCACCTCCACACTGTTTTCCAAAGTGGCTGTACCAACTTGCATTCCATTTACAATAGCACCAAAAACCATAAGATACCTCGGAATAAACCTAACCAAAGAGGTAAAGGATCTATACTCTAGGAACTACAAAACACTCATGAAAGAAATTGAAGAAGACAAAAAAGGTGAATGTGAGTTTAATTCATATCCAAGTTACCTTGATACTTTTTTCAATCTTCATTTCTCAAATAACTACAGGAAAAGTTCATGGCTTAATGAACCATTAAGAGACTGCACTAACCCAGGTTGGCATGGTTTTATTTGATAGTCAGAATTATCACTGTTGGTTTCTTTTTTTAATGCCAATAAAAGAGCCCGCTCAGTTAAGTCTCAGAGCTTGACTGGAGTTAAAACTTCCCTGGGTGAATGTGATAACTCTTTGCAAATATTTATCTGTGGGATCATCGTATGCTCAACAAATATTTCTGGCAGTGGCTTCAGGCACCCAGGAGACCAAGCCGTCCTGTGGGCTTGTGCTGTCAGTCTGGGACTCTGGATTCGGCGGGCGGGGGCACGGAAGGTTGACCTTCAAAGTAAATCAGCAAGAAATATGTCGAAATGAGATATAAGAGGATCCAAGGGCATGTGCCACATTGAGAGCCCAAAGCACATTCCACCAAGCTGTGTGACTTTGTGAAATGTGGGTTTGGACAGTGCTGTGTTCACACCCTCTCATCTGGGTTGTCTTGGGCAAGTTCCTTAACTTCTTTGAGCCTCCACTTCCTTGATTGCAAACAGAGATCACTGCAACCCTAGAGAACCGTGGTGACACTTACATGTATGTAATATACTCAGCCAAGCATCTAGGTTGCAGTTGGCACCCCCCAGATGTTAATTGTCCTCCTTCCCTGGGCCAGAGGCACAGCTTGATCTGCCCCCGCCTGTGTCCTGATGGACCCATGAGAGGTGGATGGTCCTCCCTGGGCGTCCAGCCTGACAGCTAAGTGAACAGCCTCTCTTCAGCATCCTCTCTGTTTGTGGCCTCCCTCCTGGAACACAGACGTCTCTTTTTTGGCCGGAAGTCAAAAGTACCGTATGCCAACCATGCAATGCAAGTCAATCATTTCCAACTGGCACCCAATGAATAGCTCGACAAATGGTGGAAACCCAGTGCTGGCAACTTGAAGGGACCAGAAATTGGCCCTGCCTTTACCTTGAGGGAAAGGTGATTTGGGTTGTTTCGGGGTTGCGCAGAAAGCATGCCTGTTGTTCACATTTGCCTCAGTCTTGGGGCAAGTCTTTGGGTTTGGGGACCAGCATGCCTAACAAAGATGTATCAAGGGTTGAACACCAGGAGAGCCTTCATTTTGAAACTTGGTAATTTGGTGACATACACTAATAATTTGCTGCAACTCCCTTCTGTGAAAATATAAAGCAAGGAAAAACACCGTCTTCATTACTCTGGTGCCTGTTGACAGAGAGTATACTGGGGACAGAGGGTTTTAAGGGGTTAGGAGACCGTAGCATAGTCCAGGACAGAGCAGGCAGTGACTTGGGTTGGAGTAACAGCTGTGTATTCAGAGAAGTGGATGGGCTTAATGCATGTTTTGGAGTAAAATGAACAAGACACAGCAGATGAATATGAAGTATGAAAAGAGATAAAATAACCAATAATTTTTCACTTGTACAGCTGAATAGATGGTGGTTCCTTTTACAAAACTGGAGAAGAAGCAGATTTGGGGAGGAGGAGGTCAGGAAGAGCATCCAGTTTCAAACATGCTCAGGGGAGCACATCCAAATGGAAATCTCAAGTAGGCAATTGAAGAGGAGAGTCTGAGTTCAGACTGAAAAATGCAACACACAGGTTGGGAGCTTATTGGTGGTGGTTACAGCCCCAGGATTGGGTAACATTCCAAGGTGGGGGGGGGGAATGAAAAATCAGAAGAGGGACTGGACTCAAACCATGAGGAATGTCGGGTTCATTGGCAAATAACCCCTGAGGGAAAGGAGAATCCTGGAGAGAGAGAGTTGGGCTGGGAACTTCAGCTGCCTTTTTTTTCCCATGGAGACTGTCTATCCCCTGCTTCTGTTACGGAGCTTGGTGGGTGTCTGTATAGGGTCTGCCATCTGCTAGATATTGTGGCAGGTATGGTGGGCCTTGGAAAAGATCTATCATCCATGGCCGTTGCTAATATACCTGGATTTAGTGCACCCGAGGAGACTTAATAATCCTACCAGCAGTTTTAATCAATACATGGAGAAAGTAAAACTTATCACGTGATGAAGTGCCAGGCCGATCATCAGAGCAGCGAAGTCTTGGAGCCCTAGGAAGCCGGTACCATGCTCGGCTAGAGCCATGCCATAGATGGGAAGCCAAGCTTTGGATCAGCAGAGCTGAGGAGATGACACTTCCAGAAGGCAGAGGAAAAAACTCCTGCTTTTGCTTCCTTCTTCACATGATCTGGAAAACATCTGATGTCACACAAAACAATAAGTGAAAAATTCTTTCCACCGCAAGGGAGGTACACGTGGCCTAGTGTGAAGGGCCAGTTTATTTCCAAGCTGTCTTTTGTTTGTTCTCCTGGAAGAGTGTCTGTCTGTGCACCTCCTTGCACAGAGGACAGAAGCCCACCTTGTCATCCCTTCCGAGTGGGAGCTGGACAGCTGGAGCGGGCCTTTCCACCCATTCTCTGCCTTTGTCCCCTTGCTTCGCAGGTTCCCCCTTCTCTTAACCAACTGAGCCACCCAGGTGCCCCGGTTCCCCCTTCTCTTGCCTCCGCACAGAGGCTGCCTCCCTGCAGGTGTGACTGAACCCCCGTGCAACCTCCTGGTGCCTCAGTACCTGTCCTGGATCCCGGGGTTGGAGGAGTCACCATTAGGTTGGTGACGCTAGCTAAGTTTGGCACAGGCATGGGAGGCCAGCCACGTTTTTATCCAGGGCCCACAGTTTGGGAACTAAACTGGCTGATCTGCTGATGCATGGTGTACTCTTCTCCAAATCCCCATGGCCAGTTCCTGAGGATTTGCTTCATTTGGTTAAGTCCTGTCCAAACACAAGGAACAAATACACACACCAGTCAGTTTCCTGTGTGATGGAGAACAGCTCTCCTGAGACATGGACTCATTTCCTTTATATTTCCATCGCTATTAGTAAAAGGAAGTTTTAACAACTTAATTAATACATCACTATGTGTTGGGGGGAGGGAGAGAAATTGCAAGTTTCATAAGTTATGTTATAGAAGCGTATATATTTTAAAATGTGTTATAATGGAAATTTTAAAGTACTCTGATGATACAACCTGTCGTGTATTAACTGCCTCCTATGTGCTAGTCGCTTGTCCTTACAGATGAATTAGGATGTTTTTGCTGCAGGTAACAATCAGTTAAATTCAGTTTTGTAATTGAATTATTTGATTGGAATTCCATAGGCAGGATGGACTTCAGATGCAGTATGATCAAGGTTCTGGCTCTTTTCCCTATGCTCTCTTGACTCTGCTTTTTGGGAATTAAAGTCTTTGTTATCAGATTTCTTCCTTTGTGACCTTAAGTTAGCTGTCAGCAACACCTGGGATGACTTCTTTGTTCATGGCCAAATTAGGTCATGTGCCCATCTTTGGGCTAATAACAGCCATTTTAAAAATGCCATGTAACTGCTGGCTTAAGTCTGGACTGCCAGTCCAATCACTGAAAAGGCAAATAGGATTACATTAAACCAAACCAGACCTACTCTAAGAACTGGGGGTGGGGTAAGTTACCCCCAAAGCCCATTGAGTCTTACAAGAAGCATGAAGTTTCAACAAACGTGAATTCTCTTAAGAATGAGGAAGAGGAAAATGGATGCTGTATAGACTACCAGCAGGTCAAATTATAAATCATAACAACTCATATTACAGATGAGGAAATCTGAGGACCAGAGAAGTTCAACAACTTGACAAAAGCCACACAGCTAATAGAACATGAAGCTGGAATTCAAATCCAGTTTTGTTTGGGTCTAAACACCATTATACTACTTCCTGTGTTTGCAAATTGACCTGAAGTTGTGGTGTTTTCCTATTATGTTTGTTTGTTTGCCTCACAAGATGCTTTTATTGTTTTCAAAAGTTGAATAACTCCCAACATTTAAAAATTGAAAGATGTCACAAAAAATAGATTTTCAGCTAATGTTGAGAAAAATATGAAAAACCCATGATGATAATTCCACATTCCTATCTGAAAGTCTTAAAGGTTGGGGCCCTCGGTGTTGAGGTCCAGACTCTTCACTCCTCAGGGAGAAGCTGGGAGTCCTGAGTCTCATCCTGACTGTATTTTGCTGTGCAGGTGGTAGGGTTTATGGCAAGAGCATCCCGGCCTTTCCTACCCATTCTGATGTGGGCATTTTCTTGTTCACTTGATAGGAGTCACGGACCTAGTTTCTGGATTTCTTTCAGAGGCAATTGCTGCATATGTAGTTACATGTGTATGGAAAGAGGTGAGTTCAGGAGCCTCCTATGCTGCCATCTTGTACCAGAACCTTCCTCCTACCTGGAGATGGTCAACTAGGTGTTGTCAAGAACACCTGCCCAGTTCAACTTAGTGCCCACCTGGACCACTTATTCATATTACATCCATGGCCTCTTTAAGCATTCTGCTTTATCACACAGTATCTTATATTTGCTTTATTAACTTTATTGTAATCATCCTCATTTATAATCATCACCAAAATAAGAACTTGATGAACCTTAAGGCTGGGAGCTATGAGAATGAGTGATAACAGGAAATTTTGGTATGTTGCCTCCAAGGATCTTTACTCTCGGGTCTGTACAACTAGGTCTCTGGACATCGTAGGTCTCCCTCATTCTGTATGCTTTCTGCATTACTGGACAGACATTCTGGTGAAATCACATAAAAAAACTGCTGGTGTGTGATTCTCTGTGACCAGAGGCCCCGCAAGATGGGAGAGGGGCCTCTAATCTCTCACTCACATTTTCTCAAAACAAAACAGGCTTTTAACGTTCCAGCTGAGGGTGCCTGGGATGTAGTCATCAGGGACTAAGTGGTCATTCCAGGCAGCCCTGGGTCATAAACCTACTTTTCTGTTCAACTTACAGATGGGAGTTTGAATTGTTTGTGCCTATAGTGACTTTGCCCCAAGACAAGAACTTACTGAATTACCCGAGGGGAGTTCTCACCCATCAGTTCAGATTAAGTTGTAGATATTCTTCTAAAGCTGGAAGAAGATACTTGTTCTGGGTGGTGATGGGGCAGGGGTCCAGCTTTTTGTAGTATCCCCAAATCTGTCATATAGATGGCAAAGAGGGGAGTCCTATGGAACCCATGCCACATGTTAAGGGTCACTGCTGAAAAGGTCACTTTATGATCGAAACCTTAAATACAGAACCTAAAATACAGGATTCTGATCTTTCTTCTTTATGTCTCAAATCCACAAAATATATTATTAGTTGTTACAAATTATTTTCAGCTGGTTTTGTAACATCGAAATTGTCCATTTCTTCTCTGTGCTTTGTTACAGGTGAGGAAATTGGGGGCCTGAAAGACACAGGGTTCAGTTTTCACTCATAGGAGACTGGTTAATGACAGAGGCATGCAAAACCCAGTTTTCCTTTCTCCCAGACCTAGATGGGTTGCTTGCACTGTACCTGTCCTCTTTCCTTCTAGGTCCTTTGTGATTAATAATAATAATGTGGTGATGATGATGATGAACAACTCCAGGGACCTTGTCGATTTTATCTGTGTTCACCACTACCTAGCATAGCGTAGACACTTAAACAAGTGTCAGTGGGTGAGTAATGATAGTTGCTAACGTGGCCCTGGCTCTGACCGTGATGCTGTGTTAAGGATATTTACAAGCGGGGCGCCTGGGTGGCTCAGATGGTTAAGCGTCTGCCTTCAGCTCGGGGCATGATCTCAGGGTCCTGGGATCGAGCCCCATATCAGGCTCCTGGCTCAGCGAGGAGTCTGCTTCTCCCTCTCCCTCCGCCTCTCTCCCCTGCTCATATTCCCTCTCTCTCTCTCTCTCTGTCACATGAATAATAAAAAAAAAAAAGGATACTTACAAGCATTATCTTATTTTATCCTCACAACAGCACCATGAAACCCATGGTACTGTGATTCCCATTTTTGCGTGAGAAAAAAAAAAATCTGAGATTTTTGAGAAAAATGACTTTCCCAGGGTCATTTAGTGGTAGAACCAGGACCAAGATTGCCTCTCTGACTTCAGCACCTGCTTCTCTGACCCTCTGGTGGCCCTGGGAAAGAGAACATTCGAAATGTGTTTTTAGGAGCCCCTAGGGAGTCTTCTAGTGCTACAAAGTGGATACCAAGATCCGCCCATTGTGGGCACGAGTCCTTTGTGTGTCTTGCAGGTTAACTTGTCACAGAAATGCGATGCATGGGATTTCATTTTATAAATCACAAAACCTTCCTGAAAATGTTAATATTCTTACCATCAGCCTCAATTATTATTATAGTCATTAGCATAGAGATCCGCGTTGGCATTGCCAAGAATAAAGAGAGTGGAGAACAAAGGGGAGAAGTTGACCTTTCCTGGGAGAATTTTTATGAGAATAGTCAAAGGCTCAATTGCAGAGTCATCAGCTCCCTTTAAATTAGTTCTAGAACGAGTCCCTTCAGACTTTGTGCATCTGTGAGGAGTGCCAGTAAATATTAACTGGATGCAAAGAATTGAGCAAAGACACATCAGCAAGAGAGCTTCAGTAATTCCGATGAAGCTGAAGGAAGGAAGTAAAAGGTCGAAAGGCAGAGGGAAGCCCATATTTAATTTTGACACTGGGCGCGTGGCAGGTCATAATGTCGTGGTCTGCCTTGATTTTTTAAAGTGTGCAGGGGGCCACACCGTTGACATGCAGCCTCACACAGTGCGGGAGATGGGGGAGGAAGCCATTGGGCCTGCCTCTAAACCATTTACAGAGCTGGAGTTTAAGAACTCTTCCACTTTCAGGGGTGCCTGGGTGGCTCAGTAGTTAAGCATCTGCCTTCAGCTCAGGTCATGATCCCGGGGTCCTGGGATCGAGCCCCACATTGGGCTCCCTGCTCAGCGGGAAGTCTGCTTCTCCCTCTCCCACTCCCCCTGCTTGTGTTCCCTCTCTCGCTGTGTCTCTCTGTCAAATAAATAAATAAAATATTAAAAAAAAAAAAAAAAGAAATCTTCCACTTCCAAAACAGAGCCTTTCTTAAATAGACTCTGAGCTCTGAGCACAGGACTGGGAGAAAGTGTTTGTCTTCAGCCGACTAGGTGAAAACAAAACAAAACAAACAGAACAAAAGCGGTCCCCTAATGTCTGTTACCCACATTCATCTCATGCCTTCCTGCACTTCATTCTTTCCTTTGTCCATTCATTCATTCATGCGTGCCTTTGTTTTGGTTCACGTAGCCGTTCGTGGCCTCAACCCTGTAGTAGGCATGAGACACAGACCACCACACACACAGCAAACAAAGGCTCCCCACCTGAAGCTCCCGTGCTGATGGGGAGACTGGAAATAAATGATTATATGGTGGGATTATAAATTGGGATTGACATGGGATTGGAAGAAAATAGGGCAGGGTAGGGGAATAGAGGATGAAAGGGGTTATTTTACTTTATTTTTATTTATTTACTTTTCCAATATTGATTTTTAAAAATTTTATTTAAATTCAACTTAGTTAACATATAGTGTATTGTTAGTTTCGGGGGTAGAATTTAGTGATTCATCAGTTGTGTGTAACACCCAGTGCTCATTATGCCAAGTGCCCTCCTTAATGCCCATCACGAAAGGGGTTATTTGAGATACAGTGGTTGGGAAAGTGACGTTTTAGCCGATATCTGAATGAAGTGAATAAGAAAGCAATGTGAAGATCTGGGGAAAGAATGTTCTGGATGGGGGGCCAGCATGGGCAAAGGACTGGAGCTGAAAAACGGCTTGGATGGGTTGAGGAACAGCAGGAAGGTCTGAGTGGCAGAAGCAGGGTGGGTGAGTAGAACATGCCTTGGGAGAGGGAGACCAAGTTGTAGGGTCTTGGAGGCCATGGTGAAGGTGTGGGGCTTTGTCTCAAGTGTTATGGGAAGGTGCTGGAGAATTTTAGCAGGAGAGTAAGGTAGGCTTCTGTGGTGAACCCTGAGCCTCATTTATTTTTTCTTTCTCCTGTGCCATTTCTTTTCCTGTTAGAAACAAGCTTTGCTTTGTATGGAGTATAGGGCACTTGCTTCTCCAGATTCCATTCCTTCCCTCCCCCATTATGCAGCCCGTGGTGTGGGCAGGCCCTATTTGGCCACAGCCAACAAAAAAATACCCCATCCATCTCACTATACCAGTTGGTTGATGAGTAGGCATGAGATTTGAGTTGGTCTAATAGATCATATATCATATCCATTTGCTATATGGGAAATGTACAGATGTGAGTCCTGGAATTTCTGCTTCCATTTTTCTACCGTGAAAGAAATGAGGCTGAGGATAGAGGTGACTCACACATGAGACAGAACTAAGAAAAGTGTAGTATGTAGAACAAACCAGATCCATGATCATGCTGCACCTGAAGTCCACCCTATCACTGATCTTTTCAGATGTTAACCACCAGACTCCCTAGTAGTTTAAGGTGGTTCAAGTTTGTTTCCTGCTACTTGCAACCAAAAGAGTTTTGATGGATATGTATATTTGGCAGCTAATCTCTAGTATTATGCTAATTAATTCATATATCCTTTAAATTAATGTGGTTGCCTTTGGTAAAGTTCAATTTGATCAACAGTAGGTTATTATAAATAAAAATTTTAGAAAGATTATTTCACACAAGGCAACGATGGCTCTGTAATTGCAAACATAATTTGTGCTCGGCATATGTTTGTAGTCTTTGGAGGATTCCATCCTGTAAATCCACAGCCTTTGGAATCAGATCCTAACTTTTTCTGCCACATATTAGCTGTGGGACCTTGAGTAAGTAACTAGATATATCTGAACCCCATTCTTGTCATCCGTAAAATGGAGTTTGTGCTGGTCCCCACTCACGGTGGGGAGTCTGTGAGAGTTCAGTAAGGCATGAAAAGCATTTAGCTCGATGCCTAGCACATACTCAGTGATGCCATGAATGTTAGTTCTTGAATAATAAAATAAAATTAAAAAAAAAGAATAGAATCCTCGGAATGACCAACGAAAGTGGGATGAAAAATGCCACCTAGATGGCAGGATTGTTCTGCATAGCTTAATTAAGTGTGTTTCATTATTCTAACTCCCTGGGGCTTTTGAAGGAAAAATAGATTTTTTAAAAATTTGGGAGAGTCATCTCATTAACTAAGAGAGGGGGGAGGAGGCCGTCCTTAGAGGGGAAATGAGAAGGAGGCAGTGGTGAAATTGTGGAGTCGAATGCATTAGTGTTGGTGTTAACTTCCTTCTTAAATGATAAATGTCTGCATGGAGCCACAGAACCATGGCTTTCCAGAGGACCTTGTTAAATGCAAGAAGACCTTGGGTCCTGCATAAGAGTGAGATGTTACCATACTGTATGTAATCTAAGACCCAAGCAATTATAAAATGATCTTTAAATCAAAAAGGTTAACATGTGGGGCACCTGGGTGGCTCAGGTGGTTGAGCATTGGACTCTTGGTTTCAGCTCAGGTCATGATCTCAGGGTCATTAGATCGAGCCCTGCATCAGGCTCTGTGCTCAGTGTGGAGTCTGCTTGAGATTCATTCTTCCTCTCCCTGCCCTTCCCGCTGTGCTCTCTCTCTTTTTCAAATAAATAAATAAATTATTTTTTAATTTTTTAATTTTTATTTTTTTTTAAAGCTTTTATTTATTTGACAGAGAGAGACACAGTGAGAGAGGGAACACAAGCAGGGGGAGTGGGAGAAGCAGGCTTCCTGTGGAGCAGGGAACCCAATGCGGGGCTCGATCCCAGGACCCTGGGACCATGACCTGAGCCAAAGGCAGACGCTTAACGACTGAGCCACCCAGGTGCCCCAATAAATTTTTTTTTTTTAAAAAAGCTTAATATGCAAAAGATGGGCATCTTAACATTGATTCAGTAGAGTAACAATGCCTACCACATCCAGTGCTCTACCGGTCTATAGGCTGGTGATCCTCTTGTGTTCTAGATGGGAAGATCGGGTTCAGGAAAGTTGAGTGACTTTTTCAAGGTCCTGTCATTATCGGGCAAGAGTCACAATTACATTCGTCCATTTATTTGAAAAACTTACCTCATGTTCATTGTGAAGCCCCACAGGGGATCCTCGAGGAAAAACAAGAGTATGGTCCCTAATTCATGAGATTATAGCCTCTTAGGGAATTCAGACAAAAATGAGAAGGGGATCAAATAAATAAAATAACTGCACTTCATTATGTCAGCTGAGAAGGAAGGGTAGGGGGTCCTGAGGTGGGAAACATCAAGGATGGGAGGAGTACTTCTCTTTATCAAGTGAAGAGAATGCAAAGCCCGAGGAAGTCATTTCAGGCAAAGGGAACAGAGAGTGCAAAGGCTCTGAGCTGGGAAAGACTTTGGTGTGTATAAGGAAATGAAAAAAAAAAAAGTGAGGATGGTAGACTCAGTTCCAGGTCATTCTGCTCATGAGGCCACACTGCCTCTGCAGAAGGGACTGTTGAGTGAAGGGCATGAAGAACCATGGAGCAATGGCTGTCAAAGGGATACCAGTCACCTCCTCACATCAAGAACTTACTCCTCAGAAGAGAATTCCTCTCAGCCATTCCCTGACCAGCCCCACCCCTGTGCTATTACAGCAGGAGGAGGTATCTGAAGAGCTTCCATAGGAGATGTGCTGGGGGAGGGAAGTCTGCCTTGAAGGGGTTGGAAAAGAGAAAATGGCAGAAGAAGAGCTGGGGTGAACGATGCTTGTTGACTTGAGCCAACCGCTAGTCAAAGCTGCTTCTCTGGACAACTCCCAGCCCCCTGCTGGAACACGAGGTGTCTCTGTCAATCTACTAAGTAGAAGGCACATTGTCCCTGTGGCTCTTAAAGTTGTGCCTTTTAGTCCCCGAATGGTTTCCTCCAGCACCTTCGTTCCCAACAGGAGATGCTGAAAATACAGGAAGAATGAGAGGGCCCGGATTTACAAATGGCTGCAGATTCAGGGTGTAGGAAAAGCTCCCACTCTCAACCCCTTGGACCCCTTGAGAGGTTGGGTGGCACTTTAATGTCACTTTCCCTTCTGCTTTTCCCAAGTCTTCACGTCCTGAAACTTTGCACTGTGTAGGAGGATCTGTGACTAATGGGACCATCATTTTGCCTGATTCTGCTTCTGCATAGACACGGTTTGTAACTGTCACAATAGTATTACTTAGAGCACGTGAGATTCAAATACAAAGGTCCTTTTCTCCTCGTAACAATTCTATAAGTCACAAGTTATACATTCCCACGTAACAGGTAAAGGTAATAAAGTTCACAGAGGTGACGTGTTGTCATCAAGATCACACAAAGACAGCGGCCCCACTCTCTGCCTCCAAATCCAGAAGATAAAGGGCGCAAAGCAGTGGAAGCGGGATGTGGTCCCACCTCTCTCAACAACCCAGGGGGGAAGTAAAGAACGTGCTAGTTTCTTTCTACTAATTAACCAACTCAAGCCTCTTAACACTGCCATGAAGTAGGTGCTGTTATTATGTCCATTTAACAGATGAAGAAGTTGAGGCTCACAGAGATAATTCACAGACCCCAACATTTCAACAACATTGTTATCCCCACTTAATCGCTTCCCCTGAGGACATGCTTTTGTTTTATAGGAATCACACCAATTTGTTGTATTGAGCATATTCCTGATTGTGAATTTCTTTGCTTACTCTTGGTTAAAAAAAAAAAAAGGTAAGGGGCGCCTCGGTGACTCAGTTAAGTGTCTGCCTTCGGTTCAGGTCATGATCCCAGGGTTCTGGGATCGAGCCCCACATTAGGCTTCCTGCTAAGTGAGGAGCCTGCTTCTCCCTCTCCCTCTCCCACTCCCCCTGCTTGTGTTCCTGCTCTCGCTATCTCTCTCTCTGTCAAATAATCTTAGAAAAAAAGGTAAAAGTTTTAGGAACAGGATGGCATTATGCTCTTTCCACATAAGCACATGGAAACAAGTAATAGAAGCAATTGCCTTGATAAATAATCAGACTATGAAGCTGCCATCATAGAAAAAAATCATTCCTATGTATTTTCTACTGGAATCAGAATGTTTGGATAGTTGCGTGGGTCCCTGCCGTTCTTCCTAAGGAAGGGGTTGCTCTTGTTAAGGATAGCAGCCTCCGTTCCAGCCTTCCTGGTTTTGATGTGTTCCTTAACCAGTTGATTCCTATTTTCTCGACTTGTATTTTGCTGTCAGCTTCTGCTTCTTCCGCTTGCCTTATTAAGAATTCTGCATAGTCAATAGGATGCAAATAAATGGAAACATATGCACCTCCCTGCATGTGGAAAATGTCGCTGTTGGCCGTTCTGCTGCGTAGCTGCCTTTGCAGGGTGAAGCCTGAGCTTCCAATTGAGACTCTTCCTCTCTGGGGGCTGGTCTGACCACTACTGTCATATCCAGGTGAGGGAGCTACCGTGGCCTCCACGGCAAGTTCAAGTCACTGACTTCTCCCTCCGCTTCGGGTCTGAAAGCCCCTTAGGCTCCAGCTCCTTTCACTCTGGGGACATTTGTGCATCTTTGATAAACCTCACTTCTGCGCCAGAGCACATCCAAGGCGCTGAGCGAGTTCCTGAATTTGTGCACTGGGAAATTTTGTACCGCATTTCACCATGGTGAGAAGAGCCAGAATGGAGCATGCTCTTCGGAAGCCAGATCTGACATCAAAAGCAGGTGCAGACCTGTCAGCCACACAGCTGGTTGAGTTAACTCTATTAGACGGTGTTGGACAATTTTGTTGTCTGAAATAGAAACCAGTGTGGTGGCAGGCCGTCCATTTGCCAAATGGTGCCCCTGCTAGACTGGTTAGGTTTGCCTTTCTTGTTGGTACATCTGCTGGGTTTGGCTGCCAGCATGTTGGAAACTGGCAGTTCTGTAAAGTTTTATTGTTTTTCTAGGTGCTTCTATCAGGGAGAGAGATATGAGGATTTGCCATTTTTTTAATGATGACTTGGCATTTTTGACTCCTGGCTCCACCTCAACTAGAAGGAATGAGTCTCTGATTATATGTTAATATTGCAAGTGCATCATCTTTTTGACCAAGAGTGATTTTCTATCTTTCTTTATATCATAGGTTCTCAAGAGCCTCTGTTCTAAATTGTTTTCTCACACTCGATTTTAATGACCGTGCTTAATGGATTTTTGTATTTTTTTTTCTTCCTTTCTTTTTTCTTTTGAAAATCAGCAACAAGTAGAAAGAACCCCTGTGGTTGAAATACAATATCCCTCTCAAAGAAGAGATGGGGGGAAAAATGTTTTCCCCAACTTCAAGCCCACACCAGTGTGATCTGTCTTCTACATTTTAAGCAAGCTGTGAGCCTTTGAGGATTGAGTCAGAGAATGCAAAACATGACCTCTTAGTTAAAGCCAAAGCTAAAAAAAGGGACCTTGTACATCAAATGGCTCTTACCAAAGGGTGTTTTTATGAGTGAAGTGCAAATGAAGCATAGAATAGAGCTCCTTTCCAGGATCCAAGACCCAATTTCCAAAACATGTGAACGCTCTCTCGATTGATTGTATTTGCTGCTTAGCTTGGAGTATGAAACGGGATAACCTATGTTAAGCACTCAGCACTGTGCCTAGCACATCTTGGACCCTCAATTTAACATTATTATTCATTATTCCTACATAGAGGTGAAATATAAAGCAACTCATCTCAATTATTTCTTTGACCAGAAATACAAGATTGTGTAACTCATGACAATGAATGCCTATAAATCTTTACCAAAAGGTCCCTGGGATAGGATCTCATTCTGAAAATGTTCTGAAAATTTTAGACCCTGTCTAGACAAAAGGGAGAAGAATATACAAGTGTGTTTTTTGAGTGGGAAGGAGCACCATGTCTAATCTGTGTGAGGAATGGGTTAAGGATTTCACAGAAGAGGTCTCTAAGGGGTAACACAAGAGTTGTCTTCGGCATTTTAAGGGTTTGTCATAAGTTTTCTTCACTGATAACAGAGAACGAGAGCCAGTCGGTTGAATCTCCAAGGAAATAATTCTGGCTCCGTGGAAGGACGTCTTTGCTAAACACTTTGAGCTGTCAGTGAAAGGGACCCTCCTCGGAAGTGGGGGGGATAGCCCCCAGACGCTGGAAACTTCTCAGCAGGTGGACCACTGTCTGTCAGGTAGGCATTCGACAGTGTGTGGAGGGAGGGAGTTCCTCAGTTGAGATAAATAACCTTAAAAGACTTCTACATGGAGAGCACACGGATCCTTTAATTTCTCTGCCTTAGAATCTTCCCATCCACTCTTACAGCTCTTACTGTTCTTTACATATGGAATTCAGTAGCATAGGAGCCTTTACCCAGATCACTCCATTGTGCCCATTGATACCAGTGTAACTCATGTTTATTCTTCAGTTACTCTGTTCCAGGATTGGCACAAAGTGCTTTGTGTACATGGCTCTTCTCATACTTACAGCAGCCCCATAAGTATTTATGTTTAATCGAGGGATAATTAACATATTGTATTAGTTTCAGGTGTACAGTGTAATGTTTATATATATATATATATGAAAATGATCACCATAATAAGCCTAGTTAATCTGTTACCTTACATAGTTAAAAATTGTTTTTTCTTGTGATGAGAACTTTGGAGATTTACTCTCTTAGCAACTTTCAAATATGCAATAAGGTGTTATGAACTGTAGTCACCATGGTACACCATGCCACAGTATTACATTGCCTGGACTTTTTTGTTATATAACTGGAAATTTGTACCTTTGACCTCCTTTACCCATTTTGCCACCTCTTACCCCCACCCATTGCCTCTGGCAACTACCAACCTGTTCTGTGTCTATAAGGTTGGTTTGTATTGGTTTTTTTTCTAGATTTCATATATACGTGAGATCATGTGATATTTGTCTGTGTCTGACTTATTTTGCTTAACATAATGCCCTCAAATTATATCTGTGTTGTCACAAATGGAAGGACTTCATTCTTTTTTATGGCTGAATAATATTTGTGTTGTGTGTCTCACCTGTTCTTTATCCACTCATCTGTAAAGAGACACATAGGTTGCTTCCCTGTCTTGGCTGTTGTGGATAATGCTGCAGTGAACATGGGAGTGCAGTATCTCTTTGAGATTTTCTTTTTGTTTCCTTCTGATGTTACCCACAAGTGGGATAGTTGTACCAATTACATTTCCACCAACAGTGCGCCAGGGTTCCCTTTTTTCCACATCCTTGCCAACACATATCTCTTGTCTTTTTGATGACAACCATTCTGACAGGTGTGAAGGGGTATCTCCTTGTGGTTTTGATTTGTATTTCCCTGATGATGAGGGATGCTGAGCATCTTTTTCTGAGCCTGTTAGCCATTTGTATGTCGCCTTTGGAAAAATGACTATTCCCATTTCTAAGTTGGAGTATTAGTATTTTTGCTATTGAGTTGAGTGGGTTTCTTATATGTTTTGGGTATTAACCCCTTATCTGATATACGGTTTGCAAAGACTTTTCTCCCATTCCGTATGTTCCCTCTTCATTTTGTTGACTTTTTTTTTTTTTCTGTGCAAAAGCTTTTTAGTTTGATGGGGTCACACTTGTTTTTTGCTTTTGTTGCTTGTGCTTTTGGCGTCCAGGCACACCTTTCTATCAGAGGTATTGTAGAAACGAGTCTTGGGTAGAATGTTGAATCTAAAAAACTCAGATCTCTGATAAACCTCATATCCCAATTTAGACTCCTTATTGTATCATTCAAATTAGCTCAGTCTCTATTCAGCCATCTACTTACTGTCTTCATTGCTTTTTTAAAAACAATTTGGCAAAATACATATAAAATAAAATTTTCCATTTTAACTATTTCCAACTGTACAATTCATTGGCAGTAAGTACATTCATAATGGTATTCAGCTGTTGCCACTGTGTATTTCCAGATAGTGGTTTCAGAGATACCTAGTTTTACTATCTTTTTCATTACCCCAAACAATTCCACTCCTAGTTATATACTCCAAAGAATTAAAAACAGGTATACAAACAAAAACTTGTACATGAATGTTTATAATAGCACTATTCACAATAACCCAAAGGTGTAAACAATCCCAATGCCCATTGGCTGATGAATGGTTAAGCTTAATGTATATCCATATAGTGGGAGATTTTTCAGCCCTAAAGGGATGAAATGCTCATACCTGCCCAGACATGGATGAACCTCGAAGACATTATGCTCAGTGAAAGAAGCCAGACACAAAAGGCCACATACTGTATGATTCCACTTATATGAAATATGGTCATTACTTTTTCATCTCTGTAAAACTTCTGCAATGTTTTTCACATAGTTCTTTTTATTTACATTGATTTACTTTTTTCGAGATATACAATTTCACTGTAGTTTCTTCCTAAGTAATGAAATCTATGAAACAATGGGTTTGATATGCTAGTTCCATTTTAAAATATACATTAAATAAAGAAAATTTAATTCTAAAAATATAGCTAAACCATGCGCCATCTAAATGTGCCTGTGTTTGTACCACCTGAATTACACTGATGACATTTGGGAAAACAACCTTTTGGTTCCTCTTGGCAGTCAGTTCCTTCTTGGATATGGTCCATATGGCCCCTTTCTTTCCCTAGATTTAAGCTGTCCAATACGGTGGCCACTAGCCATATGTGGCTATTTAGATCTGAATTAATTAGGGTGAAATAAGATTTAAAATTCAGTTCCTCAGTCATACTGTTCACATTTCAAGTGTGCAGGAGCCACAGGTGATGAGTGGCTCCCATCTTGGACATCACAGATAGATGACATTTACATCCTTGGGGAAAGGTCACTTGGCCAGTATTGTCTAGAGTTGGCTTTTGTTGTTCTTGTTGAACTAGGGAAGCACCCTATCTCCAGATCCCATACTTAAGTCAATCTCTCCCTCAGCATCCTCACTTCTCGTCACTTGTTCCTGGCTGACCATTCATCCCCCAGCCAGCTCCGAAACTAACCTACTTTTCCAATGTCACCAGGGAGGGCCTGGTGCCAAACCACAGCATGGGACCTCCTCTCGCCGCTCCCCTTCCTGCTTGCTGTTTGGCCAGCTCTGGCCTCACGCCATCTTGCCACTCTCTTTCCCTCTCCTGCTATTGAGGCGAGGATCTCCTCCTACATAGCACTTTCCAGCTTGCCTGAAGGGCCCCACTCTACTTCACACTCCATTTTGTTTTGTTAGTCAAGTGTGAGAAGACATGGCTCCGCCTTTTTCCACACTTCTCTCTACTCTGCCTCATCTGTCGTGCTCTCCCTTTCCCTGGCTTTTCCTTCTTGATAACTTCTCTTCCTTCTTTTGTCCTTTAACTCTTCCTTCTACTCTCCTTACAATTATTTCCCTGTAGCTGGAAACTTAACCCTTAACTATTTGGAAAGCAAATAGAAGAAAGGGCTATACAAGAAAAAAGAAAAGCTCTATTCTTTCTATGATTTATACAGGAAAAAAAAAAAGATTGCCAAATCCCTCCTTGGTCTAACAGTTCTTCTTTGCTCTTTAGGAGGCAAATACATCATTTTCTTCTCCATCAAGGAAGTGGCCTAGGGATGATGGGCAAAGATACGAATATCAGGGCAGTGGCTGGGATTGCAAAGCTGAGTCTTCTGGGGGGACATATTTCCACACCAGAAATCCATGGCAGGATATGATACATTATTATTGCTGAATTTACACAGGGCTGTCAAGTTTCATTACATGACTGGGCAGCATTTAGACTGCTATTTAGGCCAGGACAAAGTTAACACTGTCCTGATGGTTCTGAGGTATCATCCAGCATGACGGGACATTCTCCACACTGCTGAGGACTCCAGCACTGGCCAGATGAAAATCGGCTCCTGTTCATTCAGCACATGGTCACCGATCCCCCACCATATGCTAGACACTGTGCTCAGGGTGTGGAGCATGCAGTGACAATTCAGACATGGTCTCTCTGTTCCCCAGGAGTTCAGCCTCCAGTAAAGGACATGGTGTGTGTGTGTGTGTGTGTGTGTGTGAAAAACTATAATACCAATGTGGAAAGGGAGGTGTAGAGGAAGTGATGGGAGTTCTCAGGATGGATTGGAGGCTAGAAGCTCAGTGAACCTTTTGGGAAGAGGTGAACTCAGTTTTAGGTGGTCTGAACATGTGAATATTTAGGGGATAAAAATCTTGGTATTCGTTGAGACTTTTGTGACTTTAAATGATAGAAAACCAACTCTCATTGACTTCAGCAAAAATGAAAGAAAAACAAAGCCAGAAGGATGTAGTGGCCCGTTCAACTGGAACGGATGGGGTGTGCCTGTTATCTGGCATATCTAGATCCAGGCCCAAATTATGTCTTCAGATCTCTCTTTCTCGCTCTCTTTTATGTTTCTGTCTGTTATGGTTCATTGTTTCCCACCATGAGATGGGGAAGAGCATCATCTAGGTGTGGATTCACATACATTCATCACCACGTCTCCTTAAGTCAAGAGAAACAGTTATCCCCTAAAATGCAACTAGTCCCAGAGAAGGAATCTGATTGGATGAGCTTGAGTCAAGTACCCACCGCTAAACCAATCACCGTGGTCAGAGATACTCCCATTGGCCAGGTAGGGGAAGATCTAAGGAAATGGAAGTAGCCAGAAAACAACAAGCTATTACTGCTTTCCCAGTGGAAGGAAGTGTAGGAGCAAAAGCCAAGAAGTGGGAAATCACAAGGACATCATGAGTTGTTTGGGTTTGCTCCAATGTAGGATATGTAAAGAACAGTTTTAGGAAGCAAGGTTGGAAGTTAAATTTGGCTAAGGAGCATGGATTTTATTTCTGGACAATAGGGAGCCATTTTAGGCTTTTGAGCAGAATTTTACATAATCAGGACTGAGGCTTAGGAACATTTATCTGGCAGGTAGACTTATTATGAGTGTGGGGGATGATATATGGGGAATCTAGAGGCCAGGTAAGATTTTATAACAGTCCAGCCAGGAGCAGAGTGAGTCCTACTTAAGGTGTTCTGGTGGTAAGCAACAGAAATGAACTCTCACTCACTTAATTTAAACAAAAGGAGGTAAGGTAATGAAGAAGGAATCATAGAAAATGTATTGGGGCTTTACTGGGGCGTCTTAAAAAAATCAGAGTAAAAGTTGAGCAGCCCAGTTTTGGAAAGATCAGAAAGTGAGGCGCAGTCACTGATGGAAGAAAGTTACTATTACCCTGAGCCAGATGGAACAATTCCTAGTTTCTGTCTCACCTGTTAGGCTTCAAATTCCTAGGAGAAAGAATCTGGTGGATACAGCTTGGGAAGGGGCAACCCCCCCACACCAGACCTATTTTTTTATGTCCAGAGGAAGAATAGACTTTCAGGTATATATAGAGGACGCCTTTCCCAAAGAAGAGGGCATATTGCGTGTCAGTAAGCCACTCTAGGAGGGAAGCCCAGGTTTTGCTAAGGGAAGGAACATGAATATTCTTAAGTTTGAAATTAGAACAGAGTTCACATGAAGGGTCCACAGATGTGTTTTATTTCATTTAAAATATTATTTTTAAGTGAATTTGAGTGCGTCCAGCTGGGATTTTCACCGCTCTCCATAGATAATCTTGCACCTGGCCCATCTCATGCATGGGTTTTACCTGCCCTGTCCTAGGAAGCATGAGAGTTTGTGATTCCTCCTGAGAACTCAACTCGTTGTTTGCCCTGGAAAAAAACAAAAACAAAACAAAAAAAACAAGTAGAAATGGAATAATGGAAGACTAACCAGTATTCTGACAGGTTAGGTCCTCCTGCTGATACTCATAGCATCAGGGACTTCAGCTGCAAATAGATTACCACCTGTTATAATTACTTATGTTGTCGTCCTTACTTCCTGATAATGATTATTTGTTTCTCCCTAAACTCTAAGTGACTTTGGAGAAAGGACCACAAGTTTTTTACTTACCATCTTACTCCTGCATGTTGCTGGCATATAGTAGGTGTTTGAATTTATGTGTTTGCTAAGAAATGGATTAGAAGCATTTCAATAGAGATGCTTTGGAGGTATTGCTATGAATTTATGATCCGTAATTTATGGTCCAGGTTGTTTTTTTTTTTTTTTTGAAGGAGTTCAACTATGATTTTATTTTTTTTAATTTAATTTTATTATGTTAGTCACCATACAGTACATCATTATTTTTCAATGTAGTGTTCCATGATTCATTGTTTTGATATAACACCCAGTGCTCCATGTAATATGTGCCCTCCTTAATACCCATCAACCAGGCTGGGGGGGGGGGGGGGGGGGGGGGGGGGGGGGGGGGGGGGGGGGGGGGGGGGGGGGGGGGG
>NC_138373.1:28467626-28501979 GCF_054177405.1 Leptonychotes weddellii
TGTCTGTAAACCAGGAAGCAGGCTCTCACCAGATGCCAAATCTGCCAGGGCTCCATCTTGGATTTTCAGCCTCCACAGCTGTGAGAAACAAATTCTCATCATTTAAGCTGCTCAGCCTATGGTAGTTTGTTACATCAGCACAAACAGCCTAAGACAGTGATGTTACCCCCATTTATTATGGGAATGAGCTGAATCTCAGAGGTCTTGCTTATGGGGACGGTGCCCATAATGGTGGGTTTAAAACTCAGCCCCAGCTTGTCTACCCTACACCTGCTGTTCTGTCTACCTGATGTTCTCAGAGTTCAGAGTCCTGGGTTATGAATTCTTATCTTCAAGAAGGTTATACTCTAGCAGAGGTGGTAAAGTCAGGCAGGTTATGATGAATGCCCAGCCGGGAATCTCCCTCCACATCATATTCATCAAAGACTTGTCTTCTATTTTTCTAGCAGGTGGTAGTATAGGGTTGTATTAGCTAGGGTCCTCTGGAGAAACAGAACCAAGAAGCTATAAAGTAAGAGGTTTATTATGAGGGACTCGCTCACATGATTATGGAGCTGAGAGGTCCCATGATCTGCTGTCTGCAAGCTGGAGAACCAGGCAAGCCAGTGGCATGGTTTGTGGTTTCAGTGCAAGTCCAAAGGCCTGAGAAGCAGGTGCATAGATCCACGAAGGCAGGTGAAAAATGCATGTCTGAGCTTGAGCATAGAGAGCAGCTTCCCCTTCCTCTGCCTTTTTGTTCATTTCAGACTCTCCACAGATTGGATGATGCCCACCCACATTGGTGAGGGTGGTCTTCTTTACTTACCCTACTAACTCAAATGCTAACCTCTTCCAGAGATATCCTTACTGACCCATTCAGAAGTAGTATTTTACCTGCTATCTGGGCATCCCTTAGCCCAGTCACATGAAATGAACCATCACAAAGGTCTTCAGAAAGAGGTGTCTTTAAAAAATTCACTCCAAGTGACATAGATAACAGAGGTCCTGTCAGAGGGGAGCACAGCACATGAACAATCGGGGTTGAGAGCTGAGAGAGGATGTGTCTGATTTGGAGGTGTTAGGGAAACCTTTGTCAGGGAGGCATTTTTTGAGATGGTCTTGAAAGGTGGCCACTAAACATGGTGGACGGGATGAGGAGGAATTATGGCTACTGAATATTGTGTGGACAAAGTCATGTGGCCTGGCTTCTTGTCACCACTCAGTCCTGGATTTGGTGTTCAGTTTGGAAAACAGTGGTGTTTCCTGAGGTGAAGATTAATGCACCGCTTTGCGAATCAAGTCAATAACTGTTGAGCACGCTGTGCCCAACGGCATGGCTCTAGATAAACACAAATGACTGAAGCCAAGACCTGATCTCTGCTTCTGTTGAGACTAAATGTGTGACTGTGAAATTTTTAGGGAACGGTTGGGGATGATGTATCGCTAAGGGCTATAACATGAGGTGTGGATTAAAATGAACTAAGAAGAGGAAAGATTATCAGGAAAGGCCAAATGGGAGAAATGGAGCTTGATACTCAGCTTTACCCTCCCCCAAAAGGTATTGGGCTTAGATTGAAGATAATGGGGAGGGAAGACATTTTGAGCGAGAGGAACAGAATACACTAAGATATGGGGGTAGGACTAGATGCACTATATACTGGGAGGGGAATCAGGAGAGAGGATCAAATACTGCAAAGCTAGGAAGGAAACAAAGAAATATATAGTACCATGCCCGCTTTTTTCAGAGAAGGTTAACTGAGATGCAGAGAGGCCAACTGGGAACTGGTGCAGCTTAATTCAAAGGCTTTCGACTGTATTTTGGTTCAGATACTCGCTCTAGCACTTAAACCAGACAGGATCAATTTTGTTTTCAAGTGACAGAAAGCCTAAAACACAAAAGTGGCTTCAGTAGGGTAGGCATTGAATTGTCTCTCTTGTAAAAGAAGTCCAAAGGTAGACCAGGGCTTGTATGCTGTTGCATGGTGTCAGGGACCCGGGCTTCTCTGCCTTGTGGCTTTGCCACCCCTCGCCAGTGGCTTCCACCTCATAGTCCAGCATCGCTGCTAGTGCTCCTGCCTCGTGTCTGCATTGCAGCCAGCAGGAAGGAGGAAGGAGCAAAGAAGCGTCCATCCCTTCCATATATGATGCCTCCTATACGTTATGAATATCACACCTTCTCCCTTGCTTTTGGCCAGAACATAGCCACATAGTCATGCTTAGCTATACGGAGGGCTAGGAAATGTAAACTTAATTACAGAAGGCTATGTGCACAGCTAAAAATGGGGGTTTCCGATTACTAAAGTAGAAGAGGAAAGAGGATAACGAAGAACAACCAGAAGTATCCGACACCCTGTGTAGCCTTTGGCACCATCATAAAATCCTCCGTGCCTCTGTTCTTTCTCTGTAAAATGGGATAATCCACACTTAGTTTTTGGGGTAAAAATTCAGGTGGCGTATGGAAAGTATTTCATCCAACATTTAACACCTATTTGGTGCTAAATATGTTTTTGTCCATATTTTTTTAGAGGCAGTCATCATTACTCACATATCCCGGGAGGTAAAACAAGATCCTCAGTCTGCCAAGTTGAAGACCAGGGTCTTTGTGTGCTGCAGTGTCGAGGAACAGCTCCTTAATTGTTTTCTGGCTTGTTGGTTTCATTGATTGATATGAGCAGTAGAATGTTTTTCCAATAATAATTTATAAGAGAGTGCAGCATATTAGTGATTCAAGTGGAGGTGGAATTATAGAGGCTTCCCCCTCACCCCCAACCTTTCTCCTCTGCCTTTGAGTTCCTTCATCATATCCCCAGGGATCCATGGAGCACAAGTGGACACCCACTGGACAGACAGATAAAGCAGGGCTCATTGTCAGAGAGTGAGAAAATATGACCGAACTGAGGCCTTTCATTCCCTCAGTAAGTAGGTGATGAGCATCTGCTTTATGCCAGGAATGGTTCCTGGTTCTGGAATGGGGTGCAGGTGAGAACACGAGAAAAATGCCCTGTCCTTATGGAGTCTGTATTCTTGGGGGGCGGTATCCAGAAATTCTTGGATACAATTGCACTTTGAATTGATTTGCATCATCTCATTCTGCATACTGTGTGTGTGGCAGGGGGTGCTGGATGCTTGCATTCGGGGAAGGGCCTGTGCATGGGCTGGGAGCTGGTGAAGGCACCATGCATGTGGCCTAAAGAGGGGAGAGGGTTGATGCCCATCAGGGAATGGTTCATGGAAGATGGGGGGTTGCTCAGGCACGCATCAGAGTTGGGGGGATTCCAAACCATGCAAGAATGCTGCAGAGAGAAAAAAAAAATGTTTTCAAAGAATGGGAGTGTCCTGAGGAGTGAAAAGAGGCTCCAGAGAACAGTGACTGTTTTCAGAAACATGTAAATTACATGACAGAAAAAGAAGGGTGACACCCAAAAGCAGTTCGAGGAGGCATTTCAGGCAGATTGTGATTTGGGGGGGAAAAATACAAAACCCGAGGGGGAATGTGGGAAATGGTGAAGCGGATGGGAAATTAACCAAAAATTGAGAAACACTAAATGGGTTATAGTGGCATTTGTGAGACAGTAAAAGAATTAGTCTGAAGGGAAATGGTGAATAATAAATATGTCTCGAGAACATTTCAAATAATCAGATTTGGAAGTTAAAGGAGACTTACGACCATAAAGATGAAAGAGAGAAAATAGAAATTAGAGGGAATGAGACATTTTAAGTGAGAGTTCAAGGAATTTTGGCAGCCCGTATATGGTTGGCTTTTGATGGGAGGACAGAGGGACCCCTGGTCACAGCCATGAGAAGTATGGCCTTAAAAAGACCAGGCTGCATCTGGGGTGGGGTGTTAGAAAATATGACAGGGTGGGAAAATAGTAAAAAAAAAAAAAAAATGCATAGGAAATGTCTGTAAATCTTAGCTATTTATTAGTGACAGCCATAAACCAGGCATAGTGCTGGGCATTTTAAGGGCACCGTCCCTAATGCTACCCCTAAACCCAGGAGTTGGGTAATGGTGAGCTGCAACCACATGAGACTGTCTTGACTAATTCATATGGTTGAACCTCATCCGATTTTTACAAGGAAAGAAATGGAGGCTCAGAGAATTTTAAATACACTGCCCAACATGAAACAGTTGGGAGTGCAGAGCCAGGCTTTTGATCCGTCTTCTGTTTTCCAACAACGTAGAAATAGCAATTCATTGTTGTATTCATCAGCACTCTGTTTGGCACTAGAAATATGATACTAAAGGCAGAAGAGGTCCCTGCCTTCATGATGCATACTGTCTACTGGTTAAAAAAAAAAAAAAACCAAACCCAAAACCAATGACAATCTAGAAGAGCTGTCCAAAAGCAATAGAAGGCTAGCCTTGTGTAATCTTAAACTTTCTGGCAGCACATTAAACGAGTAAAAAGAAGCAGATGATATTAATCTTAATAATATGTGTTATTTCAGCCAAGATGTCTAAAATAGTTCAACATGAAATCAATATAAAATGATTCAGGAGATCTTCTTACATGATTTTTTTCTACGGAAGCTCCAGATCCAGTGTGTGTTATGCCCTTATGGCACCTCTCCATTCAGACTCAGGTCTTAGTGTTGTGTATGTCATGGACAATAAAAAAAAAAAAAAAACAACCAAAAATCCAGCTACTTGGCTTTGCCATCAATGGTTGATAACAATACAGAAGTGGACCCTCTGCAAACCCCAAGAGCCCCCACCTGGCCACATTTTGCCAGCATGCTTTCCTGTATTTATTGCCCCTGATAGAAATACTGAAGATGTAATTTGAAGCTTAGCAGCTGCTAGAATTTCTGATATTTCATCTGGTCACTAAAAGTTTATAATCCATTTTTGAGAGATAAACAAAACAGTGATAAAATTTTACTGTTTAATACAAGTACCCAGCAGGTGTTAATGGGGACCAAGCAATGGGGTGTGTAATGGGATTTCCCTAGGTAAAGAATTTTGCTCGGGAGCTAGTTTAAATGGGAAGAAAGTCTGAGAAAGTATGAATCGTCTTTCCTAGAAATTGAATGGGGGAATTGAAGATAATAGGTGCTTGCATCCTGCCAACTTCATAATGAAATTACTGTTCAGCAAAAAATTCTATAAGAGGGTCTCCCCCCATGCATACCCAATGGACTGAAGACTGTTAATAAAAAACAAAAGGAAAAACAATAAAACAATATTAATGTTGAGTTTACAGACTCATCGGTCCAGAATATTGAATCTTAAAGGAACACAGAAAACTAGGGAGCATAACACCCATATAGTCGTTTCCATGTAGTCCAAAGAGGCGTGATTGCATCTAAATCATCACCCTGCTCATTCCATCTGATTTCACCACAAGATGGGAGAAAAGGGAATGAGTAGAGGAAGTAGAAATGGGGGGTTAAAGAAGAGGGAGGTTTGAGTAAATTCACCTGGCAAATCAAAAGAAAATCTGGATGCCCAATAGTACATGCTAGCTCCTTGATTCAAATGATGACTGTGATGTTTGGGTCGCACCACATGTAACCCTGTGAATGGCTCTCGCCAGGGCCACATATCTAGGTCAAAACCAAAGCATTTGCTCTCTGGTCTGCCTTTTCCAAAAAGATAACAAACTGGATATTTCCGAACCTCTTGATAATTGACTGGAATTTTCAGTTCATCCACCTTTAGGTAATTGGGTGGATCCATCCTGAGCTCTGTCCATCTCAAAGTGTTGGACAAATCAAAACCTGGCCTGATAGCTAATTTGATTCAACAACATCAACCATAATAATAAATTAATAACTTCTGAGTTTGGGGCAGCAAATACAGAGACTTGATAACTGATTTCCTACTAGCTCTGGTAAAGGCCACTCGCTGGTGGTCTTTGTCTGCAGTGTTTATCGGAGATTCCGTGAACAGTCTTCCATCCTGTTCTATGCCATTGGCTTGGTGGTTTCCTCCCTGCAGTGCATTGCCACCCCTCGCTCCTGGCCATACACCCCTCCAGCCCTTGTTCTTCCTTCCACTTAGTTTCCTGATGCCTGCTCTACCTCTGCAATAGAATTGGCCACTCTATTTCTCATGCTCTTTGCCAGCCTACTTAATACATATCTCTAATTTTACACTTGCTGTTCTTGACTGCAGTTATGTATTGCAGAAATATGTTTGTTTACTTTATCATTTTTCCTACCACAGTTCTTAGCACAGGTCATGACACGTAGTAGGTACGCAAATATGTCTATTGGATGGATAGATGGATGAATGTATTGACGGATGGATGGATGGACAGAAGGATGGACAGATGGATGTAGACATGGATGGATGGCACTTCTGGTGATGATCTTTTAACATACTCAACCACCAAACATGAACTCCAGCCCTACAGTGTGCCAGACAATATAATAGGGCTAAAAATAACCATGGGGAACAAAACCAAAAGTCAACTGGAAAAATATAAACAACCTAGTTTAGACCCCCCCTAATTATAATGGAAGATTTTTAGCCATAAACAAAAATGAAGTTGTCCTCCAATGCAGAGAAGCATTTTTATTTCTGCTTCTCTTGCCAGCAAATCTATGCATCACTCCTTTATTTAAAACCTTTCATGGATCTCCCCTGCCTTCTGAACAAAATCCAAACACTTTAGGGTGGCAGTCAAGGTCCTTTAGGATCTGGCTTCACGGATCCTCTCCAGAGAAATCCCACTGCCCCTTAGCTTATTAAGCTATTCCCTATTTTCCCCCAGCATGTGTTACGCTGCCGACCTTTGCTGACTCTTCTTTTCTCAAGGTGATGCCTTTGCTCAGAATTCTTTTCTCCTTCTCCTTTTTTTTTTTTTTTTTTTAAATAGACTTCATGCTCAGCACTGAGCCCAGTGCAGGGCTTGAACTCATGACCCTGAGACCAAGACCTGAGATGAGATCAAGAGTCGGATGCTTTTTTTTTTTTTAAGGGACGGATGCTTAACCGAAGGAACCACCGAGGCTCCCCTCTCCCACCTCTTCTTAACTCTTTCACTCTTCAAGATTCTCCAGGAAGCCCCACCCCCAATCCCTTAGGTTCAGTGAGGGGCCCTCCTCTGCACTCTCACTTCTCCCACTTACTGAGCATCCCTGCATGAGCGGCGTTCTCTGTGCTGGCATGTTTATGTGCCTATGTTGCTGGGTGGTGAACATGTGGGTAGGAGGGCGGACAGACACTGTGGTTTTTATTTCCGTATCTATAGGACTCCCCATAGGGCCTGACACATAATAGACATGCAGCAAATTGTTGTTGAATCAACAAAATATCCCACTAGGAAATGATCACAGATGCCTCACGTGCACCAAATAGAAGAGTGATTACTCTTTGCTCCTTCTGGAATTGCAGTGGTTTATTTATTCTGTTTTTTAGCAGACGCTATTTGCAGAAAATTTGGAGAACGCAAAGATACACAAAAGAAAATAAAAGGTAACCTGTAATCCTTTTATGCACAGACAAACCCTATTTTTATCCTCTT
Source organism: Leptonychotes weddellii (assembly GCF_054177405.1). NCBI lineage: Eukaryota > Metazoa > Chordata > Mammalia > Carnivora > Phocidae > Leptonychotes > Leptonychotes weddellii. The sequence continues at coordinate 28,475,081 of NC_138373.1, forward strand.
TTGCTTGTTTAACATGAAAGAGTGAGCATTTTCTCCTCTCCATTAACTTGTCATCAAAAACATGATTTTTAAAAACCCAAATAGTTCATTGAGTGGATACACAATATTTGTTCTTTGCCTTTTCCCCAATTTCTTTACCATGTCCTGGGAGACCTGATTCTCCTTCCACATGACACAGCCTGCACTGTGGCGGACCAGGGGCAGATATGTGACCAGTTAGGACAGTCTCTTGTTTTTGAATTTTTTATACTCTATTTCTCCCCCTTAATATTTTACTTCTTCAGCTGCTTCTGGTGTTAAAGGAGTATAAAGTAAGAAAATGCCACGGTCTTGAGATACCCTGTCTCTCTGGGGGTCTCTGAATATTCAACCTACCGTATTACATTAATTGAGTATCTGTTAAGTGGTATGTTCCCTTGGAAGTCTCCAACAATATCACCTTTTCCTCAGGTTACAAGGGGATGTGGACTCCTGGGGATTTTCCCATCCAAATCCTGGGAGGGGAGCTCTGCCTTGCCTCCCTCCCCGTCCACATCCAGCCTGCCTACAGGCAAGGTGGTTTTGAATAGTGGTGGAGGTAAGATGATCATAAGGCAGAAAGACGTCCTGTGCAATGAAAGTGCTAGGACAATGGTTGAATACACGGATGTTATATAAGGCAGATGCTGAGGCCAGTGTTGTCCTTGTTGCTTCTCTCTCCCCAACCTTCACATCAACTGAATACCTGCTAAATATTCTCCACTTGGTCCTATTTGTGGCGACTCATACTCCTCCTTCTCCTCCTCTGTTGGGGCCACAACAGAGCCAAAGCCAAGATCATCTCTGACATGGAGAATAAGCACACTGTAACCTAACCCCCTGTATCCACTCTGGTCCCCTCCAGCCCATTCTCTACGTAGCCTTCAAGTCATATTCTACAAGAAAAATCTGACTGTATCATCTCCATGATTAAAACCTTCAGTGTGTGTTAGCCGTTTGTTTGTCTTCTTTAGAGAAGTGTCCATGTCTTCTGCCCATTTTTTGTGACTGGATCATTTGTTTTTTGGGGTGTTGAATTTGAGAAGTTCTTTATAGATCTTGGATACCAGCCCTTTATCTGCAATGTCATTTGCAAATATCTTCTCCCATTCCATGGGTTGCCTCTTAGTTTTGTTGACTGTTTCCTTTGCTGTGAAGAAGCTTTTTATCTTGATGAAGTCCCAAAAGTTCATTTTTGCTTTTGTTTCCCTTGCCTTTGGAGACATGTCTTGAAAGAAGTTGCTGTGGCCGATGTCGAAAAGGTTACTGCCTATGTTCTCCTCTAGGATTTTGATGGATTCCTATCTCACATTGAGGTCTTTGATCCATTTTGAGTTTATCTTTGTGTATGGTGTAAGAGAATGTTCAATATCACTAGCCATCAGAAAAATACAAATCAAAACCTCAATGAGATACCACCTTACACCAGTTAGAATGGCAAAAATTAACAAAACAGGAAACAACAAATGTTGGTGAGGATGTGGAGAAAGGGGAACACTCTTACACTGTTGGTGGGAATACAAGCTGCTACATTTACTCTGGAAAACAGTATGGAGGTTCCTCAAGACATTAAAAATAGAGCTACCCTATGACTCAGCAATTGCACTACTAGATATTTATCCCAAAGATACAGATGCAGTGAAAAGAAGGGGCACATGCACCCCAATGTTCATACCAGCAATATCTACAACAGCCAAACTGTGGAAGGAGCCGAGATGCCCTTCAACAGATAAATGGATAAAGAAGATGTGGTTCATATATATAATGGAATATTACTCAGCCATCAGAAAGGATGAATACTCACCATTTGCACTGACCTGGATGGAACTGGAAGGGATTATGCTAAGTGAAATAAGTCAAGCAGAGACAGACAATTATTGTATGGTTTCATTCATATGTGGAACATAAGGAATAGCGTGGAGGACCATAGGGGGAGGAGGGAAAACTGAAGGGGAAGAAATCAGAGAGGGAAATGAACCATGAGAGACTATGGACCCTGGGAAACAAACTGAGGGTTTCAGAGGGGAGGGGGTCGTGGAGTGGGGGTAGCTGGGTAATGGGTATTAAGGAGGGAACGTGTTGTAATGAGCACTGGGTGTTATATGCAACTAATGAATCATTGAATGCTACATCAAAAATTGATGTGTACTATACAGTGGCTAACTGAACAACAATAAACCTTCAGTGTGTTCCTACTGTTTTAAAAGAAAGACAGAACCCTTTAACATGGCCTGAGAAGCTTTGCATTATCTCCCCTATTTACCTTCTCAACCACACCACATCCCACATTCTTCTGTCTCTCTCTGCTTTGGTCTCACTGGTTTGCAGTTTGTGTGTACTGCCACAGAGCCTTTGCACATGCTGCCCTTTTTGCCTAGAATTTGCTTATGTCTTTTTTTTTTTTAACCTAGTTAATGCTGACTCATCCTTCCAGTGAAGCCTTGAAGTCTTCCTTATAGATGTCTTGCCTGACCCCTGTTTCACTTCTACATAGCACACCCACCTCGCTATTATAACACTTGTCATAGATCTGTAATTAATTAATGCCTATCCTCTCCTTTAGACTATAAGCTTTATGAGGAGAGGGATCATATTTGTTTCCTTATTTATCCTCAGCCAAGTAGCTGAGTCCTGGCATGTAGCAAGCATTTAATAAGTATTAGTGGAATGAGTAATGAATAGATACGATACCATTTCTTTGAAGTTGCATCCCATATGGTTAATGAGGCAGCAGCTTCCTTTAGGGAAGCTTGTTAAAACATAAAAGAATATGCTTTAAGATCCTCCTGTAATGTCATATGAACAGAGGTGTGTGGGTGTGGCAGGACAGAAAGGTTCCATCCCATGTGCTAATGACAATCAATTACTAACATCTATATAGGATGGGGGATTCTGAGAGTGAGTACAGGCTCATGGGAACGAGTGCCTGGCCAATTAGCAGTGCCTACATGGGTACTAATACTCCCACAGATAGAGGCCACTTGTCATGGATGATCATGGCCATGTAAGTCTCCACGTTCCGAGTATTACACGGTGGTGCCTTCCACTCAACTGACCTCTTTCCTTCTTCCCTAAAAACTTGTCTTTCTCTCTTCTTCTCTCTAGATTTATGGTCAATGTGACATGGGATGGCAAAGACTTGTCCTTCACTGAGGAAGGCTATCAGGTGCATCCCAGACTGGTGGTGATTGTGCTGAACAAGGACCGAGAATGGGAAAAGGTGAGCATCCTTCTGCATGTTGGTAATGCAGGGTGGGGGATGAATGCATGGGCAATGGAAGGGCTGGACTTAATTCTTTTCCCAACACCTTTCCTTCTGAGCTGCTTCAGATTCCATCCCACGACCAGGAGCAGATCTTTCCTGGAACGAGGTGAACCAAATATCATAAGGTGTAGCTGGAATGCTTTTTCTGGGTGAACTGTGGTAACCGTGTGCTGTTCCTTGTGTCAGCTTCTCCAATCTCGTTAGGAAGGGTCCTTAAAGGACTTAGGATAAATAATTTAGACTAAATTTTGGTTCACATTGTTGCAATAGCAAATGTTTACTGTATAGCAGTGCTCACACCAGTTTGCCTACACCCCATATTAAGTACCATATTTACACATTTTGCCATATAGATAAACCCCTGTATTTTCATTGACATAGTCTTTTACTTTAAGTCAACTAATTTCCCAAACTTAAGTGTATCACTTGTGCAAATCACAGGTTAGAGAGGGAGATTATATTTCTTGTAAAGCACATTTTCTAGTACATATATATTAACTATTGAAAATATAAAACATAACTCTGCAGGAAAAAAAATCATCACACGTCCCACCTGAGCCGGGTCCTGAGTCAGACAGGGGAGACGTCACGGGGGATTTACAGATGACCCCACACGAACAATGACAATATCTACCCCATTTGCCCTCTCTCCCACCAAATCCCAAATTAGTCGCCACACGATCACATAAAGAGTAGAACAAAAAATATGGAAAGGAAGCCTGGGTCGTTATCTTGTCTTCCTTGACAAGCAAGGCATGGCTTCTAAACCGCCTCAAGCAGCTTGAGATTTCTGTTTACTTTGCACTTCAGATGGAGGCTTGAGAGATCCTATGGGTAGGAAGATGCAGGATGTGGAGTGGGAGATGTACATAATTCACTAGGATCAGAAGAAAGTACTGTGCAAACAGAAGCACTGACTTTGGGGGATCCGTGATGGATGCCTAGAAGGAAAGATGAAGAGAAAGCTTTGGAAGATTTTGCCTGCTACACCCAACAGCTACAAAAGAAACTTTCCTTCAAGTGTACTTAGAAAAGGACCCAAGTAGACTGCGTTCTGGAGCATAAAACAAGTCTTGATATATTTCAAAGGATGGAAATCATGCAGAATGCATTTTTTGACCACACAGTGTTAAAATAAATGAATCACAGACCTGTACCTCTGAGAGAAATAATACATTATATGTTTAAAAAAAAAAAAGAAGAAGACGAAGATAGTAGGAAGGGAAAAATGAAGGGGGGGAAACTGGAGGGGGAGATGAACCATGAGAGACTATGGACTCTGAGAAACAAACTGGAGGTTCTAGAGGGGAGGGTGGTGGGGGGATGGGTTAGCCTGGTGATGGGTATTAAAGAGGGCACGTATTGAATGGAGCACTGGGTGTTATATGCTTTAATGAATCATGGAACACTACATCAAAAACTAATGATGTAATGAATGATGACTAACATAACATAATAAAATAAAATTTTTTAAAAATCAGAAAATTAGGGGCGCCTGGGTGGCTCAGTTGGTTAAGCGACTGCCTTCGGCTCAGGTCATGATCCCAGGATCCTGGGATCGAGTCCCACATCGGGCTCCCGGCTCAGCGGGGAGCCTGCTTCTCCCTCTGACCCTCTCCTCTCTCATGCTGTTTCTCTCTCGCTCGCTCTCTAATAAATAAATAAATAAAATCTTTAAAAAAAAATCAGAAAATTAAAAAAAAAAGTAATAAAAATAGATCCAGAGAATCCCCAGATGTTTGGAAATAAGATAACATCTCTGAATAGCCCATGGGTCAAAGAAGAAATCAAAAGATATTAGCAAATATTTTGAATGAAAACACAACATATCAAATTTGAAGAATAAAGTGGAAGATGTGCTAAGGGGGAAGTTTATAGCTTTAAATGCTTATAATTAAAAAAAATCAAGGCAAGTGTAAAGTCAGTGATTTAAGCTTCTACATTAAGAAGCTAGAAAAAGAAGAGCAAAGTAAACCCAAATGAAATAGAAGGAAGAAAATCACAAATATAAGAGTAAAAATCAAAGTAGAACACAAAATATAGAGAAAATCAACAAAGCCAAAAGGTAGTTCTTTGAAAAGGTTAATGAAATTTGTAATTTCTAGCAAGAGTGATCACACAAAACAGAGAAAACACAAATACTAATAAAAAATACTAAAAATGCAGGGCGCCTGGGTGGCTCAGTTGTAAAGCATCTGCCTTCAGCTAAGGTCATGATCCCAGGGTCCTGGGATCGAGCACCACATCGAGCTCCCTGCTCCACAGGAAGCCTGCTACTCCCTCTCCCACGCCCCCTGCTTGTGTTCCCTCTCTCGCTATGTCTCTGTCTGTCAAATAAATAAAATCTTTTAAAAAAATACTAAAAGTGCAAGAGGAGATATCACCAAGACATTACAGATCCTGCAGACATCAAAATGATAAAAAAATATTACGAATAATGTATGCCAACAAATTCCACAACATAGATAAAATGGGTATATTTTTTGAAAAAAAAAAAAAACAAAACTCACAAATTTCCAAAACTGACCTAAAAAAGAAATAGTCTGAAGTCTCTAAGTTTCTAAGCTCTAAACTTGCTACAAAATTGAATTTATGACTAAAATCTTCCCCATTTCAAAAACAAAAAAAACTCCTGACCTAGATAGCTTGGCTGTGAATTCCATCAGACATTTTAAAAAGAAATAACACCAATCTACACAGTGTTTCAATATATTAGTAATCATAATCCAGCAATATATTAAAAAAATAATACACCATGGATAAATGTTGTTTATCCTATGAACTCAAGATTGGCTTAACATTCAAAAAATAAATCAGTGTAACTTACCATATTAATATAATAAAGGAGAAAATTGTATGGTCATCTCAATAGATGCAGAAAAAGCATTTGACAAAATCTAATATATCCATTCATGATAAAGGAAGGGAGATTTCTCAATCTGATAAAGGTTATCTATGAAAACCCTATAACTGACATCTCATATAGTGATGAAATGATGAAAATAAATCCACAAACATGCATTCAATTGCTTTTTGATGAGTAATTATGACAATGGGGGAAAGGAACGCCTTTTTTTTTAAAAAGATGCATTTATTTTAGACCGAGAGCTTGGGCACAAGTGGGGGGAGGGACAGAGGAAGAGGGAGAGGCAGAGAATCTCAAGCAGACTCCACACTGAGCGTGGAATCTTACACGGCGCTCAATCTCACAACCCTGAGATCATGACCTGAACCAAAACCAAGAGTCGGACACAACAGACTAAGCCACCCAGACACCACGAAAAGAAAGTCCTTTTAATAAATGGTGCTAGATCCACCAGATATCCACATGGAAGAAAAATACCTTGACCCATAGGTCATATTATACATAAAAATTAAATTTCAGACCTAAATGTAAAAGCTAAAACTGTAAAGTATTTAGAAGAAAATTTAGGAGGATATTGCTGTGATCCAAGAAAGCAGAATGCAAAAGGCGTTTGGTGTACAGTAAAAATAATAAACTGGGGACGCCTGGGTGGCTCAGTGAGATAAGTGTCTGCCTTTGGCTCAGATCATTTTCTCAAGATCCTGGGATTGAGCCCCGCATTGGGCTCTCTGCTCAGAGGGGAGTGTGCTTCTCCCTCTCCCTCGGTGCTCTCTCTCTCTCACACAAACACATACACATGCATTCTCTCTCTCTCAAATAAATAAAAATCTTTAAAATATATAAATAGACTGGACTCCATCAAACATCAAAATTTAAAAATTTTTAAATTTTTCTTATGTACAGACACTGTTAGAAAATGAAAAAGGCAAGCCCCAGATTGGGAAAAAATATTAACTCTCTGTATATCCCAAAGGGCTCATATCCAGAATATATAAAGAACCCCAATAAATGAATAATAAAAAATAAAACAACACAAAAGTGGGAAATTAAGTTAGACACTTGGCAAAAGATGTTACTGAAATGGCCAATAAGTTAGTGAAAACATGCTTATGACCATCAGAGACATGCAAACTAAAACCATAATGATATATCACTTCACACCCACTGAATGGCTAAAATGAAAAAGAGTGACAATACCAAGTGTTGGTAAGGATATGGAGCAACTGAATCTCTTATATATGGCCAGTGGGAATGTAAAATTAAAACCACCATGGAAAAGTGTTTGGCAGTTTCTTATAAAGTGAAAAGTATACACAAACCTTCCAACCCAGCAATTATACTCCTGGGTATTTACTGTAAAGAAATATAAACTTATACCCCAAAAGTAATATTTGTATAAGAATGTTCATTGCAACTTTATTCATCAGAGCAAAACATCAGAAGGAATGCCAGTGTCCATCAGCAAGGAGTGGATAAATAAATTATGGTATATTCATAAAGTGGAATGCTACTCATTAATAAGGAATGAACTGGTAATACCTAGAACATGGATGAATTTCCAAAACAGGCAGTCAATAGGAAAGGGCACAGAGAGCTTTCTAGAGTTATGGCAATGTTTCATATCTTGAACATTTGTCAAAATGTGTCAAACTGTCACCCAAGATCTGTTTATTTTAGTGCATTTCATCGAACTTTAATTCAAAACAATTTTTGAAACCCTTCAAACTGAGATACCCAGCACAGTTAACTACCAGCATTTAGTGAGTTTTCATATTTAACTCCGGGACCTGAATACTAGTTATATCAACAATAACCATTGTTTATTGAACACTCTATTTCTCCTCTAGGTGGTATACCCAAGCACTGAATCACACTTCATTCATTCATCCAACGAATATTCAGTGCCAACTACGTGCCAGGCACTATTCTTGACACTTGGAATCTATCAGTAAACAAGAGAGACAAAAAAAGTTTTGTACTCATGGAACTTAGATTCTAGTCTGCCTGTGCTGGAGGGTGGGGCGGGAGTCTGTGTTTTTTGTGATGCTTGAGGAAAGCATTGGATTCTAGTTAACTGACATCTGGTATACCCTGTGGCCCACATCTCCATCACTGAGCTGGGCTCCTTCTACATCTGGGACGCTGAACATGTTGGGTTTTTGTTTTTGTTTTTACCTGTAATGTTTTCCTGTACCCACACCTTCTTTTATCCATCCTTCAAGTTCTGGGTTTTCTTTCCTCTTACAAATGCAAAGCCAACATGCAAATTACTTTTTTCCTATTCTTCATAGGCGATAGGGAACGTGGGCCTTTTCTGCCTTCTGTCGTTTTGTTTTGGTGTTATTTTTCAACCATTTGAAGTTACACAACCTGAGGATCACTGTGGAGCTGTGAAATCATTCTCCTTGGTTGGATTTCACCCGTCCTGGGTCACACTTGGCTCACACCTGTGAATTTTCAGTGCTGCCTTTGGATCTAGCTCATTTGCCAGGGAGCCTGTTTACGGGGGGGCCACTGCCACACAGGTGATAGCATTTCGTAAAAGAAGGCTGCCCTTGATATCCTCTGTTTCCAGATACAGAACATGCCCTTTTAATATTTTGTGTGTCCTCCTTCAAATTCTTATTGAAATACAACAATTTCTCAAAAAGGCTGAGCTCAGGGAATTACCGCTGAATTGAGCTTAGAATGTACAAATGCTTCCTGTAATTCTGCTATTCTCTTGGCACTCAGGGGATCCAATTCTTCAGAAATAACTCCTTGTGCTCTGTCTTGAAGAAAGAGGAAGCCAGTGGAGCAAGTAAATACCAGTCATGTTATCCTTCAGCCTGCCTGCCGGCAGCATACAGGATATAGCGGGTCATCAGAGGGGGCGGCCTGCGGAAGGAGGGAGCTGTTATTCTGGGGTTCAGAGGCGACTTCTCTCTATCTCTGAGGTCACCCAGTGGCGTCACGGGAAGCAGCAGCTTGTAAGGAGGGAGTCTTGGAAATTGTGACAAGCCCTAGGAGGGGGCTTTGCTTTCTGCCGGGCTCTTGTTTGTGACTGGCGTGGATTATTCCAGTGCCATAACCAATGCTTGCTTGTGTCCAGCAGACGTAGAACTCAGCGCTAAGCAGGCTTCCTCTTACAAATCAGGACTCCCGTGCTCTTTGCCTTTCCTTTTCTCCAGTGGGTTTTGCTCTGCCTTGGAGCTTGGTGGGTCTTGGAGCAAGGCCTCCCAGAGATGTTTGAAAACAGCAATTGGCAGCCCAGGCCAGTACAACCAGTAGTCCCTGGGCACCAACTCTATGGCCACCATTATTTCAAGCACCAGGGCTTATCCAAGGATGAGTAGGAAACCATCCTGCTCCTCAAGTGACTCATCACCGAGCCTTTGCTGGGGTGAGAAGGGTGAACTTGATTCAGCCAGCTGGGGAATCTCCAAGATGATAGGGCTTGGGTTTGAGTATAGACTGGATTTCTCCAGCTTGAATAAATTTCTCATTAACTACCTGAAAAAAATGCTTTGGGAATAATTCTCTTTACCATTTTTGGGTTACACTAGCTTTAAAATGAAAATATATATGTGTATATGCACGTACACATATACACATACACACAGACTAGCTTTAAAATGGAGATAGAAAGAGAGACAGAAAGGGAGAGAGAGAGTCAAAGAAAGATTTTGAAAGCAGTTTTTGAATTTTTTTACCTCAAGCATAAATAGGGCAAAACCCATACCTATTAAAGTAAAATAATCCTCTTGTTTTCTAGAAAAGCAGTAATTAAGGATGATAGCGATGCCCCAGAAGACATGAGAGACCCATCATGTCTTCCCAAACCAAGAGTCTTGCTCCCATGCTCTGATGCATCTGCCTCCCCTTTCTCCTCCCCGGTCTGTTTGCATTCTCACTGGGGACCTTGGTGCCAGCCGCCTTCCTCACAGGATGACTCCCAGATCCCTCACACCAGCCCAGACCTCCTGATCTCCATGCTTGCTTGCAGAACACCCCCACGCGGAGAGCCCACAGACCTCCAACTTCCTCTTGTCAAAAGCCAAAATCATTGTCTCCCCCTCCCAAAGATGGTCATTCTCCTGTGTCCCAGCACAGACATCTTCATTCTTATCCTCCCAGTGAAGGATATTCGGTTGTCATTGGCTCATGCTCTGCTCCCTGATATTCCTGTTCCTTTGAGCGTTTTTCCAATTTCTCCAAGGACACCCTTCCTGGATAATCTCAAATGGGTTGGGTCCTTTCCACCTCATTCTACAGACCTGTATACTAACTCCTAGGAGTGTTAACACTTTGCATCGTCATTGTTTGCTTGCATATTTATCTTCATTTAGACCACAAGCCCCATTTGGGAAAACGTCAGTTCCATTCATGTTTCTTTAGCTCTGCCATGGGACTTTGTTTCTAGTGCCCAGAATGGTCTCTGTACAATCTGTTGGGCATGATGACTTCAGACTTCAGGCACCATTCATTAAGAGCTACTCTGCACCAAGAGCTATGGTGAGAATTTTACGTGCATGATCTCATGTAGTTGTTTCAACAACTCATCTCAAGGAGGCATTCTGATTCCTGCCTCACAAACAGAAATTCAGGTTAGTGACCGGTTTCAGATCCCCCCAGCTAGTAGGTGAAGGAAGCAGGATGTGGGTGGAGGTCTGCCTGACCCCAAAGGCTGCATTCCTAATCACTGCATCTAACAGAAAGCCTGGCAGTGGGACAGGGATATTTGAGAGGAGAAATTAAGAGGGCTCCTCCCACCCTTAGAACGGCATCCACCTTCTTTTTCTCATGGGGGGCAGCAGATTCCACCCAAAGCCACCTCACTGGAACTTGGGGGATAAATATTTATCATACTTCACAGGCCATGTCTTTTCTGGTCTATAGCAGTTTCATCTTCCTGGACCATACCCTGTCCCTTGTTTCTTGTGCATAATGAAGGAGATGCCACTTAAGGAAGGAATTCTTGGTGCAGATATGATACAGGAGGTCTTTGAGAAGGCTTGGACTGACATCTGGAATGTATAGTTCTGATGTGGCATGTCAGCATGTGATCAGATCTAGGAAGTCCTTTACCGAGAGTGGTGTATGCATGGAGTACAACTGTGACATGATGTGATTTCTCTTTTTTTTTTTTTAAAAGATTTTTATTTATTTATTTGACAGAGAGAGACACAGCGAGAGAGGGAACACAAGCAGGGGGAGTGGGAGAGGGAGAAACAGGCCTCCTGTCGAGAAGGGAGCTCGACATGGGGCTTGATCCCAGGACCCTGGGATCATGACCTGAGCTGAAGGCAGACGCTTAACGACTGAGCCACCCAGGTGCCCCCATGACGTGATTTCTAATGATAGATTGCTGTAACTCCCTCCCTTCTGGATCATTGTATTTTAACTACCCCTCCATCACTATCCCCCCACCTTTAGCCTAGACTGACTCAGTGAGTCTCAAGAACTCATGAGAATGTGTAGAAGATTTCTAGTGTGTGTTTGCTTGTGTGTGTGAGTTTGTGTGTGATATCAATAATCTGCAAAGAGGTTCATCCTGCAAAAGGATTGAAGTATTTATGCAAGCATTGTAATTGGCTTCTGCACACACGTATTCCAATGATTATGTGAAGGAAGTCTTGGAGGAAAATAATTGAGAGACCACTAGTAAATGACGAACCAATAAAATAATTGTGTGCATTGCTGAAAGCAAAGAGACTTGTTTACACCTTCTGCAAGTGGACAGAAGGACATTCTGGCTTCTCCCATGTGCTTGCTTTGCTTGGAAGATAATGGCGGCCCATTGAGGAAGCCATGAGCTCTGGCTGTGACTATCACTGAGCGAAGTCTGTTTTCAGGTTTTCACTTATTCTCTTGCCACTCGATCTCTGGTGCTCAATTGCCAAGACTCAGTATTTGTAGAATGGATATAAAAATGGATGAAAAGATTGGTTTTCATGGACTTCTCCACATGAGGAACATCTTTCAGCATTGGTCATTCAAGTGTAGTTCTTGGGGCTCCCTGTATCAGAGTCACCAGGGGAAAGGTGTAAAGGTCTTATCCCTACTTCAAACCTATGGAGTGATCATTTCAGATTCTGCTTTTTTTCATAAGCTGTCCTCATGATTCTCATGCCCCTTAAAGGCCTAGAACCATGGCTTTAGGGCATAGATTTACTCTTTGTGACCCTGAAAAACTGGTTTTGTCAATGTCACCCTGGTTATCAGGACTTTTTGCTTTACGGCTCTTTGTGCCTTTTTCTTCCTTTGGAATACAATGCTTAGTGGCAAAGCTTAAGAGAAATGGTATGGGAGAAAAGGAAATAAGGAACTTGCAGTTTTGTTGCACCCTGAGTAATCTCTGGTGAGTGAGACAGTACCAATGCCAGTAAAATCTTGTTTATGCGTATAGATCAGTTCCTGTCACCTGGTGTATCCTCCATAAATATTGTTATTAAATGATTTCTTTTTCTGGTAAATCTGCCCCCCCATAAACAGAGATCAGTTGGATCTGGATTATAACCCTTATGCATTTCACACATGTATTTCATCAAACAAAATGTCCAGCATACCTACTGTGTGCAGGTCATTGTGGAGGGTTGCAGTAACACATGGACTGGTTTTGAAGATACATAGAATCTAGTAGGACACTAGGAGACGCTCATAACCACAAGACAGTGTGATATGTGCCACAAAAGATGTTCTGATAGAACTCTACAGTATTTAGAGAAGATAGACATTATGTATAGGCAGAAGGGTTGAGGGCATCTGTACAGAGCACCCTCTCATTTGGACAAGTGTCAGAGCATATGTGTGATCTGGACTTCTGAATATATGTGGGAAGGCCATTCCATGCAGAAGGAACATTGTAAGTGAAAGCCCAGAAACAAGGATTTCAATGTGTTTGAACCATAGCTTGTGTGGTAGGCAGAATTCTGAGAATGACCCCCAATGCCCCTTACCCCCTGTAAGCCTCCCCCTGAAGGGTATGTGGATATGATGAGCTATGCATCCCGTGATTGTCACATTAGGGAGTAGAAGGGGTTGTCAGCTGACTTTGAGTTAATCAGGCTGGGCCTCATGTCATCACAGGAGCCTTTTAAAAGTAGAGACTTTTGGGGCATCTGGGTGGCTCAGTCATTAAGCGTCTGCCTTCGGCTTAGGTCGTCATCCCAGGGTCCTGGGATTGAGCTCCGCATCAGGCTCCCTGCTCCACAGGAAGCCTGCTTCTCCCTCTCCCACTCCCCCTGCTTGTGTTCCCTCTCTTGCTGTGTCTCTCTCTCTGTCAAATAAATAAATAAGATCTTGAAAAATAAAGTAGAGACTTTTCTGCAACTAATAGCAGAAGAAGAGGCCAGACAGATTCAAGCACGGGAAGGATTTGACTGCTAAGCTTGAGAATTGAGGGACCATGGGACAAGGCACATGGAGGGCCACTGGGAATGAGTTTCATCCCTGGCCAACAGCCACCAAGGAAGCAAAAACTTCAGTGCTACAGCCCTCAAGGAGCTGGACTCAGCCAACAACCTGAAGGAGTTTGGAAGTGGATTCTTCCCAGATCCTCCAGCCATGAGCCCAAGCTGGCTGACACCTTGATTTCAGCCTTGTGAGACCCTGAGCCAAGAACCCAGCCGAGGCCCACTGGACTGTGGGCCTGTGAAGCCATGAGGTGTTGTCAAAGGGTTGTTGTTCCAGGCAGCAAAGTTGGAGGCTGTTTGTTACAGTACAACAGGAAATGAATATGGATCATTGTGAGGGAATGATGAGAAGGAAGGGCTGTGCTGAGAAGTGAATTCGAGTCTACAGGACTTTATTTAGTAATCGTTGGGGTGCCATTGAAGGAGAAGAAAACAGAAAAATAATAAATAGTAATAGCTACCATTTGTTTAGCATTAATGAGTCACCATGCAGGTGCTGAGCATTCAAATATATAAACTCGTCTGGTCCTCACATGGACACTGGAATACAGATGCTGTTACCCTCTTTTATAAACTAGGGAATGAGTTCCAGACAAATTCAAAAATTGTGCAGGGTCGCAGAGCTGGCATATCAACCCTGCAGCCTGCTCTTATAGATGCAGACTCTGATGCTTCTTTAAAAAGGAAATGATGATTGGCGAGGATCTTTGGGAAAATTTCTCAGGGGTGCTTTAAGTAGCTCGGGTTCAAGGGGAGTGTAAGGTATGAATAGGGACGGTGGCAATGGAATCTGAGAGGAATGTCAGAAAGGAATTGAAGCACATGGCATTCACCAGATGATCTGCTGAGAGCTTCATGACAAAGCAGAATCAGTCAGATTTGTTTGTTTGTTTTAATTTTCAGGCATGGATCTGTGCTTAGGCATTTCTGGATTGAGTATTTCCAGAAGAAATATGTCATGCCCATAAATGACATCGTTCGTCTTTCTTTCTCCCTACTCCCCAACCCCAACCCCAACCCCTGCTTCGCTTTCTCTCTCTTTCTTTCCTTTTTCCTCCCCAACCCACATCTAAAGTCAAGGGCCCATTTGTAAAATGGGTTTGGTGATATCACTACCTTAGCAGAGTCTGTGTAAAATTTAACTTGTTTCCTTATGTAATGATCATTAAGTTTTTCAAATGACACAAGCCCTAGAGAGGGAAAGTTAAGCCATCGCAGAAGATTTAAAATGATCATCTGACTTCCCTAGAGTCATGCGTTGTGGCTATTTTAAATACCCACACAGTACACTATGTTAGGTCACAGTGGGGAAAATATAGTAGGTCTCTAGAAAATTAACACTTCGGACTGAAGTAAGTGGTACCACCTCCTTGTGCGTTTGTAAGTGTGTGTGTGCGTGTGTGTGTGTTTCTGTCTTGCATTGGTTCTCTCTCGGTCTCCCTCTTTTTTTTTTTTTTTTTTTTTTGCATTCGTAACAACAAACCAACTCCCGAAAGAATAGCAGTTAAACCAGTGTTCTCCTGGAAGGCAAAATTCTGCTAAAAGTTTTCTCAATTTCAGAAGTTAAAAAAAAAAAAGCAATTCACAGACAAGATATCTCCGTGAGATCATGCGTTGATAGGAATGTTAATAATAAGGATGTTTGGTGATGATGATGGTGGTGATATTGGTTGATGTGAGGGTGATGATGGTAGCAGGTACCAAAGTTGAGCTCCTATTCCATGATGCAGGTGAATGTTTTTAGGGCATTCTCTCATTTAAATATCACACCATTCTCTGCATTTTGTCATATCTAAAAGGGAGCTGATAGGAGTACCTGCCTCATAGGTTGTGGGGAAAATTTTAAAATATGTGTATCTAGTGCTCCGAACACCAACTGGTATCCAGTAGATGGTCAGTAAATGCCAGCTTCAATTATAATTGGAGTTCCATGTCATAGGAGAGAAATTGGAAGCTACATAGGATAAATGACTTGCCCAAGGAGATAGTGGTGGAGGCAGAATTGGAACCCCAACAGTATCTCTCTCTCAGGAGAGCCAGAGTCAGCCATGATGTCATCTGGAGTATGCATGTCTACAGAACTCATAAACCCAACTTGAGAAGGAAGCTATCTGAGGGTGCTGGGGGCATGATTAAGCTGACAGATGGTATAAATGTAAGACAAAAGCTGTACCCTTGATAGTGTGCCATTGCCATCAATTATGAAAATGAGTGAATAGATTATTTAAATGATCTCAAATGAGTGAATTATTCAGAGAGCATCTCAGTCAGAAGTATTTCTAGAAACTCCTGAAGAGACTGATGAAAACCATTTTTATTTTCTGACAGGGTCATCGGCTCATCTTTGCATAGATGAATGCAAAGCCCTGGGCTCCTCTGACGGAAGGGGGAAGAGAGGGAGAGAGGGAGAGGAAGAGAGGGAGAGGGAGAATGAGAAGAGTGGGGCTTCAGCCCGACACCGTGGAACATAGAATGAGACTCCCATGCATCATAGAGGAGAGAGATTTTTTTCTGTGTCCTCCGGGATGCCAGATTCTTTCAGAGCACTGCAGTGGTCTCTGAGTAGATAGGGATTAATGAGACAGGATCCAGCTTTAACCAGAGATGGTAGTGCTCTGTCTGATTGGTATATTGGTGTTCCAAGTGAGCTCTCATTTGGGGAAAAGATAGAATATTTCTAAAACAAATTTGAAATGAGTAGACGAAAGATCGACTTTACTGGTCCTCTGAATATAACACAAACCTTACAATGTTGGCTTTCATATTTACAGTTTAATTTTTAGCTACATGATAATCCTGTGAAGTAGGTGGTACTCTCTGATGGAATACTTGGAGATATTCAGTGCCATTTTTATCAATAGCTGATCAAAGATTCAAATTTAGATCTTACGCCTTTCCATGTCTGGTGCTCATTCTACCATTTTGTACAGTTTCTAGGATGAATGATGACAATTTTTACAAAGAGCCAAGAGATTCTTGTGGCTGATATCTGCCTTGGAAGTTGAGTGGAGGGGAGAAATGATGATACCTAGTCCTTTATGTAGATTCAAATCTTGCTCTTTGGGGTAAAGTAACTACTAACTATGAGTATCTGATACAATTGAACTATTTGTCCATCCATGTATTCACCCATCCGGTCATCCAGTGTTCAGTCATGTAATAAACCATCTGTCTGTCCATCCATCCATCGACCCATCTAACAAACCATCTTTCATCCATCCATGTGAGTCATCCACTCTTGAACCCACCCACTTACCCCTACTGATCTGTTTGCCAGGTATTTACCCATTACCTACCTGTGCCAAGCCTGTGGTAGGTATGGGTGAGGCAGAAGCTCACAGTCTAGTGGCAGAGACAGAGAAATGAACTTCTTTTATTTTTTAGAGAGAGAGAGCAGAGTGAGGTGGGGAGTGGCAGAGGGAGAAGGAGAGAATCATTAAGTAGGCTCCATGCCCAGTGCGAAACCTGACACAGGGCTTGATCTCATCCTGAGATCATGACCTGAGCTGAAATCAAGAGTCAGACGTTGAACTGACTGAGCCACCCAGGTGCCCCACAGTGAACTTTCTATTACAACATCATCATAGTAAGATGAGTGCTAATAGTAGAGACAAGCCTCAGGCATGGCAGGATATCGCCCCAGCCTGACTGTTAGGAAAGCAACAAACAAAGGCTTCCTGAACGAACTTACACGTGTCCTGAGTCCTAAAGGATGGAGAAGAGTTATCCAAGGGACATGGGCCATCTGACCCACTTTATGAACTGAATCATAAACATTAGAGGCTCCTCCTATTTTTCTCATTTCATGGTTCATCTGGTTGGCAGCAGCTGGATTGCTCCCCCTGAATCCCCCAGCCTACAACTACCAGATCTCAGTGGTTTGTTGTTTGGACCTGCTCTCGACTTTCTCAGCTTTGTCTCTGTCGGTTTCTCTTATTTCCCTGTGTGCATGCTGTTGGTGTGGACAGGAATGACATTTGTCTGTTAGAAAAGAGACAGAACAGTGATGTGCTCTACCCCAGCAATCTGCTTCTGGCTCCAAGTGGCTGTGTCGGGCTGCCTTCTGTAGCTGCAGTGTGGTTTTCTCATCTGTGCCGTTGGCAGCAAGAGCTGCTCTCTCCACTACGCTGTTTTTCTTGGCACTGGAGCCTGGGTGGGCCAGAGGGAGAGGCGGAGATAGAGAGGGATTGAATATTCCCAGTGTTGATCTCTAAGCTGTGGAAGACTCAGGGTGCTTTCAGACTCTGAAGACAAAGAAATTAGCTGCCTGTACCTTGAAATAATTCCCCACATTGTATAAAATAAAATTATTATTATATCCTGGCTATAGCATAGGGACTTTGTATTCTCTCTTGGATTCTTTTTTTTTTTTTTAAGATTTTATTTATTTATTTGACAGAGAGACAGAGCCAGAGAGCACAAGTGGAGGGAACAGCAGAGGGAGAGGGAGAAGCAGCTCCCCACTGAGCAGAGAGCCCGACACAGGGCTCAATCCCAGGACCCTGGGATCATGACCCGAGCCGAAGGCAGACACTCAACAATCTGAGCCACCCGAGTGCCCCTCTTGGATTCTTTTTTAACAGATATTCAACATGAGTACTATCAGCCTTCCCCCTAGTTTATATCTAAAGAATCTGAGGCTCTGTGAGGATTGATGACTTGCTCAAGGTTAGAGAGTAAGTAAATGGCAACTTCTAGATTCTGGCTCATGTATTTTAGCTGCTAAAGTCCATTTGATTTCAACGACACCATATGGTTAGAGATGGAGGTTCTTTGTACATTGGTGGTGAAGGTTGTCATTGCTTTAATTATGACAAGCTACATTGGGAGTCCCCCATCCCTGCCTGGTTGACATGCTCCCAGTGTTTGCAAGAAGAGCTATTACAGGTACAAGATTCCCTGCTGGACCAGGCATCTTCCTGAGCTTCACTCACAGCATCCCACTGAGCCGCATGCAAATCTGCCACATAATCAGTCTCTTGCATCTTTGTGCAAAACCAGCCAGCATCCCTCTGCAAACCCAAAGATGTAAATTCCCCCCGCCTCCTGCAGTGTGTGGCTCGTTCATTCCTCATTACTCCACCATACGGTTCCTTATCTTGAGGCACTGTCTTTTAAAAATGTGTTTTAAAAATCATCGCAATCACATCTAGGGAGTTCTTAGAGTCTATTTTCCTTCCATTTGAATTATAATTCTGCAAATTAGAAAGACTAAATGGACCTGTTTGAGAAGGAAAGAGGTAGGGGCTGAACCATCTTGGTTTCTCTCAGTGTGCAAATAAAGACTCCATTGGAAATGCATATGAGAGAAAAATCTGAAACTGCGAAAAGACAAGATAATCAACTTATATTCCCTTGTAGGGAATTGTAGAGTGACATGAAGAAACCAGTGGCCTCTCTCTTACGTTGTGTTTAATTTTCACATTGAAATGGGCAGTCTGAGTTGGAAGAATCCTGATTCTTCACATCATTTCTCACCGTGCTAGCCTCCATGTGTGCCAGCGATTATAGCTGATGGTGTATTTTTTTTTTCTTTCCATGAGTAAAGTGTGTTTGAAGAAAATAGGACAGGCAGATATGAGGTAGAAAAGGAGGGCAAGAATCAGATTTGGACATCAACTCCCAACAAGCACCATTTTTGTAAGGAGAGCAGGAACATTTGCCTCCTTTTAACAGGTGAGGACACAGAGATTCAGACAAAATAAGAGACTTGTTCAATACTTCTCAGAAAGGACTGAGCACATCTCTCTCCCCAAATAGCATTTGAGTTGGTAACTTGAATCATCACAGCAAGATTTGAATTTCATTACCAAAATGACACCCTAGATTTTGCATTCAGGAATTGTCGTCTCTTTGAAAATGGATGAGCCTTCAAAAAATATGGAACACTCATCAAGTTATACTATAAATCAATCAGGACAGAAGTTGGAGACAAAGACGTGTTTAATCCAGAGCCCCAAATCCCAAATCATTGTCAAAAGATAGGCGAGGGGTCCATGCAGACAAAGAGAGGTCAGCACCATGGTCAGCAGAAATGGGCAGAGGCTATCATTCCTGCTTCTTGGAGGATGGCACTGGTTAGCAGCTGAGACATTTAGGAGAGACACGTTGATCAGCTCTATAGAATTGAGTTTGGCCGTGGGTAACACTTAGTTCTGAGACCCAAACCAACCTTGAAAAGTCATTCTTTGTATTTCTCAGATTATCAGTGTCTCCATCAGTCAAACAGAGCTAATGATATCATCCACCCCAAGGGCTTCCTGTGAGGATATTAATGCTACCATTTATTAAATGCTTCCTGTGACCAGAAAGAACTTTTAGGTTCTCTTAATTCACACATAAAGTCTATGAAATTGGTACTATTATTATTATCCCCATCTCATAAACGAGAAGAGTAAAGAATATAGAGGACAAGTTAATTTCCAAGAATCTGAACTGGATTTGAACCTCCATTTATCTTATTCTAAAACCCATGCTCTGACCACTAAGTTCTGTTGTTTTTCTCAAATTCTACAACGCCTGTGGCATCATCCGGTTTCATGAAAGGCAGGGGATTCAAGTGGGAAAAGTATGGAGTTTAGTTCCAAACAGTGAAAACAAAAAGCCCAGCAATGTCTGAGCATTGACCATGACATAGGCTCTGAGCCAAACATATTACATACATTATCACATTTTATGTTCTTCAGGACCCTAAATGGTAAGTATTATAATTATTTTTATTTTATAGATGGGAATGTTGAGGATTACAAGAGTAATTGATTGGAACATGGTCACCCAGGCACTTCATAACTTGTGGGGATTATAAATAATGTATGTCAAGCATCTAGCATAGGGCCTGCTATACAGTAAAAAGAGTTTAATAAATGGGAACTATTATGCAAAGTGCAATACAGATTTTTTAAATGGCAATTATAGGACATTTTTTTCCCTGCATTTTGAGTGGATTTCTAGAAGCCTATTGCTAGCATTCTCTTTCCTCAGAGGAGCTGGGCTCAGACTTTGAAGATGAACATACTTAAGTATCACTGTCCCCTTGTTTTCTCTTTGCATCCCACACAAGGAGATGAATATCAAAATGTACAACCACACAGGTCCTGGGGCCAGTGACCAGAAAATTGCCTCCAGTCCTTTCACATATATGCTGAACTTTCTGGTCCACGTTCCTTGAATGAACATTAGTTTACCACTCTGAAAAAATTGTAAAACTATCTCCTTCCCTTTATGTGACCAACCACCATAAGACTCAAACAAAATGAGATCATAAACAGCAACTGGTAGCCCATAAAAGGCTATGAAAGCTTGGGATTTTATATTATGATTCTTGTAATGACACACAGCACTCCAGCCAGGATGCTTTCCCAAGTGTGTCTATTATCTGAAATTTCCTTTTTCTGTTTTTTTTTTCTTTTTTTACTGCCCCCCCCCCCCATACAGCTTCTTAGCCAGTGGAACACTAACAAGTGTATTCATAAGGTTGTGCTTTTTGGCATAAGGATCCAAGAAAGCTTGGGTTATATTTATAGTTATGCAGTTAATGGTATGGATTAATTGTGCAGAACCTCACACTAGCAAGTGGAATTAAAAATAATTGTCAGGCCTTTGGATTTATGGATAGAGCTAAAATAACACCAGGCTGCTCTTGGCAGGACCTTCTTTGTGCACAGAATTATATTAATAGGGCCTTATCAGTTCCATCTAAAATAGAGAGCAGTAAGGGAAGAGCATATCTGTCTCCCCTTAGGGGGAAAAGAGCAAATGCATTTCCTAAATGTCATCTCGGTAAATAAGAGTTCTGATAAAATTAGTGCCTTGCTCTTTCCTTTTCTGGAGTTTCATCCAGGGGTTAACTTCAGCCTCAGGAAGACTGTGCACCGTAGTAGTAGATGGGATGGCACTAACCTTGACTAAGTACCTGTGATGGGCCAGGCTGGGAGGTTCGTATAAATGAATTAATGTAATCCTCACCAGAGCCCTGTATATAATAAAACACCTGATACTGGTCAAGCTATGACTGTGTGACAAATGGGATAATAAAGGCTTTGTAGGCATTTTTTTTTTAATTCTCACAATAATCATAGGATATGGTTACTCATATTGTGCCCACTTTACAGAGGAGGAAGCTAAGGCCCAGGAAGTAGCTTATCCAAGGTCACATAGCTAGTAAGCAGAAGAGCTGGTGTTCAGGTTCAGCCAACTCTAGAATCCACATTATTCTCAGTACATTTTACCAGAAGAGACCAAAGGAAGTTGGTAACTGATTACAGGAAGATCATGGTTATGGTGGTCATGCTGATACATTTATTTATTCCATTGCTTACATTATAAACACTTATGTGTCTACTCCGTAAGAGGCTCTGGGCTGGGTATAAGGGACACTAAGGCAGAGAGTGGGAAAGGGTTTTCTTTGCTGGGTGAGTAGCAAGTGTTGATTATTAGTTACCAAGGGAGGAGCTAGATGTACTTAGAAGGCTATGATTAATTCTATGGGATTCGAGGGTCAAAGTGTGGGGGGCAGGGGTGCAATGGGGATTTGGTTGTCAGAAATGAGGTTGGCGTGAATGCAGCCAACGACAGAGACCTGGGAACGGGCCAGGTCTTGTTTAGACTGTGGTCAGGCATTTCCGCTTGATTCTAGGTATAGTGAGAAGCCATCAAAAGGCTCTTAAGGGAAAGAGTGGACCAATCACATATGCAGAGATATTTAGAGTGCTGGCTTGGGTTGCTGTGTGGGAGATAGGCGGAGAGGCCCTCTCTGGGGCAGGGAGACCAGTCTGGAGGCTGTGGCAGAAACCAGGAAATGGTGAAGGCCAGGATGGAGTGGTGATCTTGAGTTAGGAAAGAAGTGGACAAGGAAAAATACTCAAACATTAAAACTATCCAGGATTGACGATTTAATATATGTGGGGGTGCAGGGAGACAGATGAATTAAGGAGTGTTTGCAGGGGTGGGAGTTCCAGAACTCATATTTGGCTTCGGGGAGAGAAATCATATTTTTTTTTTTAAACTGAGGGTAAGATGGTGAGTTCTTCTCTAAGTCTATTGAGTTTAAGGTTTCCTGGAGGCAGCTGAGAGTCACTGGGGGAAGACAGATCTGAGGGTGGTCAACATAGAGATGATACTTGAAGAGTAGGCAGTAGGAGAAGCCTGAGCATGGAGGTCTGAGGCCAGGAGGGAGGGGCAGGATGTGTGAAATGTGCAGAGAAAAAGGGGAGCTTGTATTTCGGCAGAGCCGGAGAAGTCAAAAAGTTGGGAAATAGCTTGGAAAGGGTAGGATTATGACAGTTCCAGGCAAGGAGACTCACGGAAAATGGGTGGGGCTCTCAATGTCACATGTGAGGCATCTGCTGGAGTTGGTGGTGAGAAAGCCACTGGTGGTCTTGCTTGCATAAGAGGACGGTGTCCAGAGCACAGATGATGGTGTTAGGCTAGAGGAGACAGGCCTCTTTCATTACTGAAGGAGAGAAGAAAGACGACATGTGTCCAGAGGCAGGTAAGTCTGTGGGCTATGTGGGTTGTCCATAAGACTTTATGAAATAAGAGACAGAGACATCATCTGGGAGTGAGGATGGAGCTGGCAGATCTGCAGTCTCGTGGGCAGGTGTGAAGGTTTGAAATAGTTTCTAGGGAATGGGATAGGAGAAGAGAACAGGATTTGGGGCCAGAGAGGGAGTCCTTGCATTTGAAATGATACTGATATTGTCGTTAAGTGATGATCTCTGCCTCAACTCGCTGGTTTACAGGTGAGGCGGTGGTTGGATTGATGACCTGGGGTGATGCCAGGAGGGTGTGACAGGAGGACAGAGCGGGGGTGGGATAATTATGCGTATGGCAAACATTGAGGGATGTGATGGACAAAGAGGTCTAGGTTGTAATAGGGCGGAAGTGAAGTCATGAGTGAGTAGACCAATTGGGGAAAAATAGAGTGTCCTAGGGACTGATAGCCGAGGGATGTGGGGGAAGAGATATGACGGTCGCAAGTGAGAGCACTGTGGATTATCTAAATTTAACATCATTGAAATCAAGCAATTCTAAGTGAATTTCCCCCCATGAGGAAGGATGGCTAAAGTGGACTGGAAGAGGACAGTGGAGAGAAGGTAAAAAACTGACCTCTAATTGTATCCATGTAGTCTGCCAAGTATGAAAGTATGTATGAAGGAAATGATACAATTATTTGAAAATAGGACAGTTCCAAAAGATGTAGGAGATGCTAAACCAGCCATACATGGATCGAGTCACCATATTATCCCTGGGTGTTGAGTAAATCATCCAGGGACCCCAAGGCCAGTTGCAGGTTTGAACTCATATGCAACCAAATTCCAACGTGTATGCATTTGAGCCCAACATCCAGGGGCTTTTGTAATCCTGTCCTGATGTATCCCTTTATCCTTCTTTCTCTCTCATTGCCTTTGTATATCCTGTGTCTTTTATCCAATTCAGGCAACTTCCTTTCATCCAATTTGTTGAACTTCCTTCAACAAACATGTCCGTTGGCTCAACTGTGATGCTTTTGTCCATGCAATTCATTCATCCTAGAAGTTACTTCTCTCCATTCTGGTTTTCCCACCTCTGTGCCTCCTCTGCAACCCACCCCCTTCCCAGTTGCCCCTCCATCTGTAATTTCTCACCTTCCCACCAGACCTGATCCCCCACTCCTGAGGCCTGCCCCCTACCAATTTATTTCACCTTTCCACCTCTGGCACTTGTCATTCTCTATTTTATTTTATAACTGATTCTGTTGGGCCTTTTATTTCATTTTTCTGGTGAGTGAGTGGGTCCCTTAGAGACAGGAACTTAGATCAAGGGTTGGCAAACATTTTCTGTAAAGGGCAGCTAGTAAATATTGTAGGCTTTGTGGGCCACTTGCCTAGTTGGCAAGTGCTCAGTTCTGCTGTCTTAGTGTGAAAATGACCTTAAACAGCATATAAGGAAATGAGCATGGCTGTGTTCCAATCAAACTTCATTTATGGACACAAATTCAGATCTCGTACAATTTTCACGTGTGACAGCATATGATTCTTTTGGGTTTTTTTTCAGCCACTTAAAAATGTAAAATCCATTCTTAGGTCATGGGCTATACAAGTACCTCGGGCTGCAGTTTGCTGACCCCCAGCTTTGAATCTACTTGCTGCCGTATCACCAGTGTTAGAACCATTTATAGCACATAGTAGGCACTCTGTAAACATTTGGTGAATGAATTCACCCATGAATCCATGTAATCCAACCCTGCGTGGCTGAAAGCCTAGAGGCTAGCTTTGCCTATCGGTTGTTAATGCTCAGAGTCATTGGAAACAATTTGTGGAGATCTGAAAAGCTTTGATTTAACTGAGGTGACACAGCTCATAAGCACCGTAGTTGAACTTGAACTTGGGTCTTCTGACCCCAAGAGTCTTTTAAACTATGAGTTTGCCAGTATAATTCAACAGGAAATGCCGAGTAGCTGCCTGGTTGGTCACTAAGATCTGAGTTTCGTCCCAGTAATGACAGCACTCTGGAATTGTTCATGAGTGTCCAAGATGAGGATAATCAGTTTGGGTGAAATTGGATTGACAGTGGAGGGTTACTTAGGCTCAGTGTTCTGAAATAGCGAGTCTCATCTAGCCCATCCTAAGGGGATCCTCCTCTCCCCCACTGCCTCCTACTAATCATGTTTTTAATAGTGGGCAAAGCTCTAGATAAGCTTATTACTGTTTCCTCACCATTAAATCTTCTGTTGGCTTTAGTATTTCAAAGGATCCTCTCGCCAGAATACCTGAGGGCTCAGACAAGCCTGGAGCAAAGTAGTTTGGGGTCTCAGCTGAGCAAAGAAAAATGATTGTCAAAATGCCATCTTACCTGAGGAGAATTGGAACTGTGATCAGTGCATTTCATCAGAGGGATGGAGCTCACCCACACACAGGGGCTTTGGTTAGCATCCTCCTAATAACTAGCAGGGCCTCCGGCACCAACCCGTGGCTTGCCCTTTTCATCTGGAAGGAGGAAACCATCCAGCTCAAAGATTTAGATTTATTAGTTTGCCCCAGATACGGAAGAACAAATGCCCATCAGAGACGTGACACCAAGTTCCGAGCACCCCACTTGGACAACCCAGGAACTTCATGGGTGAGGGGATGAAATGCTTCGCAGCTTAATCAATACCTTCGGGTCTTTTAACCTTGTTTTAAAACTCTGCAGACACTGTCAGGTTAACTTCATTCAGGGCCAAGATCCAAATGGAACTGGCTTTTTTACATAATGCTGAGTGAGGAAATCCATCAGCTTTTGGCCTGTTCCACCCCTCAAGTCAGGTTTGATGCATTGAAGTCTCTTGCTTCCTTGGTCTGCGACTTAATTACCTGGAACTTATCTCCTTTTATAAACGGTTATACACTGAGCCCAAAATGTTTGCCACTTTACAAAGTTCCCATTATAAAAAAAAAAAAGGTTGCCCAAGAGTAAAAGGAGGCATCCCATCTGTATTCATGCCCAGCCTTGTCGTAATTTTCAGGCTGGTGAGAATGAAGAATGACTTGATAATCCCAGCCAAGGAACTGTCCTCCCAGGTATCAGCCCAGATTGGAGCATGCCTCTCTTGACTACATCCTAATGTTTATTGGCAGTTCTTCCAAGGGAGCGAGAGCTGCTAAATATCCTTCAGGTAAACACTCAAGAAAGAGCTCTTTACTCGGCCACATCACAAATGGCATTTCATTTATCTCATGAGTAGAAACCACACTGATCTCTGAAATTTACCCAGAAAAAGTACATTGGAAGGTCAAAAGGGAAACTGTGAGCCTATTTCTAAATTGTCTTTGCGAAGGTGTTAAAAATGATAGTGATTATCCCTATTATTGTTATAGAGGACTGACCTGAGGTCAGGTTCTCATTCAGTGTTATGTGCTTGCTGCTACCGCCCCTCTCCCCCCACTACCGCCCACGTTCCGTGATTGTCCCCTGCCCCATTCACATCTCTTCCTAAGCTGCTTTTGCAGACCTGTATCCACTCTGGTTTTCTTCTCCAAGGCAGCAGTCCTATAAGGATTTCAACCAAGTTACGTTCCAGTTTTGATAACAACACATGCCGCAAGGTAGACAGAGATGCACGGCCTTGACCGTCAGCGTCTCAAGTACACCATGATACAAAGGGAAGATGGAATCCTCCCTTCTATGGCCCCTTATGTAACGCTTGGAGATTACCACAGAGGTGAAGAAAAAGTCTAATCAGCTGTTAGAGCCTTAATTACATTCCTCTTGGTTGAAATCCCCAAATTACCTAATTGTCACTCAGTTCACATTTGAGTGGTTGATTTTTTTTCCCCCTGATCTATTATTCTAATTGCCTTTTGGATGTCGGGTGTTGGTAGCAGAGGAATTCAACGT
>NC_138373.1:28502479-28541028 GCF_054177405.1 Leptonychotes weddellii
CCTGCACTGTTCATGATTGCAGTCTCCACATCTCCTGCAGGGCCTGCAACAGTAAAGCACTAGATGCATGGGTTGAGCCCACTTCCCTGCCTTCACCTGCACTGTTCCTTCTACCCCAAACCCCTCCCCTTGAGAAGTCAAGGGCAGGAGAGAATGTTCTGGAGGCACAGAAAATTCAGAAATGCGTTCCAGTTGGAGAGTTGGGCTCTGTGGTATTTGAGCTGGATCTGGGAAGCACGGGTAGGATTTCAGTTTGTGGAGGTGCCAAGGGGGGGGATTTGGGGTAGAAGGAACAGTGCAGGTGAAGGCAGGGAAGTGGGTGTCGAGCAGGGTGTGTTTGGTGAGAACTGAAAAGTGTATGCGTTATTGTGGCTTAGTATGGTGGGTGTGTAGAGGTGTGAGTGTGTGTGTGCAAGGTCTGCGTAGATGTGTAGTTGTGCATGTGTGGGTGGGTGTGAGTGTATATATGTCTGTATTGTGAGTTTGGGTAGGTATGAGTGTATGTACAGGTGTGGTTTGTCTTTGGGTTTATAGATGCTTAGGTATAATGATAAATATCTGTACGTATATACATAGATGAGTCTGTGTAGGTGTGAGAGTGTGTGTGTTTGGATGTGTACATGGGTGAGAGTGTGCATAACGTGTCTGAGAGAGAGGAAAAGTGCCAGAAAGCAGAGAGCAGAGAATATGGTGAGATCGACTGGTTAGTGTAGGTTCCGTGCATGTTAAGGAGAGTCTGCATGATTCTGTAAGGATTTGAGTAGGGGTTGATGTATGATTTTGGTGTTTTGATGTGTTTTTTAGGGGTGGCTTAGGAGACCAGTTATGAAGAGATTTTAATCGTCTCTTGTAAGCATGTCGTGAACAGATCTAATAAAATCAAACACATCTCTGTGAAAGGCACACCACAAACATCTATTAACCTTTTCCCAGCTGACTGTGACCTCTGTGCCATTTCTCTGCATTTACCCAGACATGAAGGGGTGAACATTAACTTCTAACAGACAGTTTCTGGAGATGAAAATTATCTCTGCTCTGAGAAAATAGTGACTGAACATTTTGATAACTAATCACTGCCCTTTCACAAAACATTTTCCAAGAGCTGAAGAGCAATTAGCTTTCTAAAGGCACTGTATTTAAATTTTATTAATAAAAACGGATATAAAAATCATTACAAAGTTAATTTCCCCTTTTTTAGTTCTTTTAACAGAATCGCTTTTCTCCATCAGAGGTCAATTATTTTTCTTTGTCCTCAAAACCTCACTATTTTTGCTGAAAACACTCCAAGGTTTATCACCAAAATTCAGTTTATTTTGAAGGTAAAGATTTTTTTCCTCCTCCCACACAGCCCATTTGGATGAGTTTGGGACTGTTTTTAATTAAAAAAAAAATTCATGGTAGAGATAAAAATCATCTGCCTGCACCTATTCATTGTGTATGGAGTATTTATAAGAATTAAAATGGTGCTAAGAATAGTGCCTAATACATACCAAGAGCCCAGTGAATGTCAACTTTGATTGTAAAAGCTCAAGCAGTGCCGTTCAGATGTTATTGCTGTTTCCTGTTGCTTAGCTCTGCAGCCTTTCTCTGATAGGTTCTTCTGTCATTACCATCCTATGCCAATCATCCCAAAGTCCCAGAGAAAACTCCCACTGGCTCAGTCTAGGTCACATGCACATTCCTGAGCCAATCACTGTGGCTCAGGAGCCAAATGCACCAATGTGCCAAGTAAGGGCCATGTGCCTATTCTTGAAGTTGGAGTCAGGGATCTCTACAAAGGAAAACCAACATACTGTCACCAAAAACATGGAAAACTGACGATGGGCACACAAACAGCAGAAGGCTGTTATTGAACCCTAGGGGGAAATGTGGAGATGGTGACTTGTGGCCAGAATCACCAATGAGGGGGGGAAAAAAAGCTAACTCAGGTTAGTATCACGAAATGTTTTTATGAAAAAAAGAAAGAAGAAATCTTTTTATGGAGTTAAAACATGAAATGATATGAACTCCCCTTTATTTTTTTAAAGATTTGTTTATTTGAGAGAGAGAGCATGGGGAGGAGGGGCAGAGGGAGAAAGAGAAAGAGTGCAGAGCCCGATGATGTGGGGCTCCATTTCGTGACCCTGAGATCATGACCTGAGCTGCTCAACTGAGTGCGCCACCCAGGTGCCCCAATATGAACTCACCTTTAAAAGTTTTTTTTCATTGATGTAAACCACAACAAAACAACATATAGTACCTTCCCCTGTGTTGGGCGTTCCTCCTTGCATTTTCCCTAGAATAACTGATTTAGTCCTCTCAGCAAAACTAGGAATTATACTACTGTCATCATGTCATTTTTTCAGTGATGCCATTGAAGCAGAAAGACAGCAAAGCAATACAACCCTCGAACAGGGGGGTTAAGGGCACCCACGCCCCACCCCGCGCAGTTGAAAATCCATGTATAACTTTCAGTTCCCCAAAAACTTAACTACTAATGGCCTCCTGTTGACTGAAACCCTTACTGAGGACATAAACAGCTGATTAACACGTATTGTGTATGCCCTATGTATTACGTGCTGTATTCTTCCAATAAAGTAAGCTAGGGAAAAGAAAATGTGATGAGGAAAATCACAAGGAAGAGAAAATACATTTATGATACCGCACTGTCTTGATTGAAGAATAACCACGTATAACTGGACCCACACAGTTCAAACCCGTGTGGTTCAGGGCTCAGCTCTCTGTCCAAGTGGCACAGCTGGGATCTGAAGCCAGGACACCTGGCTCCAGAGTTCACAGTTTTGGCAACTCTGCTACTCTGTCTCTCTCAGAGTATATCTGCTTTTTAAAAACATTCCCTCTTTTGAATTCAGAAAAAAAAATAATAATAACCTTTGTCTTTTAGAATAGTTTTAACGAGGGGTGCCTGGGTGGCTCAGTTGGTGAAGCATCTGCCTTCGGCTCAGGTCATGATCCCGGGGTCCTGGGATCAAGTCCCATGTCGGGCTCCTTGCTTGTGCTCTCTCTCTCTCTCTCTGACAAATAAATAAAATCTTTTTTAAAAAATTAAAAAAGAAATAGAATAGCTTTAAATTTACAGAGAGGTTGTGAAGGCAGTACAGCGAGTTCTCATACACCTCATGCCCAGCTTCTCTGATTACTAATGCCTGACATTAACGCGGCGTTTGTCCCATTCCAGGAACGGGTGTTGATACGTGGTTGTTAATTAATGCCCGTGCTTTATTCAGATCTCCCTGGTTTTTATCTAATGTCTTTTTCCTGTGCCATCCTACTATCTCATCCAGGACACCCCACTACATTTAATCACAGGGTCTCCTTAGGGTCCTCTTGGCTGTGACAATTTCCTGGCTTTTCCTTATATTCTGATGACCTTCCCAGTTTTGAGGAGTTTCAGTCAGCTCTTTTCTAGGATGCCCCTAAATTGGGATATTTCTGATATTTTTCTTACGATTAGACCGAGGTTATGTGTTTTGGGAGTGTCATCATATTGTATCAAGGGGACATACTAACAAAAGGACCTGTCCCTGTTGGTACTGACCTTAATCATCTGGCTGAGGTGGTGTTTGTCAGATTTCTGCATTATCAAAGTTTTCTCCTTTTTTTTTTTTTTGCCCCAGCAAAAACTTCTAGTTGCATTTCCTCACTGACTTAAAAACAAGTCCTGGGTTCAGATCCTGATTCTCCCACTCTCAAGCCATGGGGACTGAACAAGCTGCTTAAACCCCACACCTCAGTCCCCTCATCTGTGAAATGGGGTAATAATAGTATAATATCTTATTCATCAGTCTATTTTTAGCATTACACGAATTAATATTTAAAGCTCTCAGAATAGTGGAAACAGAAAGACTTATTTTCTTTCCTTCTTTCTTTCGTTCTTTCTTTCTTTCCTTATTTTAATTTAATTTTATTTATTTTAGAGAGAGCATGAGTGAGAGAGGCAGAGGGAGAGGGAGAGAGAATCCCAAGCAGACTCTGCACTGAGTGCAGAGCTCAATGTGGGGCTCGATCTCACGACCCTGAGATCACGACCTGAGCCAAAATCAAGAGTTGGACATTCAACCGACTGCACCACCCAGGCGCACCCAGAAAGACTTATTTTTAAGTCTGTAAGGTGGACACTATTATTTACCTTTAAAATATGAAGAAACCAAATTTAATAGAGGAAGATAGAGATTAAGCAGTGGTCTGAGTTTTTACTGGCCAGATTTAAATTCCTGCTTTGACCTTTATACTATGACCTGAACAAGACACCTCGTCTTTTTGGGCCTCAGTTTACCACCAAGCAATAAGGATAGTCATTGTTCCCCACCTCCTGGAGTTGTTTTGAGAATCGAGTCGGATAATTCATGATAAAGTCTCAGTGCTGGAAACATATAGTAAAGCACCTGGTAAATGTTCACGATTGACTTTATCATCATTGTCCGAGTTACCCCAGCTAGGGCTTGGCCAAGTCAGGATTTGAACCCATGCCCCTGTGTACAGAATGAGCAAGAGTCAGCTTGGAGGGAAGCTTCAGATCTGAGCACCACTGGCTTCTGTGCAGCAGAGAGCTCCCAACCAAGACGGCTCTGGTGACCTCATTCTTTCTTCTTGGTCTTCCAGCTTGGTTCTCAGAACCATCCTGTCTTATTCAGAGTGAGGCATGTCATTTCCCTGGCCTCTGCTGGCACATGGCCACTCTCCTGAATTAAACATCAAGTTGTGAACTGTGCTGCCTTTGTTGAGCCCTTTCTAATGATCTATCCATTGCCCTGATCCCGATAAGGAGTGAGCTGGGGGGGGGGGCAACTTTTGTTGCACATCGTATAGAACCTTGGGTCTCAAAGACCTTAGAGATCATCTGGTCTACCCTCACCACCACCCCCATCTCTGTTACGGGTGAGGAGACTGAGACCCAAGGAGATTGAAGGTCAAAGGTAAGTTGTCATGGGAACTCAGCCGGTGCTTCTGCTGCAGAGGCTCACCGTTTTCCCAAAGAGAGGCTTAATAGATGTTGAATTAGTGATAATAGTGCCCCATATGGAGAACTTGCTGTGTGCCCGGAACTGTGTATCCCATTCAGGGATGTTTGCCATCCTTGTCTTGCTTATAACTCTCACAACGACATAACAAAATTGAAATACTTTGATTTGATGGTTGGGGAAACTGATGTTCAGAAAGGTTATGTGACTTGCCCAAGGTCACACAGCTAAGGGCAGTGGTGGGATTTGAACCTGTCTGACTCCGAAGCTCATGGTATTAATGATTCTGAACCCTTTCCCTCTGTTCCATGTGCGGGAGAGAAGAGAGGGGTTCTGTAGGGCTGAGGCTGATCCCTGGAAAGTCGATGGATCGATATGTGCCCATATCCAACACACACGCTCAAGTGCACCTTCCAGTCCCGGTCACGTGGAGATCTAACTGGAAGTTTAGCAAGGCCTCCCGGAATTCCATTTTCCCTATGAGCACCAGAAATAGGACTACATGTTCAACCAAGACCGTTATCACTTCACTTGCTCTGATGCCTTGAAAACTTACCCCAGGAGGAAATGTGGTGCAGCCTGGGAATGCACTAACTTCTCTGGGGCAGGCGGGACCTGCTGATCTAAAGTTACAGACTCTGCCCCGTGGCGTGTGCACGATTCTGGAGGGGATCGGGAGCCAGAAGACGGTCCAGTTTAGAGAATAGCAGGACAGTCACCATCAGCTCAAAATAGAAGCAGGGAGAGAGATTGATCGCTACAGTCCTCAGAGGGCACGTGGTTCTTCTGTCTTGGACATGACCTTTAGAGAAAGGCACATGGAGCATTCATATTCTGTGCCCATTTAGTGCCTGGGGACACCGAGGTAAGCAGAGATGGTGTGACTGAAGTTTCTTCTCAATTCATGGTTTATTCCATTGAAGCTTGCCATTCTCTTGAACCCCTCAGAGCGACCACAGCCCCTTTTAAATTGGCATTGACATGGTGGTCTTGGCTCCGTCTGGAACATGTAATATAGTCACTCTCAATGGCTCTGTGTCTGGGGGGCCGAATTCGAAGTGAAGCATGAGCGAGGGAGAGAACAGAGGTTTTTGTACTTCAGTTTTGTGCTTAGGGCACAAGATCCCATAGCTGAGGCCAATATGGACACATCGATCAGTCTACTAGTATGTTCTGACTCATGGACATTTTTAAAAATTCAGGTCGCGTGTTCCTTCATTCCATCAATAACTGTCCATTAAGTCCCTCCTTGTGCCAGGCCCTGAGTTAGAAGCTGCGGACCTCGAAACCAATTGGTGTCTGCATAAAATCCCTCCTAGATGGGGGAATCCTAATCTAATCAGCGAAACACATAGCTCGTGGAGGTATAATGCTATTAAGCAAATAGAGATTAGATATTTAAATCGAATTAAGGATTTATGAATGAAATGTTACCATGTCTGGGAGTTCCTTCACTGTGATACAGGAGAAGTGGGTGGCAATATAAACGAAACAAGATTGGCCATGAGTTAGTAATTATTGCAGCTAGATAATGGGAACATGGAGATTCATTATACTGTTTCACTTTTGTAGGAGTTTAAAATTTTTCATCATGAAAGAGAAGACAAAGATGCACTGAGGGAGCACAGAGCTTCCTCCTTCAGGCAGGTTACATATGGACATATATCCCTGGTCACTTCCATCCAGCCTTTCCCTCCTGGCCAACAGACTGGATGAACTCATAGGGTAAATCTCAGCTCCTTACGAGGACCTGCAAAGCTTTGCATCATCCAACCCCTGCCTACATGGGGTGCTTTCCCTTCCCTTCACTCCCGCAGCCCCTCACCCACTCAACTTGGGATTTCCCATCTCCGCTCAAATGCCACCTCCTCAGGGAAGCCCTCTGTGATTTCTTTCCCGTCTGCTCTCTTAGACCCATTGTTTTCTTTCTTCCACCCAGTTTGTATGATGTATTTTTGTGTGACTATTGGACTCATGTCTGTCTTCCCTATTAGCATAAAAATTCCATGCAGGGAAAAAGTTCATTGCATGTTCTCCAGTCTCCTCGGTGCCTAATTCCATGCTTGACACCTAGTGGCCACTCCATAAATACTTAGGAAGCAAATGAATCTCTCTTAATTCTGTCTACAAGCGCTGGACTGACTCAGTTAGAGCCCCTTGTGAAAATGCACAGAGGAGGGGAAAGTCTCTTTTCCCCATGTGGTA
The DNA here is from genome assembly GCF_054177405.1 of Leptonychotes weddellii. Classification (NCBI taxonomy): domain Eukaryota; kingdom Metazoa; phylum Chordata; class Mammalia; order Carnivora; family Phocidae; genus Leptonychotes; species Leptonychotes weddellii. Next base: position 28,509,646 of record NC_138373.1, read on the forward strand.
TATAGAATCCTGGAGCGGGGATTTGGGGACTTGGGGATTTGGCTCTGTTTTTCCACCCACCACTTGCTTCCACCCTCCTCGGCCGACCCACTGGGTGATTACTTAGACATGGGAAGGGAGAGCATAACTTAGGAGAGACTTGGGGAGTTACTACACTCCAGGAACCCATACACCTTTGCTGCCTCTCTCCTGGGAGTCAGTCTTGGACGGGAACCTTCGCCTGACTTCACGGTGTAGGGTACAGTGATGTGGCCAATGACGTCACCAAAGATAGTGCTGGCTAAATGGTCTTTGCCTTAATTTATGTTTCCGGGGGCTTCCCAGGAGCTGTCTCTCCAGGGGTGGAAGGGTCTTTGAGCTATAACGGTGCAAAATCTGGATGACTTAATAGAAGCACCTTTGGGTTCACACAGCCCTGTGGTATGGCTCTGGTTCCATGGCTTCCCAGCTGCATTTGGACAGTTTATATGTCTCTGTGCTTCCATTCTCTGAACTGCAAAGTTGGAAGACTAATCCTTACCCTTGGGATTTGTGGGCATCAAAGTCACTGGTGATATATACATTTCCTGATGACACAGGAGTGCTCAAAAATGACACTGTTATAATGATAGCATCAAAGAGCTGTGGTGGACAGGTGCAGAGTTCTATATTACTAGGGAAGGCAGGTATGCCTTTACAGATTAGGTGATATTTGAGCTAAGTCTTAAATGCGAACTACAACAATAATAAAATAACAGCAGCTACCATGTATGTTACACGCTAAGTTCTGTGCTCAATGCTTCCTAAACATTTTGCCTCATCGGAAGCTCACTACAGTTCTTAAGGGCATGTCCTGTTGCTATCTGCATTTTGTAGAGAGAGAACATAAAACTCAGAGAGGTTAAGTCACTTTCCCGAGGCCACTCAGCTAAACGAGTGAAGCCGGCATCGGCACTTAGTTCTACGTGACTCCAAAAGCCATTCTCTTACCAACTGAACTACCCAGCCTCTCTCGAAGGTTTGAGTTTTCCGAGAGAAGTGGAAGGAAAAGGAACTGAGGTAACGTCCCAAAAGGAAAAGCTTGGCTCTCTCTTTTTTTCTAACTTGCTTATTTATTATTAGTTTAGTCTTTGTCCCGCAGCCGACTGATGGTTCCAAGAAGGCAGGAACCATTCAGTTTTATCCATCATTGCTCCCGGGCTGGTACCAGCACATAGCTGGTGTTCAGTAAATCCGCATTGAGTGAATGAGCAATTTGACGGGCTCAGCATTCTCCCCAGCCTGTGTTACACATCACGACATTGGTAGATGAGCATGTTTATTTGACCAAACTCTTCTACGGCCCTTCCTATCTTAAAAAGGAAGGGATTGGTGATGCTGGGCAGTTCTGTAATTGGCCACATGGAATGTTTCACTATAAACAGCAAACGTTTTCCAAGGCGGTCTGAGAGCGCACTGTCTGCCTTTTCTGCTGCCACCCCATCACCTCTTTGGGTGTCCAGCATGTCTGAATTCTCTTTACGGGCTTGAAATTCATTTCTGGCGACACTCACATTACGGGAGGGGAGGTGAGTGGGTCACATCAACACAGACGAGCCTGAACTCGGCACTTAGCTTTTCAGATGAGGTGCTTCCTTGAGGTTGGTATTACAAATAAGCGCTGACCTGTGGTGTCAAGCAATTGCACAGGGGAGCGGGAGGAAGGAAGAAGCGCGATGCTGGGAGCAGCTTTCTCCCAGGGTGTATATGAATAGTGCCAATAAGCTGTCAAATAAAATTAAGGTTCAAAACATACAGCCTTCAATTTGATTTCGCTAACATGAGGACTGCTGCTCGGAGGGAACAGATCGATTCTATTTTGACAGGTCTTGGTGCACGCTAAGCGCTGAAAGTCTCTGCTCCGAGCCGGATTAATAACAGTTCACCTTAATTTGCAACTTAAATAGAACCATGATCTGAGCTGGAAATGATGCTCCTGATTTCCTCTCCCGCGCGTCCTCCTCGTGTTGACGCTCCTGTCAATCCTCCTGCCTTTTTGCTCTTTCACGTCATCTTCTTCTCTGCACACTCTTTCCCTTAGCATCTTTTGTGTTTTTTTTTAAGATTTTATTTATTTTTTTGACAGGGAGAGACACAGCAAGAGAGGGAACACAAGCAGGGGGAGTGGGAGAGGGAGAAGCAGGCTCCTTGCTGAGCAGGGAGTCCCAGGACCCTGGGATCATGACCTGAGCTGAAGGCAGATGCTTAACAACTGAGCCACCCAGGCGCCCTCCCTTAGCATCTTTTAAAAATTTCTCCTTCTCCTTGCATCTCTCCTACACTTAGAAAGTATGGAGTCCCTACTATGTGCTGGGCATGGTGCTGTTTGCTGCTCACAGACTGTATTATTTAATTGCCACAACATCCTTGTAAAGTAGGTGGAGTGGTGCTGTTTACAGAGGAGAAAACAGACATTCACAGTGGTTCAGAGCTTGCCCAGGTTTCTGTAGCTAGTAAGTGGCAGAGGTGGGGATCCCAGCCTAGACTTCTCTGATTCTAAAAGTCCATGCTTCCCTTGAGACCTCAGTGGTCCCGAACTCTGGCAGAACATTAGGATCACCTGGGGAGCTCTACCCATCTCAGTGTGTGGGCACCACAGCCATATTAATTAGCAGGGGAGAAGCCAGGGCATGGGGCCCACCCAGTACTTTGCTTTCCCTTTATCCCTATTTTTCTTAGCATATAAAGAGAAGCGTATGTTGAGGTAGGTAGCAGAAAAGCCCTCAAGATGGGTAGGGTTCTTGTCTCGGACCTCATATGGGGGAAGGACTTGCCCTTCTAGAAGTCGGCGCTGCAAGAAAACACAGGTCTGCCTTTGTCTTTCTGATGCAGGTGGGAAAGTGGGAGAACCACACCCTGAGCCTGAGGCACGCCGTGTGGCCGAGGTACAAATCCTTTTCAGACTGTGAGCCAGACGACAACCATCTGAGCATCGTCACCCTGGAGGAGGCCCCCTTTGTCATCGTGGAAGACATAGACCCGCTGACCGAGACGTGCGTGAGGAACACCGTGCCATGTCGGAAGTTCGTCAAAATCAAGTAAGTCCAGGGATGCTGTCGCTTGAATACACCCAATCCTTTAAAAATAGCACGTATCATCAACAACGGTATCCAAAATATCCTAATAAAGTGTAATATAAAATAGGCTATTCTAATACTAGATGATAATCTATAATGTTAGATTTTTTTAAGACTTAAATAAATAACTGGAATTATGCCAGGTGGTTTACACTTATTTAATTCCAGCAACAGCAATAGGAGGTAAGTGGCTTTGCCCATTTTAGATATTTAAACAGTTCTGGGGAGATTCAGAACCATGCTCAGAGCCGTTCAGCTCATAAATGGACGAGCTAGGACTCAAGATGCTCATCCATCTGACTCCACCGCCATATTCTTAACCCCTGTGCTCAAACAACCCTCCCCTTCGGTCTCACCTTAAAAATATATATATATTTTATTTTTCTGACTGCTCCCTCCTCCAATCCTGCACATCTCCTCCCTTCCATCTTTTTTATATATCCCAGATACAAACTCTTCAAAAACTTTGGAAACGTCTTTCCAGCTGGGGGTCATGGTGCACGCTCCGTATGGCTGTGTGCTGTGATCAGTGTGGACCTGGCGTCCTGGTTGTCTCCTCGCTCACCGACAGCAAGCCAGTGTCACAGCTGTGCCATTTCCTCTTTTATTAATGACCGAAGGAAGAACTGACAGTTTTTGTGAGAGCTCCTGGTGAAGTTTTGTCCCTAACCTATCACCCTTGAGGGGAAGCCTAAAGCTTCATGACAAAGTCCAAGGCCCTGATTCTAGTCTTTCTAGTACAAACACAAAGAAAAACACGCCCTCGTGGGGATTTTCACGAAAGGAAGAGGCCTCCCATGAAGTATTTTTGCCAGTATTTTCCAAGCACCTCCATTCTTCTGGCTAATTCTGCCACGTCCTTTAAGTCCCTCCCCAAGTTGGGTTTACCGTCCCTCCTTCCACAGAACTCTGGGTATGTCTCTGTGCCTTAGTCTGTGCAGGCTACTGTGACAAGTCACCGCAGACGGCATGGCTTAAAAAAAGGGACACTTATTTCTCACAGTTCTGAGGGCTGGGAGCCCACCGGCGGGGCATCTGATGTGCAGACAGCTGTCTTCTCTTGCTGTCATCCTGTGGTGGAGAGCAGACGGAAAGGAAGCAAGCTCTCCTATCTTGTTCTAAGGGCACTCATCCCACTCATGAGGGCTTTACCCTTTGACCTCATGACCTCCCACAGGACCCACCTCCTAACGCCATCATATTGGGGTTTAAGGTTTCAACACATGACTTTGAAGGAACTCAAACATTCAGTGCATACCCCTCGATCCCTCTATCACCTGCTTTTATGGCTTATAGTTTGTCTTTCCCCCTGGACTGTGAGCCGCCTAAATATTGGAAACGTGGCTTACTAGTCTTTGTATGCCCAGGGACAAGCACGAAACGGGTCCCACCAATGTTGATAATGCTTAAACACATGAGTGAATGGAAACCAGTCCTCCCGCATCCCAAATTCCAACATAAGTCATTATATGAGATGCAAATCCCAAGAGCTCAGTGCTTGGGATAAAGATCATTTTTTAAAAATATGATTGCAAAATGTGTTATGAAGGCACATTTGTAGTTTGGAGAAGATTTTTCTTTTTTTTTTTTATCAATGAGGAGCCTCGTTGGAGTTGAAATTCTGAATAGATTAGTCAATAAGTAAATAAACATGAAGCACAGTTCATGTGTGAGGCACAGTGCGGGGCACGCAGGATACATCAGGGAACAGAGAAGACAAAAGATGGGGATCTTGCAATATGGAGTGTACACAGTTAAAAAAAAAATTCAGCCAATAAAAGACCAGGACAGCTCCATGTTATGATAAACCTTGTGAAGGAATATAAATAAGGTGGTGTGAGGCAAGAGTAACTTGAGGTACGTGGGGCTCCTTTAGCTCACAGAGGTGAGTTGTAAGACGATGTAGAAAAGGATGATGAACATGTGAAGAATGGGGGGAGAGCCTTCCAGGTAGAGAGAAGAGCAGGTACAAAGGCCCTGAGGGAGGAAAGAGATTGGCAAGTGTGGGAAACAGAAGGAAACCCAGGGTGGTGCTTGAGAGTGATGAGCTGGGTGGGAGACGGAAGGGGTAAATGTGAGAAAGTTGTCCAAAGAGATTTTGATTTGGGTGGGTGTTCTTTGAGCACCACTTGGGCAGATGAAGAAATCAGGGTGGATGGCACAAAGCGAAGACTCTTACCTCAGTAGAGGCTCCTCCTTTATGACAAGAGTGCCTTCCTTGTTTCGATGGGGCCAATCAAGTAGAGCCTCTGGGGCTTCACAGTCAATAATAGGAGCTTTAAATCTTTAAAATCAGAAGGCTCGGAGCTGACAACAGTAGGTCAGCGAGTCCTGAGCTACATTTGAATGGAGAAAATGAACCCCTCACCCCAATAAATTACTCTCTTTCAAAGAACTGACTTTTTTACTGGAGACTATAAACAGATTAACAGGTTCAAATTCACATTTTTGGTTCCTGTGGGAGGTGGCGGGCTTGTAGCTTCTCTTTTCCCACTTGGCAACATGACAAGTTTACTGCACACCTAGGCGACATTAAAGTCTTTGAAAGCCATAGGCAATCGCTGGGACCCATTCATCCCAATATTAACACAGATCAGATCAATTGCATTTCTTTGAGGCAGGCTGATTCGTTCTAAGAAGGATTCTGTTAGGTAACATGGTTATATTTTTCTTGGTGATATTCTCCCAGGGAAAACCCTTTGTCTCTCACTTTTGGTGAATGATGGGGTCTTTAGGACACACATCGGTGTTCTAAAAACAGGAAACAGAAAATGAGCTGAGAAATCAAGCATTCCTTTTCATCTGTTAGTTGGGTGTTAAGGCGTGAAGAGAAAATCGAGGAAAAATGATCTGGCTTGATATGTTAGGAAAAATGGCCACACTGTCGATTAATCCCCCACTGTCAGATGGTCAGTGAGAAGAGAGGAAGTGTATTTTTAAGCACTTATGTGAGAGGTGCTTTAGATACTTTATTTTATTTAATCTCCCCAACTGTCCTGCAAGGTAAGCACCAGCCTTCTCAATTTGCAAGGGAACAAGCTGAGACTCATTAGTGAAGAGACTTGTCTGCATCTTCCTGGTTGTTAGGAGCAGACCCAGGACCTCGCAGCGGCTCTGTCTGACCTCCATGGCTGTGATCCTATCCACTGACCACACTGGGAAACTAGGGAGCTGAAGAACTGGACTCCTTATTGGATCTTTTTCCCCACATTGGCTTTTATGGGTCACCCTTTCTTGTGGTGATAGTGGGGTGTGGAGAAAGATTGCATTGGGCGCCATTTCTCAGATGTCTGTGTAGTCAAGTCACACCCCCCTCCACACATACACAAGGGCTGTGATTGGAACTGATGGAAGTTTCCAATTACAAGCTGGTCTGTGTTCCCATCTTCCCCATGAGAAATTCGTCTGTTGCATTTGCTGCGTGTCTTTTCATCTCATGTCCCCAGGATTTAATTCCATGTCTTACATACAGTAGGTACTCAGTGGTTGCTTGTTGGGTGAAAATGCATTAATGATCACTGTATCTAGACATATACCTGTATCTAGACATACACCTAGTTTTAGAAGACAAGGGGAGATAATTAACTCATTAACTGGCTGAGGTTCTCAGTGAGGCCAAAGAATACCACCATGTGCCTGTGACCCTGAATCTTAAGTCTGGGGCATTCATAACTCCTATCCAGACTCTCCCAGGAATCCTGACCAGGGGAAGGAAGGCCCTGTGATAAAAGAAGGGAGGAAGCAGAGAGCAAAGGAGATGCAGATGGGAAGAGTTGGAGAAGAGGCATCAATGCGTGGCCCATGGTGGCCAGGAAAAAAAAAGAGAATTGGCTCTTGCCATGTTTTACAATGGGCCACAGATAGATACTGAGAAGGAAATCGTATTTGGACATGCCATTGACTTAATGTACTTAGGACACATTTCTATCATGTTTATGGCATTTTGCAACCTGCTGCCATTACTCGAAGTCACACTGTCAGATCTACCCATGTTCCTGGGCATAGATGGACATCAGTGGTGCTTGATGTGTGTGTGTATATCTAATTATATGTGTAGTATATATTCACTGCAGTTAATTTGTGGGGGGAAAAAAAAAACTAAAAATATGAAAAAGAGAAAAAGTTATTTTCACCCTTCAAAAATAGCTACGCTTCATATTTCATTGTTTTTCCATCCAGATATTTCATAAGCTCATCTGTTTTTATATAGCTAGGACTGTTCTATATGGAACACTTTGTAACCTACTTTTTTTTTTCCTGTGATATGGAAATGCAAGTATTTTCCTATTGTGATGTTGGATTTCCATAAACATCATTTTAGTGCTTAGGTAACGGTCTGGTGTGTGGATGCACCAGCAATGGGATATCCAGAGCACGTATGTCATGACATGCATGACTCAGGTTGTTGAGCTCAATAAATGCCCCATCACAAGGTGGACCAGCTGTGTTGCCCAGAGAGGTCTTGACCTTCCTACATGAGTTGTCTAAGTAGCAGCTATTAATTTGGAAGACCCTCTTTCTTTCCTTTTTAAAGACATTTCTGATTTTTATACGTCCTTCGACTATGACTTGGCCAGGTAAATAAAGCAAGGTGGCTGGCAAAAATCAACCTATGTCACCTTGGTAGATGATGATAGCTTTTAAGATGCCAGTACCTTCTATATTTTAATAGGGCTTTTTCTTGATCAAGGACATTGCTATTTCATAGTGTCAACTTTTTATACTTCCTGCTATGTAGGGAGGGAGGGAAAGTGTTATGAAGGAGCACTCATCTGACAGATGACTCCATCAAGACACATTAAGTTCATGGACTCAGGCACAAGGTAGGCCCCGGGTCTTCCAGTTCTCAGCCACGTTTTCCTCAGGAAGGAAAGTGCCTTTCCTAAAGAAGGCACCCTTCTTTATCTTTGGTTGCAAACCTCTATCTCCAGTGATAGGAAAAAGCAAAACCCTCCTTCAGCTGAGAATTTCATGTCCTCCATCTCTCTTCCATTTTCTGATAAGCTTTTATAATTTGGCTTAGATCATATGCCTGAACTCTGGTCTAAAGAGGCTTTAGGTGTCATAAACTTAAAAATAAGAGGTAGTAACTCTCATCCGTATAATGGGGAAACAGTTCCTATTAACTAAGAGAAATGCCATGGAATTTATTTCAAGAATTACCATGAAGCATGGTACACGGTACAAATAATCACTCAATTAAAGTTAGCCGTTGTCATGGTTACTGTCACAATTAAGAACACTTTGTCCTTCTGCTGACATGAACTACTGCCTGTCCTTGAAAAAGCCACTCCCTCATGTTGAGCCTCCGTTTCCCACATGGAAAACAGTGGAAGTGTCTTAGGTAACAATTGTGAACAGATCTTCCAGTGCTGATATTCTACGGTCTCGGGGATTTTTTCTACAGCAATTCAACCAATGAGGGCATGAATGTTAAGAAATGCTGCAAGGGTTTCTGCATCGATATCCTGAAGAAGCTTTCTCGCACTGTGAAGTTCACCTATGACCTTTACCTGGTGACTAACGGGAAGCATGGCAAGAAAGTCAACAATGTATGGAACGGGATGATTGGCGAAGTAAGTTATCTTCCTCCCTCGGGCTCTCATCCAAGACTCCACGCCTGTGGCGCTTGGGGGGATGGTGGGAAGGACAAGTAAAGGCTCTGTGCTCCTTTGCCTTGCATATAGGTGGTCTACCAACGGGCGGTCATGGCGGTCGGCTCACTCACCATCAACGAGGAGCGCTCGGAAGTGGTGGACTTCTCCGTGCCCTTTGTGGAGACGGGGATCAGTGTCATGGTTTCGAGAAGCAATGGCACGGTCTCGCCTTCTGCTTTTCTAGGTATGTGGACGTCAGGGTCACCACTGTTTTCCTAACAGGGAATTAGAGGTATTTGTCTTGTTTCCTCAAAGGATGGAACCAGGTAGGACCTTGGTGAGCTCTATGTAATGACATCAGCACATTCCAAAGCCTGTCCTGTTTGAATGATCTCAATTCCCTCCCCATCCCCCCAACCCCCAGTTAACATCTGTCATTTATCTCTGACTCGGAACTATCTGCTGAAAACACAATCGCATATTCAGATACTGGCCTTGATTGTATAGAATGGAGATTAGCAGGTATAGGTCTCAGAGCCTGGAAAACATTTAAAAAAATAAATATACCTGTCCACAGTTAATTTAAATCAGCCTCTAAGCCTTTATTCAGCAACCTCAATCCCATCCTCCATTCTTCCCTGGCATGACAGCCACTTATTTACTGGATATGAGGGTGAAATGATGATGACCACACGGTGATTCATACCAGCACTCGGATAAACAAAATACAGGTAGTCTGAAGAGCACACACTGATTGAAAATTAATGGAATCATATTTTAAATGTGACTGTCCTTCAAGCGGACTGGTTTGTAAGGGAGAAAATTCCTTACTCTCCTTTTAACTATTTCATAAATTCATGTTTTGACATAAAAGCATTTTTTTTTTAGAGCAAGGTAGACTCTACTTTCTATCATCCTGTTTTCTTTAGCACTGTATGTATATGCCTGTCCAGAGAGGGAGAAACTGCATGGGACAGAGCCAAGCATTATTTTTTTTTTCTTTAAAGGAAAGTATCGGTAGAGTGTTTGGTTATCATCAACAGTTTTTGAGAGTGGCTACCTTGAAGATCGTGGGACTCAAATTCCCTTCTCCTTGGCACCCCTGCATCCATGGGCTTGTCCCAGATTTGGGAAGGCTAAGGCGAACACTGACCCCAAAAGAAAACTGCAGAGAAAGGGGACACAGATCAAAGTCAGCCAAATTTCTTACACGTTTCCAGACACACACACAAGAACCTTTGTCTATTAGAGAGCTTGCTCTTGCAGACTAGAGCCATTTTGTGGCTACCGGCTCCCAGCCTGTAGTCTTGCGTCCCCACAATCTTCATTGGTACGTCGTGGTGGCATCCAGTGAAGCCGTCTGTGCTTTATTCTCTTGAGTGAAACGTTGACGAACAGGATTTTGGATACCGCCTCACTCACAGAGATGTATGGATTTGCTATTTCCATTTTTTTTTTTTTAAGATTATTTATTTATTTGACAGAGAGAGATACAGCGAGAGAGGGAACACAAGCAGGGGGAGTGGGAGAGGGAGAAGCAGGCCTCCCGCGGAGCAGGGAGCCCGATGCGGGGCCCGATCCCAGGACCCCGGGATCATGACCCGAGCCGAAGGCAGACGCCCAACGACTGAGCCACCCAGGCACCCCTGCTATTTCCATTTTTGATAATCCATTTAAGCTGTTGAAATCCTTACCACTCCCTGAATTTGATGTTGCACTCCCTGCTTCCATTTTTGACAGATACACACTTCATTATGTTCCCTTTGTGTCTTTGATATGGATAATGGACCCATATCTCGATCAGGGAGCCTCACAACACCATGAAAAATGCAGCCGACTGATATAGACAATACATGCAGAATCTTAATGACTGGGTGGACCCTCATGTGTGAGCCACTCCTTTTCACGGTTTCCCACTCCCTAGCAGACCTTTCAACAGGGCTCTTTGGCCCTGGAGGTTAAGAAAAGGTTGGAAGAAGTGAGTTCAGGGAAAGAATGGAAAGAGATCTGTTTCTTTCTTTTCTTTTCCTTTTTTTTTCTTTGAGAGAGAGAGAGAGAGAGAATGTGTAGGGGGAGGGGCAGAGGGAGAGAGAGACTCCCAAGCAGGCTCCACATCTAGCGTGGAGCCTGATGCGGGGCTCCAGCTCATGACCATGAGATCATGACCTGAGCCGAAATCAAGAGTCGGACGCTCAACTGACTGAGCCACCCGGGTGCCCCAAGAGATCTGTTTCTTTTCACAAGTTGTTGACATATCTGCATAGTGAGCTAGAGAGAACTTTTTTTCCAATTCAATCAGAGAGGGAAAAAAATACCATCAGTTGGCTTGGCTCATAAAAAAATTGAGTCACTGATATCGAATCTGGCCTCAACCCAATTTCCCCTAGATTTTTATCTTACCTGGATTCATAGAACATTGCTATAAAAAGTCAGGTATTTTTTGCGGAGTTAAGGCCTCCTTTCCCCCCTTACTCTTCCTACTGTATCTTTAAAAATAAAATAAAATACATTGTAGCCAGAGGAAGCTATTTTCAAAGCTGTTTTGACATCAGTAGGCTTAATATTTTTTCTAGTCACTAAATTACATCCCTATTGGATTGTGCACCCCCTTATTTACGGTCATTATCTGCAGGTTTTGAAAGTCATAATGAACTACGCTAAACTACATTTTTCCATTCACTGGCTCAGTCATCTGGAAGAGCCCAAACATTCAAAATCTGATTGCATTGCTCTTCATTATTTCCTATCCTCTCTCCACAAACTCCATTAACTCCCATTGGAAACACTTGCAGGTAATGCCTCTGAGCTTCTGTGTAAAAATGTAACCAGCAGCTCTTCAAGGACAGAGGTGGCATCTCTTGGATATTTCCATTCAGTTACTTTCAAAGACTTTCCAAGCAGATTGGATTGTTTGATCCAAAGAAATGCTGACCAGAGTCTCCTAGATTGAAGTCCCTTCATGAATGAATGTGGTATCTGCTTTAAACCAGTAGAGGATATAATCCAGAGCCACCCAAAATATTTCTGGGTCCCTCCTGAGACACTATAGATGGTGCTTCACCATTATTCCAATGTTTTTCTACATTGTGGTGGTGGTGGTGGTGGTGTATGTGAGAATAGCAACCCTTCAGGGCACTCCTAGGTACCTAACTTATTAAAACCAGAACACTGTAGCCGAATTATTTTATCCCCATGCCATGCTCACAAATCAAGGGACAGATGTCACTTCCAAGTGGGAAGATACCTGGGATCAGTTGCTTGATCCGGCTTGCACCTAATTTCTGGAACAGTTTGTGTCCTCACTAGGATGCATCAGCTGCCAAATGAAGCCCACTGCACATTTATAGACTCTGACGTGAGAATGAAGAATTCAGAAAGGATGCCCCTTCATATTTTTTATCATGTTATCCCAACCTGCAGAGAAAAGAAGTTACCAGATTAATAAACGCGCATGTTTTAAACCAGGGTGCCTTTTTCAGGACCCTGAACAGCGCACCACCACCACCCCTGGTTCTGGCTTTAACCATGGAATCAAACAACTATTCCATTTAATTCACTACATGTATAGTGTGCAACACACACCACCAAGCACTTTCAGTGTCTATGCTCATTGACTCCTCATGGTGATCCTCCTCTGGTAAGATACACCATGCCATTAACTATACCCGACTTAGAGAATTATTTTACTATTTATTCCTATCTTGAATATTCATTATTTTTAATCCCCTAATTATTCATTTCATTCTCCTTTTTGGAAACACCTTATTACCAAATTGCAATGATTTTAGGGACATAGTATTGTTACTACCCAAGGTAATTTCAACAAAGATATGTTATGGTTGCAATCTCATTGATTTCTTTGAACTCATCTTGTGTTATTCAAAGTGAGTAGGCTATGTTGTTACCTGTTCCTTTTTAACATATCTGCACTGTCGAAGCTGCATTGCAAAGCATTCCTTCCGGTTTCTAAATTATCCAGTGTAGTTAAAGCTTCGGACATATCAGTTTCTGGTTATGTAGTAAGCTCATTAAATTGGAATTTATGATGACCTCTAGCTGTGTTAGGTAGTCACAGACTTTAATGATAAGGTGGCTTGCAACCAGCCTAGTTCTTTATGATTATTACTAGCTCCATCAGAAAAACAATTTAAAAATAATAAAATGTCTACTATTCAAGAGGTGTTATTGGGCTTCTTATATTTTACCCTCAGAAAACGTTTGCTTATGAGGCAAAGGACTATAAGTTTATTGGTATCCAAGGGCAGTTTCTTCCCAGTGATGCATTCAGGTGGAGATAGATTCATTTTTCAAAATTTTAGCCTCTGTTGATTTTCTAGCAAATATGTGTCATATATGGATACAGTGGCTCCATTCAGCTCCCTCAATCAGACTGAATATAAATGCTCTTAACTTTCTGGAGTGTTCTAAGATTTAGAACCTTGTGACTTGGCCTGCCCTGCTGAGATGTCCATATGAAAATAAGCTGATGTAAACTACTTCGGTGGGCAGGGGGTGGGGAGGTAGGGGAGGGAGTAACCACCTATCCATCTACTACTTCATTGCCTCTACTCTTTAAGCGATGCTTTTTCATTGAATTACCATGTGAATGTAATATTCTCAAATGACTTTTCAAATGCATTTAAGCCCATTACCAACATCAACAAGATTTTAAACTTGTAGAGATCTCATCTGTCCAGAGCAGAGGGCAGGGTGGGCAGCGTGGTAGTAGTGGGGGCAGACCATGACCTTCCAGTATTGCTGTCAACCCCATGATTTTATGATCCTTTTCTAACAGGTTGTAATGTTACCTTTCCTTCTAGAATTCCCTGCCCATCATCCCTCCAGCATGTAAGGATGAAAATGAAATTAAGAATAAAACCCATGCTGATCTGCAGAAGCCTTAGGATTGACTATTTGGGTCTAGTCCCTTGCTTCCTCCAGCCTTGGTCCCCTGGATGATGCAATAATCATATAGGACCAGATGGCCTCTTTATTTGTATTCTTTCTCCCATTTGTTTTTACTATCCTTGACCCGATTTGGAAAATGTCATATGCTCTTCTCTATTTTTATCCTATTATATGCAGCCTTATAAAATACCTCAAGTATTTTTAGAACGAAGGATGGTGTAGACGTATGAATCCACAATGACTAGCTTCTTTTGAATTATCAGATTCATGTCAGGGAGGGTTTCTCAGTTGAGCCTGCAAGTGGACCTCTGGGCTTCCTGCTGGTCCTGGTTGTGAGGATGTGCCAACTGACCATGTCCCACTCCTCTGGCTTGTTCACCCACAGAACCGTTCAGCGCCTCCGTCTGGGTGATGATGTTTGTGATGCTGCTCATTGTGTCTGCCATTGCTGTTTTTGTCTTCGAGTACTTCAGTCCTGTTGGATACAACAGAAACTTAGCCAAAGGGAAAGGTGAGACCCCTCTCATCACTATAACCCAAAGTTGATGCTGTTTCATTTGCTTTCTACACAGGTTTCCCATTTAGAACACATCACCCTATACTGTCTCGCTAGTCTGATATGAATGGAGCTGGGTCACCAGTACCATCATTCCATACAATTGTGAGTTATTTGCCTGAGCTGAAAAAGGGATAAAGCCAAGTGAAACGTTTTCATCATTTTATCTTTTTTAAATTTTTTTTTAAATATTTTATTTATTTATTTGACAGAGAGAGACACAGTGAGAGAGGGAACACAAGCAGGGGGAGTGGGAGAGGGAGAAGCAGGCTTCCTGCCGAGCAAGGAGCCCAAGGCCGGTCTCGATCCCAGGTGGAAACTACCGATAATTTGTCCAGAGAGCAGATTTGAAGAAGTTTTCCTGGCAATTAACTTTTAAAATCTATGTCAAAAGAAATGTTAAGATCACAGTGAATCTCGCCTTCTGTCTACGCAAAGAAAAATGACTTTTATAGAATCTAGTTTAAGAACATTCTCCAGGTTACTGAATCACACTTGCATTCATTTGACAATAAAAATAATTATAAAGTGGTATTTTCCCCCAAAGAATTACATTTTCCTCTTGATGGCACCTGACCTTAGTGCATTATACTTGATAAAGCTGTAATCAGTAGATAGAAAATTGCACTGGGCAACAATCATTGGCTCTAACTTATGAAGAGGCTCCTATGCAAACCAACATTCATGTTATAGACATAAACACATGACATCACTTTTGAGTGCATTTTCCTCCATGCATAACAGGGTCTAAGTGGATGGCTTCAAAAGGCCGCTGCTAGGACCAAATCTCTTCCCTGAAACATGACATAAGTTGGTGGAAGACAGCAGGTCTTCAACATACAGCCATTCAAAATCAAGGCACTTGAATTTGCCACATACTCTTTTCACTTGGAAGATTCAGTATTGGAAATAGCCAGTAGGTCATGGCAATCTGTTAGGAACTTAGTTTTAGTGAAATCCTCCCACTTCCTCACCACTGAAGAGTGGTGATTATTATATATACACCATCTCCCATCAACCAAACACGGTGAAAATGCTGTGAATAATCATGTTGTGTTTAAATGGGAGAACTGTCAGCCTCCACTGAGAGGGCAATGTCACTAACCGATATGGAGCTTCCGACAGAGTGGGGCCTGAGAAGGCTTCCTGTGAGTGACCACACCTCAGCGGAGTCGGTATTCATGTTTGTGGGATCGGAGTTTGGGCTATTTGTGAATTCATGCGTTTGTCTGATGAGTATTTACCAAGTGGGTACTATGTGCCAGGCACTGTGCTAGTACAGGGGAGTCACATGATAAATCAGATAGAGATTTCCTGACCCCCAGGGAGCTGAGAATTTGGTTGCAAAGACCACACATGAACACATACATCAATAATCACAGATGGTAATAAATCTCAAGAAAAAGGGGAATAGAAGAAACCAAAGTGAAGTGATGGGGGACAGTGGTCCTCACTTTAGATAAGATGGCCAAGCAGGGAAGAACTTTCGGAAGACATGACATTTGTGCTGAGACCTGAAGGATGAGAAGTCATGTGAAAAAACAGAGGGAAAAGCATTTCATGCAGAGGGAACAGCAAATGCAAAGGCCTTATTGGGGAATCGATCTTGATGAAACAGAAAAGGTGGGAGTGAGGGAGGTGGGCAGTGATACAAGATGAAGGGCAGAGGCAGGACGAAACATGTATGGTGTGGGAAGGTCACCGGGGCTACTCTGTCAGGACAAGGGGAGGGGCAGGCAGCAGTGGACGGAGGGGGCCCAGTGAGGAAGGTGTTCTTTTTCTGAGAGCCAGGATTACAGTGGTTTGGACTTGGCTGGAGAGAAGCAGATAAATCAGGGCTATAGCTTGGAAGATCAAAAATGATCCAAAGGCCAATTACGTGCCGTAATTCCTCCTTTGGCTGAAGCACACACCTCGAAGACTATAGTAAAGTGAGGAATCCAGCACGCCAACTCCCAGCCCTTCCATCACCTTGAGGCTTCTCGTTTCCTGTTCATCTGCCTGTGAAAGCTCTCTAGAAAGAACAGCGACTTGTCTCTTGATGCAGTATGGCTTTCTGTTACATTTCACTGCACTTTATGGGGAAGATTTTATGCACGGCTCAATAATTGTAGTCATGAATCAGGAATTCCCAAAAGTCTTGGACAGAACCCCAGCAAGGGCCTATTTCTGATTCCCAAACAGCTGTCACTCCTGGTCAACATGCATCTCTAATAAAATCAAGCAGTTCATGAAGTTAACTGGATGGACTCTTTTTTTTTCTAAGAGTTCTTGGCATCTTGGGAATAAGCCCCTAAGATTATAAAACTAGGCAAAGAGAGACAGAAGAGTTTGAGATTGAGCATACCAGAATTAATTGCCTTCCCTTTAATGTGCTGCATGAGGGATATTATAAATATTGCTGTAGTCACAGTTTGGCCTCCAACGTGTAGAAAGCTTGTCTCTCCCAGGCTCCCTGCCCAGAACTTCATACCTTCCATCAGTGATTCACTTCTGCCACTTTTTTTATTGCCCACTCTGCTGGCATTGCCAACTGAAGTCTGAGTAGATCATTTTTTCCCATCTTCATTTACTTAAATGACATAAAAATTAACCTTCTGTTAAAGGAAGACCTCTTGCCCATGAAATGAGGGCATACATTGATTTTTTCTCCCCTTGTGCAAAACAGACGTGAAAGCCCTAACGCGTGCATTTCGCAGCATGCGTACTCCTCACCCCAATACGTTGTGCCATGGTGCCCTGCCTCTTTAGTTAAGATGGCTACGAGGCACATTTCAGAATCTTAAGAGGGACCCGTAGCTGTTGCAAGGCTACACAGAGGGAGAAAAAGTGCTGGGATATCAGAGCTCATGGTCCATGACCTGCAGCCAAATGTCTTGCATCTGTGAAGTGCTGGAAGAATTAAGCTCTATTGTTCTGCTCCTTGATGTCTCCATTTGCAGAGGGCTTTCATTTGGTTTTGTTCCTCTACTGTGCACACTTTACATCTGAGTTTGAGCAGGAGCAAGTGCTAGGGAGAGTCGGATTAGAATACCACACATTAGCCGATGAGAACCGAAGACGCCCCCACACACAGTTTTGTAAGGCTCACTATGTTTATTAAAGGAGATTGGTTCCCTCAAATGGAAATCGAATCCAAATTTACAACCGGCCCTAATGTGACTTCTAATCCAAACCCACATTTTGCATGGCCATTTACTTCTCCTTTCTTGCTTATTTTTTATTTCCCCTTCTTTTAAGAAACATGGCAAGAATCCAGCCAGATAGAAATGCAGGAAGAATGCTCGTGTTTAAAGCTAAAGGGAGCTGTGGTGGCTGGGGTTCTGGGCAATGATGGGGCGCAAGCATGAGAGACCATTCCATCTTCTGGCCAGTGGTGGGGCTGCAGGCGGCCGCCACGTAGCCCTTTGGAGAAAATGCTGACAGTGTCTTTTCTGTTATTTACAGCACCCCATGGGCCTTCTTTTACGATTGGAAAAGCTATATGGCTACTCTGGGGCCTGGTGTTCAACAACTCTGTGCCCGTGCAGAACCCCAAAGGGACCACCAGCAAGATCATGGTGTCCGTGTGGGCCTTCTTCGCTGTCATATTCCTGGCCAGCTACACGGCCAACCTGGCTGCTTTCATGATCCAGGAGGAATTTGTGGACCAAGTGACCGGCCTCAGTGACAAAAAGGTAAGGTCATCCTGCTTTCCTCACCGCCTGAGGGGTGGATCTTAAATGATCTCTCCTCAGAAGGGCGCAATTCAGGCTCCTATTATCCAAACCCATTGACTGACTCTAGAGCACAAAGCCAGAGGGGTTTTGTTTTGTTTTTTCTCTCTGAACTTAAATTGGCATATTTCTAAGAATTTTAGAAACAGAACCTTAAGCTCAGCCCTCCAGGGTCTAAAAGATTCCAGATCTCATTTGGAAGCATTGCTTCCCCAAATGGTCACTTTTCATATTTGTAGGATCACGACAGGGACGCTTCCCAAGGCTCTGTGACTCATGGGAGGGTCCAGGCTGGAGCTCTCCCTTCAAGGGAGCATGTGATGGTGAAGAAGATCTATGAGCCTCGATAAGGGAAACTTGGGAGGAAGTGGGGTGCTCTCGGCTGTAGCCACCTCCCCGTTCTCTGGCCTCGGCCGAGCCTCTCACAGACGCCATGCCTTGGATTTCTCATCCATGACATGAAAAAAGTCATCTCTAAGGCCTACCCAGAGACAAGACAGCTCATTTTTCCCTGGGTAGTCAGGCAGCCCCACCATCTGCATTCCCGACTCACCTGAAGTTTCCTCAAGGGACACCAAAGGAACAGAGAGACTTTTCATTCACATGGCTCCTTTTACTCAGGCACATCCCCAGCCCTCCCTCGTGGGGCTGCGCCTCCCATATCAGAAAGGTCGCAGGAGTCGCACCTGCTGTCTCCATTCTCTGTTGGAATGTCGCGAGGGGTGGGGGGGAGGGCTGTGAGTGGCTATTCAGAAAGGCACACGGAGGAAGAAAAGAGGTAAACTGGGTGCATCCTTCCATTGAAATCGTAGGTTCAGCAAACAAACCCTGACTTGCTAAGCTCAGCAGTGTGGGGATTGCTGCGCGGCCAAGATTGTCCGTCTCGTGTATGCGGATAATCGTCTCTCTTTATAAAATCGCACCAGCATGTCTTGCTGACATAAGTCTACGTATATTCTTTTGGCATTTATCAACAAACTGTGCTGAATAGAAAATCAACCGTGAAAGGCCCTAACTGCTTATCTGTGCCATATGCTGTGCTTGAAAGAGGTACAGAGAAGGCCTGTCATCAGGGAGCTGATGATGGGCGGGGGCTGGGTTGGCCTCTCTCTGATGGCTTCCCACTGTGACTTAAGTAAATGCCAGTCTGCTTCCCATGGCGACAGAGCCCTGGATCATCTGGCCCACCCCCATGTGTTCCCTCCCTCTTGCTCACGAGCCCCCCCCCCCCACGTTCCTTCAGTATCCCAAGCGTCTTTCCACCACAGTGCTCTTGCACTGGTTACATGCTCTGCCTCAAATGTTCTTCCCCATTATCCGTGGCTGGCTCCTCCTTGACTTTCAGGCCTTAGGGAAAATACCACCTCCTGGGAGAGGCCTTCCAGCCACCATGACAAACTTCGCAGCCTGAGTTTATACTCCCGTGAAACTTAAATTCTAGTAGAAAGAAACAGGCAACACGTGAGTAAACGTAAATGGGGAAGAACATTCCAGGCAGGAGCTGGTGTTATAAAGGAGGTAAGACTGATGAGATTAAAGGTGATGCTTAGGATAGAGTTAGCTGGCACTTCGGAGGTGCTCAGGACATACTTGTGTGTTGAGTGAGAAATGTGTGGTGTGGAGGACACCGTGGGCGCCCCGTCTGGCTCTCCCTGGCATCCCCTTTCCGGCTATGTGCCCATCCCGCGTTTGCTGTCAGAGGCTCCTACCAGGGATCATCACAGGGTCATTACCTTGGGGTACTGGAACAGTAAAGGCCTGGAGATTTGAGTGCCCCCAGTCCCTTTAGTTACCTGTAACCAAGAACAAACCAGTGTGAGAGCCCAAAACCCCAGCCGCCCCATTGCGTCCAGGCGGGGCCAACCCAGGGTACGCTTTACTCTCCGGAGCTCCCCGCGGGATCAGGTGGAAGGTGAGACTCTGCTCAGCAGCTGAGACTTTGTGGTGCTTTTATAGTCACAGAATCTGGCCCCACCTCCCCATTTATCCCCATACATTTGGGAGAAGAGGTTGGACCAAGCATGAGAGGAGACAGCCATCGTGAACGTGCCTTGTAGCCTCCAGAGACCCCTCCAGCCACAAAGCGCCAGTACCTGACTCCATCACACCATGGGAGCCAAAATACAGAAACAGCTGGAGGTCCCACAGAAGCACTGGGGGCCCCGTCCTCGGTGAAGGGTTTTTCAAGAAAGTAGTGTGCAGCTCATTTTGCTTTTTGTTGCTATTTTCAAAGGCAAGGGGAGAAAGCAATCACTTGCCACATAGTTTTGGATCTAAATAACATGACCGCTTGTGAGAAAACTAATTAGAACCACTAATAATTTGACCTTCTCTGACTCAGAGACACCTAGTAACAGATACCACATTCTCATGGGACACAGCTCGGCTTCCAAGCATTAGTGGCAAGCAGATAGCTCTTTTAATTAAATGTTTGATACAATTAGATAAACAGCAAAATTCTTGGAGTAAATAAGCTAAATGCTCCCAGAAGATTAATAGCAGATACACCAAGAAAGTCTGCAAATATAAAAATCTATATTGAATCAATTTATTTTAATACTGTACATGGTGGGCTTTTTCCCCCCCCCCTTCCTTTTTTTTTTTTTTTTAAATCACAATTACCTATGTAACAACTCAGAGTCACGATGCTTTTAAGGCATTTTGCAGTCTTAGTGCTTGCTGGGAAAAGCACCTTTGAAGCCCACAGTGTGCTCAGATGAGCTCAGCCTTCAATTATAAATAGGCAGATTCACGGGTAGATGTTCCCCTAGGAATGACTAAAGGAAAGTTGAAACGTTGGTGGGAAACCTTTCCAACATGTTGGCAATCACGAGGGTAACGGAGCTCCGTAGGTTAATGTAGTGGGAAGAACAATGTCATCTTCGGGGTCAGATGAACCTGCGTTCAGGTCTTGACCTTGCCATAAAATGGTCATGCGGCCTTCGATATGTCAGTATCCCCAAAGCTTAATTTCCTAATAAGAGTGGGGGTGGGTATTAATACCTTTCTGGCAAGGTTGATATGAGGCTTAGAAATAATCCTCACACGGTGCCTGGCACATGGTAGATAATCCTATTATAAGAGCTGCTCCCTCCTTCCACCCTCCTCCCTCCCCTCCTCCACTGCCCCTTCCCCTCCTCTTCCTCACCCTCCTGCTCCTTCATGATCAGCATCACTGCCTGATGAGCCCGTTCCTCACTTCCAGGGTCTCAAGTGCCACTACACTGGTTGGCTTTTGTGATAATGGGGGGAATTCGGGAACTTTCCTTGGTAGAGGAGCCCAGGAACATGTCCCTGTGAAGTTGTGCTGTCTCTGAGCCCTGCGCCCATACTGCTGGGTGGTCAGTGGCTGAACAGAGCCCTCTGAGCCTCCCCTCCCTCCTAAGGGCCATGGTTGTTTGATGCTGACCCCCCAGAAGCTTGCAGCCCATCAGCAGTGGGAGAAGACTGTACCTGAGGTACGGGGTTCCCAGGTGCCAATGTCCCTTATTTATAGCCACAGAAGACAGATATTTTTAATAAGTGTATCGTTGGGGTGTGTAAGAGGAATGAAGAAATGTCCTGGTCAGTTGCCATGTTTTCCCTAAACATTTTATGTCCCATATTTTGCATCTCTCCTTCCTCCATCCAGAAGGGCTTGCCTTGAGAGAGAGAAGCCCCAGGGAGTTCTCCTGCCCCCAGTCATCATGATTGCATTGCTCTGTGGTCTTGCTGACTGTGGGCCCCTCTGCATCACCCCTTCCTTTGCTCGAGCCCACATTTGTTTCTTTCTGTGTCCGCACAGAACCCTCTGGGAGAAAGTTGCACTAGAAATCATTCTGGTAAACTACATGGAATATGTCCTCAGTGGGAGGCCCTGGGATTTAAGAGATGAGCCATGCTTGCCCCCAACTATTTTTCACACTGTAGGTCCTGGCTTTTTAGTGAGTCATGAAAATAATTTAAGGGTCGTGACCATTAACAAAATAGAACAAAGCAGAGGACGTCAGAGTATATCACATGGAGGAAGAGTGCTCTCAAGTGGAATGCGTGTGCGTGTGGACGTGAAGAAGTGTCCCGGTCCATGGACCATGTACTGAGAGTCCTGCTTTAAAAAGTGTGATCACCTTAACTCTAACGGGAAAGGTTCTTGGATCTCAGTGCTGGGCTGAATTTTGCGTGGGGGAGGGTACAGTCGAGGCCAGAGAAGTGTGGAAATTCATCCCTGAGGCTGATTAGGCAGAGAGGTAGGGATGAAAGGAAATCTAAAGAGCTCCGTGGCTCCTCTGTAGCAGATGGAGAGTGAAGCAGAAGGCATTTGGTCCAGTGGGCCATGTCACACGCCTCTGGAGAGTAGAGCAGCTTACTAACGCCTGGATTTATGAACAGCACCGATACCTCTGTCCCCAGAGTCGGGGCTGGTGCCGCCTCCTGTCTTGGTGATGAGTTGGGGCACTGCCTGCCACAGTAAGTGCAAAGAGCATTTTGCTGTTCGTGTGCACGCACGTGTGCGCACACACACACACACACACGCAGTCTCCCAACGCAAGGCACCAGCAGGAGGATCTCATTTGGACCATGTATGGCCACTTCCCCCAAACTACTTATTACACAGCGGCATGTCTGATGTAGGGGACACAGTTTTCAACTGGAAATTTTAATTAACGGTGAAACGAAGTGTGAGTCTGGAAGAAAGAATGATGTTTTCAGTCCACCTGACTCGGGTAAACTCGGACGCCTTCTCCAGCAGTTCTGAGCTGCATGGAAGACAGGCTGGGCTGGAAGTGTGAGACATCTCTGGATCCTGGCCCTGGTCCCACCGTGGTCCTTCCCTTCTGTGGGTCTCAAGGTCCTCCCTCTAAAAGAGGAGGGGTTACTATTGACGGTCTGTGAGGAATGACAGGGCTCATGAGGACAGGCATATGTAGGGTTGAATTCTGGGCTGCTACTTACAAGCAGCGGGATCCTAAACAGGCCATGTAACCTCACTGAGCCTCGGTTTCTTCATCTGTAAAATGGAGCCTCTAAGATTAGCTACCTGGCAGATTCCTCATGAGGATGAAATTTGTAACAATTGTAAAGTCCTTGGCACAGTGCTGGCCCCAAGCAAGTCCTCAAAAAGTGCTGGTCATTATAGTTCCAGAATTTCGTATCTCGTGGAAAAATGAAGCCCAGGGTACTTTTTTGCCCATGCTAATAGTAAAAATAAAAAGTAATAGTAATTAGTTCTGAGTCCTTACTCTGTTCCAGGCACTATTTTAATTACTTGACAAACTTTAACAATTTTAGAACTTCCCATTGACCCTACAAGGGAAGTACTGGTATGTTTTCCACTCTAGAGACAGGAAACAAATAGAGGTAGTGTGAAGTGCCTTATCTAAGGTCCCACAGTTCGTAAATGATAGAACCTGACTTTTTAACCTCTGAACCTGAGCTCACACTTGTACCTATTGCCCTGTGCAGACTCTAGATTTTATTTGTGTGTCTGGAACTCAGACCTAGTACTCTTGACTCCAAATCTGGTTGGGTTGCCCCAAACGCTAAAGTTGGGAACAGACGATATCGGTCAATCAGGGAAAAGAAGCAGAATATGGACATCGAACCCTTTTGGAGGCCTGAGAGCCATACAAGACATGGGCATCCCCACGAAGCTAATGGTTAGGAAGAACGTCAGCTCAAGAAATGTTCATGGAGCCTGCCGTTATGCCTGGAATATATTAGGCCCCCAATAAGTATTGGATGCATGCATGCATGAATGAATGGGTGAGTGGAGAATGAGTGAATGGAAACATACAGTCATTGTAGGGAAAGAAAAGTAATTTTTCCTCTACCCTTCTAGGTTCTTGGCTGAGACACCTCTGTAATAAAAGATTGACAGGAGAAAAATAAACAGAAGCTTAACAGCGTGGATACCTTCTGTAGACATGGGGCATGCCCAGGAAAACCGAGTACCTCCCCGAAATGGCCCAAGCCACCAGCTTAAACACCCCCTCCAGCTAACCACAAAAGAGATGTTGGGAGCTGGGGTGAGGAGGCCAGTGATGGGAGGTTGTCAGGAAAAGCATAGGAAACAAGGGCGAGGTTATCATGCAGATTTAAGTTGGTGCCTTCAACACTGATAAGAGTTTCTAGAGTTTGAGTCATCTTCCTTTTCCAGGTGCTGAGAGGAAGACAGCCCTCTATGTAGAGCTTTCCCTTAAATGCCTCTTAGGAAAGGGTTAACTTCTCTTCAGAGCTTCTCCTGCGTCTGCTGTTTCTTAAAAATAACTAGCCTAAGAGGATCCTTATGCCAAAGAGGCATATTTCGGGGTGACATGTTCGGTTTCTCTTCATCATTTCCTGGGGGAGGTGATGGCAGTTGTCAATGGGATTCAGAGGAGGGAGCGATTGGTGGGGAAAGCAGAAAATTTCACCAGAAGATAGATAAACGAGCTGAGTAAAGCAGTACCTTAATTCCAGCTCAGTTAGCGTCTCCCAAGCATGGCCTGCGTGCCCACCGTGAGGCTAATCTCTATAACAGCACTGAAAAAGTCAATCCAACAAGTATCTCTCGCACACCCAGCCAGCCCCGTTGCTAGGCACTGGGGGACAGTGGGAACGAGACAGACGCTGTTTCTAACCACCTAGAGCTCACAGGCTAGTGGCAGGTGTGGTTATATAAAAAAGGAAGCCCAGAAATGTATGGTTTTTCAGCTGTCCTGTGCTAAGGCATGTGAATGTTGAACCCCTGACACAAGACAGAATGGTGGCTGACTTCTCCTCCTTCTCTCTCTGTCTCTGCCCTGTCTGTCTGTCCGTCTCTCTCTCTTTCTCTCTCCAGTTTCAGAGACCTCACGACTATTCCCCACCTTTCCGATTTGGCACGGTGCCTAACGGCAGTACTGAAAGAAACATTCGTAATAACTACCCCTACATGCATCAGTACATGACCAAATTCAATCAGAAGGGAGTGGAGGATGCCTTGGTCAGCTTGAAAACAGGGTAAGGATGATGGGTTGCTTTCTTTTTTTTTTTTTTTTTTTTCCCTCCGCAGGCCTGCCAGCCCATAAACCTCACAGAAAATGACTGTCTTTGTGCCTTGGTGCTTATCTGCCCTCAGCTCTGTATTTTCTGGAAAGCAGCTGCGGTTAAGATGAACCCCAGTTGACAGCTGCTTTTGTGAATCTGATGAGCATCACAGGCTTCCTTCTGAGTTGCATTAAGGAAAAGCAAATCCAGGACACTTTGAAATGCAGAGAACCAGAGGAGTTTCTTAAACCAATAAAGAACGTGGTCCAACTCCGTGGGATCTCTCAGCCAAAGAGAAAGATCTAAAGAGTTTGTTAGCTTATTTAAAGTGCTGAAAATAAGTGCTATAGATTATTCTCTGATTTTAGGTAGGAGTTTTTGGGGTGCTGCTTTGTGTGAAAGCTGACAGTATCACATTGACAAAGGAGAAAGGAAACGGGGAGAGAAAAGCAAGGTGAACTCAGTCTCTCTAAAGCTACAGCTAAGGTTCCTTTTTTTAAGATTTTACTTATTTATTTGAGACAGAGAGAATGAGAGAGACAGAGAGCACATGAGAGGGGGGAGGGTCAGAGGGAGAAGCAGGCTCCCCGCCGAGCAGGGAGCCCGATGCGGGACTCGATCCCGGGACTCCAGGATCACGACCTGAGCCGAAGGCAGTTGCTTAACCAACTGAGCCACCCAGGCACCCACAGCTAAGGTTCCTGTCTACCTGTTGGCATTGCACAGCATAGCACTCCCGTGATAAGGAACTGTCTAGAAAAGATGGCACAGAGGCGAGGAGTTTAGGACGTGAAGCTGGAGTGTACCTCTTCTCCCCACCCCCCACTGCTATTGTTTCTGACTTGGGGCAGATGCCTCATTGTTCTCAGCCTCACCTGTAAGATGGGACTCATAACAGGGCCTTCACAATGTCAGGGTTGTGCAAAATGCATTTTTGGGAGGGTCCCGTTCAAAACGATTCTGTTTCTAAATGAAGTTCCTTCACGAAGGCAGTGTTGCTTATCAGAAGACAAATTTCCGTGGGCCATGTGGGTCATCAGGGATTCTTGAGCGGTGAGACATGACTGTTGTAAGTTACCCTGGAACTTCATCTGCAGCCTCTTCCTCTCGCCTGTTCTGCAGCCCACTGGGGCTGCTCCCTCATGTCTGGTGGGGCAGACGGGCCCCCTCTAAACCCTCAAGCCCCATCCCTGTGTGCTTTCCAGGAGCTTTGGTTGGTAGCATTTTGTCTCTTCAGTCTCTGTGGAATCTCTTCATCACCTCAGCAGGGGCTCGAAAAGCCAAGCCCATGACTTATCCCAAACTCATCCACACTCTTCTCATTCTGGCTCGGGGTGATTTTTAAAAACGTTTTATTCGAGCGTAACACGAGGGCAGAAAGGATACACATATGAGGTATAGTGCCTGAGGACTTCGTACAAACTGACCATCCAGGTCCATTCACAAGACGTAGCCAGTCCCCAGAAGGCCCACCACACCCTTTTCCAGTGGCTGGTCTCGCTTCTAAAGCTGTGGATTCTTTTGGCCTGTTGTTCTCACATGTAAATGAAATCGCACTGGACATTTTCTTTTCTGTCTTCTTTCAGCTCAGCAGGTCTGTGTGTGACACTGTGGCGTGTCATTCTGGGCCTTCATTCTCATTGCTGTGGGAAATTTCAGGATGCGGACATGCCCCAAAGTCATCCATCTCTTCTCGTCTTGGTGAACACTGGGGTAGTGTCCCATTCGGGGCTATGGCGGGGAGGGCTCCTAGGGGTATTCTCAGCCAGGTCTGTCCTTGCACGAGGGAGCACGTTGGTCTCGGTATGTACCTAAAACAGGAGTCGCCAAGCTATAGGATGCATGTATGTTGGATTTTAGTAGAGATCAGAAAATTCTGATGACTTTCCAGCTGAGCCCCAGATAGGGGCTTTGTTTGTTTCTTTCTTCCATGGTCTTTTTATCAACATATACTATCACTTGGGACAGACCGTGAACACAAACATGGATGACAATGGTTAGAAACAGCGGGTGAAGCCTAGCTCACCCCCTCTCCATCCATCTGTCACCCAGTGCACAAAATGTGTTGTTTTCTTTCTTTTCCCATTTTTTAAAAAACAATTCAAACAAAAAGGAGTTGGGAAATGGAAACAGTTCCTGGCCATAAATTGTACAAATTGTTTTCTGGAAGCCATATAAGAATTATGACATCCCTCCCAGCAAACTTGGGCAGATGGCGGGCTTGCCCTATACTCAGTCTTCCGTGTGGGGGACGTTTTGTGCTGTTACATTAAGCTCAGAAACTAGAGCTGGAGAGGTAGGAGTCTTTTTTTAAAGAAATAACTCTGCGGGCACCTAGGTGGCTCAGTCGGTTAAGCATCTGCCTTCAGCTCAGATCATGATCCCAGAGTCCCAGGATTGAGTCCGGCATCGGGCGCTCTGCTCAGCGGAGAGCCTGCTTCTCCTTCTCCCTCTGATCCTCTCCCTGCTTGTGTTCTCTCTCTCTCTCTTTTCTTTTTCCTGTTATACTTTTTTAAAATTTTATTTTGTTATGTTAGTCATCATACATTACATCATTAGTTTTTGATGTAGTGTTCCATGATTCATTGTTTGCGTATAACACCCAGTGCTCCATTCAATACATGCCCTCCTTAATACCCATCACCGGGCTAACCCATCCCCCCACCCCCCTCCCCTCTAGAACCCTCAGTTTGTTTCTCAGAGTCCGTAGTCTCTCATGGTTCATCTCCTCCTCCAATTTCCGCTCTTCATTTTTCCCTTCCTACTATCGTCTTTTTTTTTTTTTTAAACATATAATGTATTATTTGTTTCAGAGGTACAGGTCTGTAATCTCTCTCTCTCTCTCTCAAATAAATAAATAAAATCTTTAAAAAAAAAAAAGGAAGAAAGAAAGAAAGAACTCCCCACTCCCGTAAGAGTGAGGGCTTGGCTGTGCTCATTACAGGAGGTTCAGTTTCAGTGGAGTTGAGATTGGGAAAAACCACTTACTGGTTTAACAAGCTGCTTGGTTAATTATTTAAGTTAATTAAATTAAATTTTGAATAGAGAGCACATTTACATAATTCAAAATCAAAACGTATTATGTGAAAAGATAAACAGTGAAGAACCTTGCTCCCACACTGTTTCTCTTCTGCCTGGTACCCCCCACAGGGGGCACATTTCCTGAGTGCCCTCTGTCCCTCCAGATCAACCAGTGCATAACTAAAAGCCTTCTGCAGTTCCTTTTTTGAAAACATTCATTATTTTTTTTTATATTGGTCTGTTGGTCTTTTTCTTACTAATTTATATATTGGAGAAATAAGCCCTTTGTTTGTGGTATGGTTACAAATGGTGTTCCCAGCTTTCTTATCTTTTGAGCGTCCAGATGGTATTATTTTTCCATGCCGATTTTTTTTTTTTACAGTCAAATTTATCAATCTTTTTTTAAGGCTTCTTGATTCTGAGTTGTAATTCAAAAGTCCTTCTTCACTCCAAAGGCAGAAAGTTACTTTCTCATGTTTTCTTCTATTCTGGTGGCAGTTTTCACATTTGGACTTCCTCTTGCGGGATAGCGTGAGCCATGACTCCAACCCCCGAGTGATTATGGGAAGCAAAATGCCACCACAGAACCACCCCGAGATCTGACCAACTCCATGTGGGTCATGTCTTCTCTTCCTCCTCCTCCAAGACTTCTGTCCTTCAAGTGTCTACGTCACCTTGCTTCTGATCTTTTCCTTCCCTCTCACACCTCGCTTGCTTTTTACATTTTTCATCATGAAATAGGTTATTTTAAAATATGATGCATAGCATGAAATAATTTCACAAGAGTGAATATCATGGGGATATATTGTTGAAGGAGTAATAATAACAAAATGAACTCCTCACGTACCCACCACCCAGCTTTAAAAATATAGTCATTCCCCTCCTTCGTCATAGCATCTCTAGAAGTTTCCATCCCTCTGGAAGGTAGAGAGAAGAGCCCTATCCTATGCACCCCTGAATTGTTAAACTGGAGGACATTCCCTTTATGGGGCCCCCAGGACCCTAAAATCCAGTAATCCCTGGCTTAGAAAACCCAGAGCATCTAGCTCAGCTGCTCGGTCCTGCCTGGGTGCACATGGGTCTGTGGCATCTGCTGCTCAATGTACACCAGGGTCAGTGGATGCGGAGGCTCATTTATGGAGCCTGGAAGGGCCTAGAACACAAGTGAGGCCTTGGATTATGGTTAAGAGTCCCAGCTTGGTCTCCATCCAGGTTCTGTCATTAGCAAGCCGTGGCCTTGGGTCAGTCATGTCATGTCTCTGAGTCTCAGTTTCCCATCTAAAAAGTGAAAACACTGAATTCTTTGGTCTCTGAAATGGTTCTGATATTCTCTTATTTGTGTCAAACACTTCATTTAGAACTTTCCAAAAATACAGAATCCAGACAAGCCATGTATATAAACACTGTCAGTTAGCAGAAAGGATGTAGAATAACTCTTCAAAGCTGGGGGGTCTCCAGGCCTCGCCCATGAGCCAACCCCACCTGAATCACATGGTTACGCATTAGATGCAAGTTCTGGGTCCAACACAGGATCTTCTCTCCAGTGCTAGAGCCTGTGAGTCTGCATTTCAACAAGCATCCTCCTGCTTCAGGGATTTCGATCCATGACGAACTTTGAGAACTACTGTTCTAAAGGAGTTCATTCCCTCAACACGTTTTATTAAGACAGCATATAAAAAGTAGACCAATCAATATAACCATGTAGCTTATCCCTGGGATCCATAATTGCTTTAAGAGCATAAGTAGAGAGAAACTTGAAACTAAGTACAGTTTCATTGTTTATTGAAACTGAAGATAAATAGAGAGAAACCATCCCAGAAATGATAGGGCAAATCAATGAGAAAACAAGATTTGACGTGTGAACATCGACAGAGATAAGATTTTTCAGGAATAGGTCTGTTGGGACATGCGGGGCTCTCCTGAACTAAGGACAGACGAGTGGTTCGTGACCACAGCTTTCTAGACCAGGGTTTCTCGGAGTGTGGCCTGAGTCTGAGTCGGTAGGGGTGCTAAAAAAAATGTGGGTTCCAGAGCCCCACTGAGCCAACAGAACCCGAGACTCCGGGGGCAGGGGCCGGGGCCGGGGAATCCTCAGGTGATTCTGAGGGGTGCTGATCCCACTTTTCAGAACATCTGCTCTAGAAGAGGGAGCTGAAGCTGAAATGACTGGAGGCAGATTTAGATTTACAAATGCTCCATCATCAGGAGCTGATGTTCTCCAAGCAGTTTTGGCAAGTGGGCAAAAGTACAAGCATAGCACTTAATGCCAGATTTAAATTAAACAATCAACATCCCCAGGACTCCAAAGAGCCTCATATTTCACGACACAGTGGGATGGTTTATGTTTATTTTAACTGATGTTCATGTTCAGTTATTTGTATATAAGTTTATGAAAAGTCCTAATTTCCTTTAGAAGCATCAGTCGTTAGCCCTCGGCCTCCCGGTTCCCTATCTATCTGATTTTGTTTCCAGCCCAGCAGTGTTGGGAAACCGGCAGGCATCTTTCGGCTTCCCTTACATTGAGTAGTCGGAGAGAAGAATTGGGAGCGAGGGTTGCCTTTTGACCCATAAGCATGTACTGCAAGGCTCGCATTGTGCTCAGTGGCGTGTCTGTAAAAATAAACTGGAGAGTGGCTACAGCTACTTGCATGTGTCAGGACTGTGTTTGTGGTACAGGTGGGCATTGAACCCCTATTCCAGAGCACAGAGTCTCCAAGCCAGTGGGGTCCGGGAACGCATGTTTTTATTAGCACTTCTGGTGACCCAGATACAGGTCGTCCATGGCTTTTAAGAGGTTCAGTAGTCGCATACGGAGAGATGGTGTTCTGTCTGGAGCAGACAGGACAGGGAAGAGGAAGGGCATTTCGGGAGGAGGGCACAGAAGGAACAAAGGCATGGAAGAAAGTTGGGGCATGTTCATTTGGAAGTGCCTTTGGGAAAGCGGCATCGCAGACCCATCTCATCTCTGCACTGATAGAAACCTAACAGTTTGTGAGGTGCTTCATGTGCATAATCTCATTTAATCCTCACAGCACTCTCTCTTTTTTTTTTTTAAAGATCCCTTTCTTTGTTTTAGAGAGAGAGAGAGAGCACAAGTGGGAAGGGAGAGGGAGAGAGAAACTCAAGCAGACTCCATGCTGAGCGTGGAGCCCAATGCAGGGCTTGATCCTACTACCTGGAGATCATGACCTGAGCTGAAATCTACAGTTGGACGCTCAACTGACTGAGCCACCCACGTGCCCCTCCGCACAGCACTCTTATGAGCTGGGTACCATTATTATCTCTCTTAAGAGATGAAGAACCTGAGCTTAACTAAGTTACTCAAAAGTCTATTTAACTAAGTAACAACATTGTAGAATTATTAAGAATTATTACTGGGTTTGCCTCCCCACTTGGCAGTGCCAGCCGGGTGGTTGGGTGTAAAAGGTTAGAGCTCAGGGAAGAATTAGAGACTGAAGTTATATATTATATATATGTGTGTGTGTATATATGCATATTTAATA
>NC_138373.1:28541528-28562947 GCF_054177405.1 Leptonychotes weddellii
TTCCTCATATCAGTGAGATCATATGATACATGTCTTTCTCTGATTGACTTATTTCACTCAACATAATATCCTCCAGTTCCATCCACGTTGTTGCAAATGGCAAGATCTCATTCCTTTTGATGGCTGCATAATATTCCATTGGATATACATCTATTTTATACTATATATAGTAGAGTATGTATAGTCAGTATATGATTGTCTGAGAGTTGAGGAGGTCACAGCATCCTCATTTCCATCCTCAAAAGAAACTGGTCTGGAGATGTGGAGATTGCCAAGGCAAAAGTAGACTGGGAAGGCATAAGGATCCTCCCTGATGGTTAGCTGCTAGGCAGAACATGTTCTTTCCAGGATGCCGTTTGGGCAGGTTTTATTCACTATATTTTATCAAGCACGCAGAATCAAACTCAGAGGTTCATTTTGAGCTGCGGAGTTCGAGCGCAGGCATAGAATGAGGGTGCGGTGAGCCATTGTCCTAAGTGGGATAGCGTCATCTCCAGAGAAAATCAGAGAGACAGTGACGTGCTTTCTGAGATCCACCCCCACATTGCAAATAAAGCTTAAAAGTAATTGCTACCACATCACAGTGTTAGGAATTTTTTCCTTAATAAAAACTCAGGAAAGCACAGGCAGCTTTTTGTGTGAGGGCATGCGTGCGTGTGTGTGTGTGGTTGCAATTACTTCTTGTTAAACTTGATTAAAACTACACTAGTGGGTTTTCAAGGCCACCCATAAAGTGTCAAAAATAGGAACAAATGGGGGGGAAGTGTAAAGTGGGGTTCCAATTCTGTAGACCCAGAGATGGAGAGAGGACAGAGAGAGATAAAAAGAATACAAAACTGAAATACACCAAAACAGTATCAGAGATAATGCCAGATGATTATATGGTGTCCTTTTTATCCTTGTGCATGGAACAAGTGTTCTTTTTATCTTTTTTTTAAAAGATTTTATTTATTATTTATTTGAGAGAGAGAGAGAGAAAGCATGAGCACGTGGAGGAAGAGGGAGAAGCAGGCTCCCCACTGAGCAGGGAGCCCGATGCAGGACTCGATCCCAGGACCCTGAGATCATGACCTGAGCTGAAGGCAGACACTTAACTGACTGAGCCACCCAGGCACCCCTATAGCAAATGTTCTGCAACCGAAGTATCACTTGCAATTCTCAGAAAAAAAGTTTCTTCTGAACACCACACTTCATTTCCTCCTGGTGTTTGTCTCGTGTTCGTACAGCTTACACACTGAATCAGGGTGCACGCAAAATCCCTGCCTTGCTTTCCTCAGTTGAGCCTGTACCGTTTTGTTGGACTGTTTTCACATTTAACGACCAGGAGATATTTCACCAAGCGAGAGGAATATTAATTTAACTGTCATTGCTCTGCATTTTCATTCTCCTTTGGCTGGCACTGGAGGCCCCTACAGGAAATAGCTTTTAGAAAGCTTGCTGATGGGGCGCCTGGGTGGCTCAGTCAGCTAAGCGGCTGCCTTCGGCTCAGGTCACGATCCCAGGGTCCTGGGATGGAGCCCCACATCGGGCTCCCTGCTCGGCGG
The DNA here is from genome assembly GCF_054177405.1 of Leptonychotes weddellii. Lineage (NCBI taxonomy): Eukaryota > Metazoa > Chordata > Mammalia > Carnivora > Phocidae > Leptonychotes > Leptonychotes weddellii. The sequence continues at coordinate 28,543,073 of NC_138373.1, forward strand.
GAAGCCTGCTTCTCCCTCTCCCTCTGCCTGCCACTCTGCCTACTTGTGCTGTCTCTCTATCTCTCTGTCAAATAAATAAATAAAATCTTTTAAAAAAAAAGAAAGAAAGCTTGCTGATACCATTTTTGTAGACCAGTTTGTTGAGAACGCTGTCCTCCACCATCTCTTGGACATCTGCACCCTGAACAGCGTTGCTTTTCCTCCACTTTAAGGCATGTTTCGATCTGGCGGACAACACAATCCCTATAACTACTCGGCGTTTTCTTTTTTCTTGAGCTGCGCCGTAATTCAGAGCTCAGTGTATGATCCTCTATGAGCCGCTGCGGAGAGCTTATGTCCTATCTGCTTCCTGACTTTCCCTAAGGCCTTAGCCACGAGCCTTAACTCTTGAATTCCCTTAACTCAATCAGATTGTTTTATCCATATGTTTAAACCATATTCTGTTGCAATTGGAATAGGCTATGTGAATTGCTTTGGGAACTAAGCAAGATATTTCTAAGTAACAGGTAACATTTATTGGGAGCTTACCTACATGCCAGGTAGTGTCCTGTTTGGCCTGTACTATTTAAATCTCACAGCAACGCTATGAGAGAATGACTATCATGATTTTCCCATTAACAATGGAAGAAATAGGCAGAGAGAGAGTGAGTAGCTTGTCCGGGTCACACGTGCTCCAGGGCCCATGCTTTGAGCTGCAAGTTAAAATAATAATTATGAACATTCCCGTAACACTGCCCAATTAGCCTGCTTTCTAATGGCCCACTATTGTCCAAAACCCAGAACCAATTTTGTTCATACTTTAACCTTAAAAATGTCTTTTATTTCCCTTGAAAATCTTAATGCTGCTTTAAAAGGGGGCAGTATTTCTCCTTCCATTGAGATGGGGAGAAGAAAGGAACTCACGGACCCCTCAAAAAACAACCCCCCCCAAAAAAGGATGTATTTCTTATACTGGGATACATGTGGTTAGAAGTTCCTCCCCGAGACCACGAAGGGGCAAGAGCTCCCTGGCCTATTCCCTCTCCCGAGGGACTGCCTCTTCTTCCTGCCTGCTGAACTCACATGGAGACTTCGAACATATGATCTCATTTCATCCCGCTTTGACTCTGCCAAATAGGCCTTCCCTCCATTTTACAGAAGAGCAAACTCGTCCAAAGGTTAAGTGAGTGGGCAGAGCTGGCTTTCAAACTCAGCCCAGCATCTCTTTCTCCCCCTAAGTGCTAACTCTCTGCTTGTCCGACAAGCGAACAGCTCTGGGAGAGTTGGACGCCTTTGCCATGAGGCAGGGGGGCTGGACCGGACAGGCAAGGGCTGGTGAGCTTCAGAGCTGGTCCTAGCACCCATGCCCTTCACCGATATGCTGTACTGTGTCTCGTTGCAAAATAAATTCTCACTGTAAAAAACCAAAAATAAGGAAAAATAAGCATCCCTTTGACCATGACCCAATCCCAAACCACACACCCCCCCCCACACACACACATACACACAGAGCCAGGTAGGCACTGTTATCTGTTGGGTATTACATGGCATTTCTCCTAAACCTTTGTTATACGCATTTGCGTATATATCTATGTCCACACATAATTATCAATTCATTCTGTGCGATGCTGTGAAACTCTGTGCAGAATATCACAGTTTGGTGTTCAATTAATAATACGTTTTGAAGAGTCTTCTGTATCCATAGGTCTGTTTTGCCTTCATCCTCTTTGACTGCTGGGAAGAATCCCGTGGTATACATACATCACAGTCTGTTTGACCATTTCCCTTTGGGGGCTGCCGGTCACGTGGCTGTGTTAAAAATCCAGACGAGTTCTCTAGGCATGACTGCAAGAAGTAGAGTTTCTGAGTCAAAGTATTTATACACCTTCTTGAACATTAGTCTTATTTGGCTAATTGATTGATTTACTTATTTTCTGAGTGGGCTCTTGGTACAGAACATGTACTTTGGAGGGAGAAATAAGTAGCTTCGTATCCTGGCTGCGATAATGACCAGCTGTGTGACCATTGGCAAATAAATACCCTCTCTGAGCTTTTCCCACATCCGTACAATTCTGTCCCCTGGAATTTAATGAATTGACTTTGGGGAAAGTACTCGGCACTGTATCTTGACACATACTAGCATTTTATCAAATGTTGATTCTTTTTCCATTCTTTCTTTCATTTTCATGTTTTTTGGTCTTCAAGATGCCCCATCCTTCAGTTCTGATGTGTGACAAGTTCGGCATCATCATTATACTATGCTCTACTACCAGCAGGGTAATGTGATGCTTTCAAGCTGAGCATCCTGGATTCGAATCCCCCTCTGCCAAAGTCCAGCCGTGGGACCTTGGATAAGTTAATTAACCTCTTAGACCCCAGTTTTTGTATTCAAAAAATGATGCTAATTTTGGCTCCTCTGCTTAGGAGAACGTTGTAGGATTAAATGGAGGTATGCAGGCAAACAACAGAGTGTCTGGCGCCAAGTAAACACTCAAAAAAAGTCTGAACAAAGAAAACATTTTTGAGCATTCTTTATAATATGCCATGGGAATGGCAGTAGAATGGTTAACATGATCCCAACCCCTGAAGAGTGTAATCTAAGGAACTCTGTGGAAGAGATTTATATTCCATAAGGAATCAATATTTTTCCAATGTCTGAACATGAGTTGTAGGGTGAAGAAGAATAGCATTTGCCTAGCGCTTTAGAATTTACCAAATTTATAGTCGTTACTTCATCCAACCAGTGTACCTTCTGGTCAGGTGGGGAAATCAAGGCTTAGAGAAAGATACAGACTCACCTGACGTGGGCAGGGATCTTGGGGCCTCAGTTTCCTTACCTGAAAAAGTAAAAGACAGCATTACATGATCTATCAACTCCTTGGATGTGGTTAGTTTGGGTCCAGTGTTAAACTTAACAGAAACAAAGCAGGGATTTGCTGTATTTTTTTAAACCGTTTCTTACTTTTGAGGTTATTAGTCACTAGGCAAAGGGTGCACGGCATCTCCCATGTTTGCTTTCATTTCTCTCTCTTTCTCCATAAGTCCATCCCCCTCTTCTTATTTCTCCGTCTGTGTCCTTCTGTCTCCCCTTCCCCGTCTCTTTTTCTGACTCCTCCTTTTCCCATTCTTTCTGTCTTCCTGTTTTGCTTGGTGCCTGCTTCTATCCATATCTCTCCCTCCCACTCTGTCTCCCCCCTTCTCTGCCTTTCTCTGTCTCACAAAATCGCTAATAAGGTTCTCAGTGAAAAAATAAATACTCAGTTGGTTAAGCGACTGCCTTCGGCTCAGGTCATGATCCTGGAGTCCCGGGATTGAGTCCCGCATCGGGCTCCCTGCTCAGCGGAGAGTCTGCTTCTCCCTCTGACCCTCCCCCCTCTCATGGTCTCTATCTCATTCTCTCTCAAATAAATAAATAAATAAAATCTTTTTAAAATAAATAAATAAATAAATACTAACCATCGGTCTTTTCTAAACCCAGTTCACAGTGACTATTACCAGTAGATGTGATCGACGCAAATTAAACTGACAACAGTTAAAAGCACACAGGGTGAAACTTGTTACTGACTAAAAATCCATAGGTGACTTGAATCTTCCTCAGCAAGTTTGAGTCTCTACACAATTCTGACCCAGGAGAATTGAACTTAGTGGAAATAATAACCACACAAGAAACTCCAAATGGCAGCAGCTATAAATTAGTAAAGTTTGTTGTGGTCCCAGTGTTGATCAGTGAATCAAATCCTTATAAAATTTAAACACAAAGGAATTGATCCCAGTGAAAACGGGTTCCAAAAATTGCTGGAAACAATTTAGGCCATGGGAGACATCAATTTAGGATTAGATTAGCTTAATGGCATTTGCAAAAAAAAAAAACAACAAAAAACCCCAAAACATTTCCTTTGTGAAAATGCAGCCATGTCCATATAACTGATTTTACAGCTGTATTCACAAACTCAGAATCCAAATGTGATTCCAGGCCATCTTCCTAAAGCCACTTTGAAACCATCCAGGGCTGATGGCAGGTACGGTCTCTGTGCACGCTGTCTCCTCCCGAAGCAGGCACTTCCAAAGGTCATCATGCCCCAGTGGTACCCCTTCTTGGGCCGGTGAACACCCTGCACCCCTCAACAGCCTTGTGTCTGGGGGCTGGTGAAGGATCTACACCGCCCTGGCTTCTGTGCCCGATGATGTCATCACCGCCATGCTAGCATCCTGAGTCTGCACCTGAATTTACAGAACACCTTCACTTCCATCTTCACCCACCAACAGCCCCCCCTGCTGCCCTGGGAGAGAGGTGTTAGCTCCCCATCTTACAGGTGAGAAAACCGAAGCTCAGAGAGGTCCCAGGACGGGATCTCACTCACGGAGCCGGCAGAGTGACCTGAGCGCCAACCCCCCACCCACCCCCCGCTCGCTGTTGCCCCATCGTGCTGACGGGCTTAAATTGCTGGCTGAAGCCTTTCCCTTCTCCGCAAGGCTTTGATGGGACCTTAAAAAGTACATTCAGTTATCAAAGAGATGTTTAATTGTCATAACACTTGAGACTAGACTCCAAAACACACACAGGCGCGCGCACATGCACACACACACACACACACACTCCAGTTTCATCAATTCATCAGAACAAGTCAACGTCTTGTTAAAGGCTTCTTGAATGTTAATGAATGAATAATTAACTTTATATAATTAGCCTTTAAATGTGCTGAGACCCCCAGAGAGCATCTGAAAACATGCATAAGGAGATGATGGGCTAAAACCAGAAACTTTTGATTAGGAAATATCAAGAGCCAGGTCCCTTTCCCCGAAGGGGCCATGGCCTGCCCTTGAGCAGGGGGCAGCCGAGGCACCCTCAGACCATCTTAGGGCCACGAGTGAACTTGCAGGCCATCACACAGGTACACGAGAGACCGACCGAAGTGACAGGGTCAGACCGACACTCGAGAAAGCTGGAGCAGCTCTTGAGAGCTGTCAAAAACTCTCGCAGGAAACTGCGGGGTTAAAGTTGCACAGGGAACCTGTGCCGATTCCTCCTTACTTGGCTTCTTCACAGAGATCTTATTTCCCCCTCTCGTGCCAAATTACTGTCGTTTTTAATCATTTGCTTTCCTTGAGGACCGTCCCCCGTGACAGGTGATAGGGAGAGTGACGGCACCCACGTCACCCCCACAGCACCCGGCAGGGGGTGTGGGCATGTCTTGTCACCAGCACGGCAGGGCACGGCTCCCTTCCAGGCTCTGGTTCTGTCCCAGCCTTGAGGCTGGGAAGCCGAGGGGTGCTTTCATTTGTCAAAAATGTTTGAAGAGGAGATCCCCCTTCTGTGGGGAGTGAAGGCAGAGAAGGGGGCCGGGGAGGTGCTTTGTCCCCATCACTGTTCTCACACCCCCTCCTTGGAGCACCCCCTGACCCGGGGGAGAAGCTTTCAGCCAGTGACAGCCATGGGCCATGGGCGGGAGCTAGGAAGGTGGGTCAAAGACAGTTTCCTCTTGAAAAGCCAGGAGCAGGAAACACAGAGCCGAGAAGCAGAACTGGCTTCCTTACCTGGGAGCCCCCGAGCTTCCAGCCGACTGCTGTGAGCTCCAAGTCTCTCTCTCCTGCAGGGCCAGCCTTTCATCTGTGTTGCTCCAAACCAGGGGGGCCAGGGTGGGGGGTGTGCTGCCAATTACCGCGCTGCAGCCTGATCCATCCCTGTCTCCCGCGATCTCAGCTCCGGGCTCCCAGATGCTTGTGGTCTACACCGGGCTTTAGTTTCGGATGGCTTTTCTCTTCCTAACCCTCTACCTTCAACAAGAAGCTCTGGCTCTCTATGCCTAAATGGCTCCTGAAGGCAGGCATAGGATGTGCTCGGGGCAAGAGAAGGTCTCTGCGGGGGTGACTCTGGACCTCATGGGGCCGTGCACCTATTGGGAAAGAGAGAAATGAAGCTGAATAACCCATCAGAGCTCTTTAAACCTGCTTGGTCTGCTCTCATCCTGGCTGCTTCTTCCATTATGCTGGGCTTGACTTAGAGCTATAACCCCCCAGTTTGAACTTCATAAGCAATAGACAGAAGTGCCTTTGTTTACCCCACAAGCATCATGGACGTCATGGTCACAGCAGTTATGTCTGTGGCCTTTGGCATCAGGCTGTGGAAGTCCAGATGCTGCTGTGACCCCGAGAAGCTGGTGGTGGCGTTGTATCCCCTGACCTCTTAGTGACTCAGCTTCCTCATCTGGCAATGGGGATGGATGGCAGCAGCAGATCCATCCTTGCACTGTTAGGAGGAGTCAGTGGGATGGGATAATGCGTGTAAAGTATCCAGGACTGGATTGGTCACAGAGAATGCGTAGAATGTAGCAAATGCCATAAGTGTTGCCATAAAATCTGAACTCAATTGACTGCATCCATGTGTTTTGAGCATTTGTTTTGTGGCAGGCATGGTGCACACATCTCACTTATATAAATTCTCTTTATTCCCAAAGCCCTCTGAGGGCAGAGATGGTCTGCTCCGCTTTGCAGAGAGAAGATTGGGGCTCAGAAACACAGGCCCCTTGCTCCAAGTCTTTGACCACAGAGCACTCTCTTGAGGACATCAGCCAGTCTTAGTTTTTTCTTTTTAATGATGGCAACATTTTTCTTCCAATTGAAAACAGAGCAAGTAGACCTTTTGGAGTCAGAGCGAGGAGGAAACCCAGAGCCCTGCTCCGCAAGCCTTCCCCTGCCCACCCAGAGCCCTGCTGTCCACTTAAGGAGCCACCAGCTGTGTGTGACCATTTATGTTAGAATCTAAATTAATGCAATGAAATAAAATTAAAACCTCAGTTCCCCATTTGCACCAACCACATTTCCAGTGCGTGATAGCCATATTAGACAGCACAGATAGAGAGCATTTCTTTCAGAAAGCTCTGCTGGACAGCGCTGTCCTAGAGAGTTTGAAGTACAGAATTTGGAAATAATACTGATGGGCTTCAGGCTGCTTTGCAGAGCCTCCTCTGCTCATAGACAACATAGGAAAATAATAATAATAATTGTATATCTCCCTACTGGACCCTCTTTTGTAAAGCACTATGCAAACAAGCCATGTCTATATCAGAGGGGGCATGTTTTTAAACATGCATTTAGTCCCCAGCTCTCTAGAATCATTGATCACATAGCCCTGTAGTTTCCTTCATGTGCTGTCCTCATTTTGGTTCTGACGTGGCCCCAAGACCAGAGACAGCCCATGGAGGGCAGGCCCACTTATGGCCCTTCATGGCCCCCAGCCCACCCCAGGCACACCAGTGTGTAATTGTTTCACTCATGTCTTTTGTGATTGTCTTCCCTCTTACTTGGCAAACTTGGTTCCCTGAGAAAACTTCCTGTTTTCTTTCTGTTCATCTGGCTGTTTCTCAGCTAAAAAATATTTTGTCATGAAATATGGTAATGATTTGCAGAAATCTGTGCCTGTCCATAAATACTGATTTAAGCTGCTGTTAGGCAATTCTCATGTCGTTTCCAGGTGTAGTTTTCGAATTCCATCCCAGACATGCATCAGTGTGTGGTGGGTTAACAGGAGAGGGAAAGGTTTTACCGCACAAATACAAACAGATGGCCTTCACATTTGAATGCCTCTGTGCACATTTATGTGTGTATTCATTTGTTTTTTGAGGAATTAAGAGAGTGGGAAGGTCTCAGTAAAACCCAGGTTCCCAGCATCTCCATGGCAACTTTGATATGTTGAGGTATTGACGTTGCAAGCAACCAAGCTTCATCGAGAGGACAAATACCATCCATGGCCTGCAGTCTTCAGGAGACCCATATCATCCAGAGTCTCAGTTGCCCTGTTGATAGTCACAGAAGGTGACTGTTGGCTTATGGAATCAGAATGCCGCAGCTGGAAGAGTATCTCAGCAGGCCCACGGTGACCACCTCATCTCACAGATGAGGAACCTGCGATCAAAAAGAAGGAAGTGACTTTCCCAAGGTCTCACCATCATCCAAATCTAGAGTAGAAACCAGATCCCCTCTACCTGCTCTCCCAACTGCTCCTGTCACACAGGCCCTGCCATCATACACAAATTGCTTTCAACTCCCCATTCCATATTTCCACAGCTCTCGGTGTTGCTGGCTTTCCAGAAGTCTGTTTCCTCTCGGTTCATCAGCTCTGGTTTACCATCACCATTAATGAGGCTTAGTTTGCATTCCCTCCCACTTGGATGATCTGATCTCCTTTTAATACTCTCCACGTGTTAACACCAAGCCTCCAATCCTACAGCCTTGGGAGAAAGGCTTTAGAGTCTTTTTGTTGGTGAGATGAGCCTTGTAGTCTTGCCCCACCTCTAACCATCACAGAGACAAAAAATTAAAATGAAGCATGCAGCCGTAAACATTCCAAATGGTTTTGTTCCCATCGGGAGACCTTCAGCAGCTGTCTCTGAAAGGATGCAACAATTTACCTCCTCTCCCTGCCACTTTTATTTTTCTTTGCCTGTTTTATGTGTTCTTGTTAAGGAAAGCAAGGCAGTGAAGTTGAGAAAGTACCAGTACATTGAGTAATCTCCGTTTTAGCTTTCCTACCTACTTTAGGTCATCGCCACCCCATCCCTACTTAGTTTTGAGCCATCCATCCCCATGCACAAGGGCGATCACTTCAGCCTTGTGAAATAACTCTAAAAACTGGAAACAATACTCACGCCCACTGATGGTGACCTGGGTAATGACTGATTCACAGCCATGCTATTGAGGGATGATTCAGTGCTTGCCTTTTGGGGATGCAGACTGGGAAGTGTCATGCAGGACTGAGATAATAACGTTCGATGCCTTAATCTGCATGGTGATTTCCAGGATGTACACATGTGTAAAAATTTATCTTGCACTTTATTGCATATGCGTTATACATTGATTAAAAAAACCCATTAACAAAGGGGAAAAAAAGCGCTATGTTTATGGACATGGAAATACATTCACTCTGTGTGGTTTGCAACAAGCAAAGGCCGCTTTGGAGGTTGAAACGAGGACACAGTGTGGCCCACGGGCCAATCTGTGTTTGTAAATAATCTTTTATGGGAACAGAGCTGAATTCATTCATTTATGTATTATTTAGGGCTGCCCTTGTGCTGTGTATTAGCCTTCCTAGGTCTAATGGAGAGGCTTAAACAACGGGAATTTCCCGTCTCATGGTTCTGGAGGCTGGAAGTCTGAGATTAAGGCAGCAGCAGGGCTGTGCCTGCTCTGAAGGCATGAGGGTAGCACCTGTTCCAGTCCCCTGTCCCAGCTTCCGGTAGTTGCTCGGCTTGTGGCTGTGTTAACTCCAGCCTTCATGGTGGTGGTGGTCTCCCTGTGTGTGTCTGTGGTCAAATCTCCCCTTTTTATGAGAACATCAGTCATATTGGATTGGAGGCCTCCCCTTCCCCCCGTGTGAGCGCATGTTAACTAAATCACATCTGCAATGACCCTATCTCCAAATAAAATCATATTCTGAGGTGCGGGGGTTTATGGCTTCAACATACAAATTTGGGGAGGGTCACGGGTCAGCTCAGAACATGCTACAGCAGCCGCAGAGTGGAGTTGTTGTGATACAGACCGCATGGCCCACAGCTTAAACTATTTATTATCTTGTCTTTACAGAAAAAGTTTGCCAATCCCTGCTTTATTTAAAAAAGTGTGTGTGTGTACACACGCATGTGTGCATACATAAGAAATTTGGAAAGCTGTTCACCAATGTGTTAACAGAGGTTGCCTCTGAATTATGAGGCAATTTAAGTTTTAATTGTAGTTTTGATATTTTCTATATTTGGGTTTCTAAAAATTATTATATAATAATTTCTATAATATAAATCGATAGTAAACATGTTTCCCTTGGGAGGAAGACATCGTTCCTATGCACCCACTCTCCCTTCTTGCACCCTACCCCAAATTCTCCTGTACCTTAATGGTTTATTTTGGTCTGATGCAAACCTTTCTAAATAGGCCACTGCTTCCCACTGTTGGGAGTGCTAAGGGCAAACACTTAGCAAACCAGCAAACTCAACTGTTTACTCACTTGGGCATAAGGATTCTTCTTTATTTAGCTGCCTCTTGTATGTAACTTGGAGAGAAAAGGTTCTGGCTTTTATCTCCTCATTAAAAATAGATCCTTTTATGATGAGGGGATGGGGCGGCCATGAGTCACCCTGTACAGAGTGAAAGAAAGCATGTGGTGCTGGATCAGGTCTCAGGAGCTGGTCCCCAAAATGTTACCCCGCCATCCTCATGACTCCCTGGTTTTTTGTCATTGCAGGAAACTGGACGCTTTCATCTACGATGCGGCAGTCTTGAATTACAAGGCTGGGAGGGATGAAGGCTGCAAGCTGGTGACCATCGGGAGTGGGTACATCTTTGCCACCACTGGTTACGGAATTGCCCTCCAGAAGGGCTCCCCTTGGAAGAGGCAGATTGACCTGGCCCTGCTCCAGTTTGTGGGTGATGGTAAGACCTTGGGTGACCCCCTATCCTTCAGGGGACTTGACACCCTTGCACTCTCTCTCTTTGCTGATTGGCTTTCCAATGGATCTTTGTATGATGTGTTTGCTTACTATTTATTGGGTGCCTCTCACATGATACCATAGTTTTCTAGGTTGCTTATAATGGGAACCAATTTTAGACAACAAAATTTTCCAAAGAAACTTATTTTAGGGATGCAGAAGTGTCTATCTCAGTGAATTGAGGAAGGAGTTGAGCAAATAGTTGAGCAAATAGGAAAAAAAAGCAGGAACCGGAGCAGTCCTCGGGCCTTGATAGCAGGACTTCATAGGTCCTGTCCTAGAGTAGCAGTTCTCAATCAGGGCAGTTTTGCCCCCCGGGGGGCACTTGGCTATATCTGGAGACATCTTTGATTGTCATGGTTGGGAGGCCGTTTGCTACTGGCATCTAGTGGGGAGAGGTCAAGGATGCTGGCAGACACCTTACAATGCCCAGGACGGCCCCCTCATCTCAAAACACGGAATTATCTGACCCCAAATGTTAGTAGCCCTGGGGTAAAGAAACCATGACGTTACATGACTAGGCTCCAGTCCTAAACTCTGTTCTCTCGATTCTAAATTTCATATTCCAGAGGAAGGATTCTTGATGCATTTTGAACCAAAGACTCTTTCCTGGACCCATCAGGAGTGCCTAAGCGGTGGGGTTACATTGTACCAACACAGAGGCTCCTGATTTTATCCTATGGAGGAGTAAGGGAGAGGCAATCTCTTGAAAAGGAATATGAGCAGAAATCCCATGGGTTTCCAGTACAGTCTACCTGCTTCTCCTGCCAAAAGACAGTTTCCACCCCCATGGGTCTTACAGTCTCTTGGGACCGTGGCGTTTATGGACCTCTGTAGGTGATTGGGCTGTGTCTCCAGCATCATTGCCTTCAGTCTGCCCTCTACTTCCTAGTTGGTGATCTCACTGGCTGGAGTTTTTTAGGATCCTGTCCTGGCTCAAATGGCAGGTTAAGCCTGAGAACCTGAGTAAGTTGGGGCCCAGGGCAGCAGCTGCATCCAAGGACAGCTGGAGGCCATGTTCAGAGATGGTTGCAGAATATGCCGTACCTCCCTGGAGCTGGGAGAGGAGAATCCGGCAACCAGTGCGGTCAAATACAACACTGAAATGCACAGACATTCATGCGCAGTGTGGTATGATTTTGAACAAGGTGCCTATTTCCTTGCAACTTCTCCTCCTTTCTCTGCTCCCAGAATTAAGCCCTAGATTCTCAGAGTGCCATCAGAACATCTAAATGTGTTTTATATTTAACTCCCAAATAAGAACATCTGATCCTCTGAATTCCCTGTAGGGCATTTGTACCTTCTTGGGATCATGAGCCATGTTCTCTGTTGTGTAATAGTGACTTGTGGCTGTGTCGGTCAGCTCTGGCTGTGAAATCTAAGAGGCATACCCCACTAGGCCTTTATTTTGCTCGTGGGAGTGCAGGTTGAGTGGAGGAGCTCTGTCTCAGGTTGTGGTGGCCTTGGTGGCTCTGGGCCCTGCGGTGTACCCATGGATCAAATGTGCTGTCTGCTCTGCATACATTTATTCTGGGACTCCGGCCGAAAGGGCAGGAGCCGCCTGGGAGAAGCTCTTTTCTTGGCTGTGTCACAGGCACAGAGGAGATAACCAACTGTACATGTGCATTTCAAGTCTCTGCTTCGCCATGGTCACATCTACGAACACCCTCTGTCTAAGCAAATCTGATGGCCAAGCCCAAAGTAAAGAGATCAGAGGTACACTCTGCCTTTTAAGGGGGGGGAGTTTGGAGTTACAGGACAAGGGGTGTGGACACAGGGGTGAAGAACTGGGACCATTTCCTTCACCTGACAGCCTGGTCGCCCAAGTCTCCCTACACAGGGTGAACTATTCAACAAATGAGTCTTGTTTCCATCAGTAAATACCACAAAATCCTGAACTTGCCCTGACCTGATAACTGGCCCATGAAGGACTGAGTGAACAAACACATGCACGGATGAACGGTGGGTGTCGAGGTGTATTTCATTTGACAGGACACTTTTAAATATGATGGGTAGCTGTCAAATAAGTGAGTTCGAACTCTACTCCTGTTAGTCCTTGCTGTTACTCTGACAGGATCTGTTCTGGAACAGCAACATATGCCAGTCACCACACTGCTGACATCACCTGGGTTAATAGTCATAATAACTTTAGGAAGTTCAGTGTTGTTTCTACACATTTTACAGAGGAGGAAACGGAAGCGCAGAGGGCTAGCTAGTAAGTGGCAGAGTTTCTACTGCAGGGGCCTCGCTCTGGAAGTGGGTCAATTATGTAAAACTGCTTCATTCAATTCACTAGGTTGTCTGTCGAAGATGGCTAATTAGATGCTTGAGATTTATAGATCCTTTAGGAAGGAGTAATTTAGTGCATATCTGAACTAAATCTATTGTCCCACTGACAAATACTTCTATGAAGGGGGTCATCTTTCTTAGCCTCTGTTTACTCATCTATGAATGAATGCATGCAGAAATATTTACCTGATAAAGTTGATGTCAGGATGAAATGAGAGGATATGTGTAAAGAGCTTAGCTAAAGCACCTGAAAATAGAAATGGTTCAATAAATGCTAGCTATTACCATCATCTCCATCATCATTATCATGACCATCACCATCATTATCATTATATCATCATCACCAGCACCATCACCACCACCATCATCATCACCACCATCATCATCTTCATCATCATATCATCATCACCATCGTCACCATTACCACCACCATCATCACCATCATCACCATCATCACCACTATCACCAACACCAACATCATTTTATCACCAGCACGATCATCATCACCACCATCCTCATCATTACCATTCTCCACCTAAACCTCCTCCTCATTGTTGTCCATCCACAACTCCAGTATTCAGTACAGCCTATTTAGTGTTGTATTGGTGATAACAGTATCATGGAAACAACCTTTATGGTGCTGCACAGAAAATGTCCTCTTTCTGGCAAATAAAAAAATACAAAGTAAAGGCCCCAGAGAGGCCAGAAGTGTGTTCCTTGTTACTAGCAGGGCATCTAGATTCTTACACATATTTTCAGTCCTCACTCATTGCTTTCCTGGTCAGACTGTTGGGATTGGGAAACGTGTCTTCTCAGCTTCATCTTTAGAGACCATCTGGAAGCAAAGACATGGAAGAGAAAATGACATTGCTCCAGGGGGCGTCTTAAGATAATCTTCCCGGAAAGCCATGTCCAATTCGGAATGTCTCTCTAGGAGTAAATACATGAATTAACACAGCTGCATAAATATTTCACTTATCTTATGCAGCTTCAGCAGGATTAATTATGCTCTAAAATTAGACCTGTAAAGAGCACAGTGCTAAGCAGTACCTAATTATTATTCATCCTCTAGAATGGAGTGTTTATCTCTTGTTACAGAGTAGCTTCGGTGGACGATTACGAGTCTAATGAGTGTCAAAAGTATAAAAAATTTTCCTAATGAGCTGTGTAAATATAACCTTTGAGTGGAGTGTTTGGTTATTGAGGGAACCTCTTACATGAAGCCTGCCAGGCATTTCCCTAGGAAAAGGACTGGTGATTTCCCTTAAGGGGTACACAGGATCCCAATAAGACCTTACCTTCCTTTTCCTGTCTAACCTTTGTGTCCTTTCTGAGATACTGTAGTGCACCGTGGGGATCTTCGGTTCTCAGTACTTCAGTCACAACATTCATGGGTACTTTTCAGCATTAAACATCAATATCCAACCTTTACTGAGAAACATACTTTCCTAGGCACTGATGTTCCAAGAGGGGGATGTCATGGTCTTTTTCTTCTCTCCTTCAAGGAACTTACAGTCCTGTTGGTTGGCAATGAATAAACTTAAAATATCTCATCTCAAAATATAAACATTTATAATAATTCATATATATGAATTCATACATACATATGAGTATATTCTTAGGTATCTTGGATAGGTGAGAGAAGAGTCAAGGAAGAATATGGGATATAGGGTTTTTTAATGGGAAGATGAAAAGGCAGAGTAAGTCATAAGGAAAACGAGTCTAGTAAGAGTTCAGTGAAGAATAGAATGGGCCAGAGTTCACAGTATCATTCATTAATTCATCCAGCAACCAGAAAGGATCTATTGAGTACCTGATAACTCCGTGGCACCTAAGAGGTGACATTGATGAAGAATATAAAGAATGAGTCAGTCTGGGACTTAAAAAATGGCATTTCTGGCTTCAAAGGAGAGGTTAAATGGGAGATCTGTTAGGTCCCATCAATCTCACAGATTTTGTAGTTTTTTTAAATGTGATCCTAGGATTTGAAGAGACAGAAGGAAGATCATAGAGGCTAAAGCCCTTTGGGTGTACAGAGGCCAGCAAGAAGATATTGAGAACAAGGTTGTATAATATTATTCAGCGGCAAGTGATGCTGAGGGTAAGGAAGGAAACCACTGTTTTTGAGCCCATACTCAATGGCCCAGTGTGGTGCCAAGTAACTCACAAATATTCTTAGCAACACTTCGTACAGTATTCTGGGGTACGTCTTAGTATTTCCATGTTGCAGAGCAGGAAAATGAGGCTCCATTGGGTTTAGTGAGCTACAGCAGAACTTTTAAACTTCAGTGTAAACAGGAATCACCTGGGGATCTTGTCAACTGGCAGACTGTTTCAGTCGGTCTGGGGATGGGGAGCCTGAGATTCTGCATTTCTAACAAGCTCCAGGTGATGCTGATGCTGCCAGTCTACGGACAACACCCTGAATGGATTTTTATAGTTCTTGTAACTCTGGTTCTGATCGTCTTTTCATTAAACCGTGGTCCAGGGAAAAATCTTGGTTGCTAGTGGCCAGATCACCTTAGCTATAAATAATAGGCTCAAGCATTGAGAATTTAATCTTCCTCTTTGTACTTTGCTCAGTTTTCATGGTTGTTGGTTTATTTTTAAACCCAGAAATACAGTACTCGTCCCTGGTAGCTCATCTGAATTCACTGAACAGATCAAATCAAATATATGTATTTATCATATATCTTTATAACTTATTGGTATGCTATATTGCACTGCAATTATATCATATTTACATATATATGATGGCTATCATGTGAAATGTTTGAGAGATATGAGACCTGTATCTCTTGTGTTAATATTGTATGAATAGGGTGACTAACTCAACCCATCTTGCTGGGACTCGCCCAGTTTAAAGCTAGTTAGTGACCCCTGTTATATCCCATTTGGGCATATATGATAGATATCATATGTGAAATCTTTGAAAGATACCATATGTATCATTTCAGATGGATAGGTACATTGGGGCCCCTTTGCCCCTTTGTACTGCAACTTTGCATGCAATCGTTTTAAAGACTCATCCAGATTGATAACAAATTGGAAGGGACCGCACGCTCTGCTCTTATATTAATAAGGCAACTTGCTGCATAGATTCTAGAGCTTTGGAAAGCACCACTCCAGGATAACAATGCTAATGCTCACCGATCTTGGAGTGGGGAGTGCTGGAGGGGAGTCCATGGAGAAGCCCACTCCCTGCTTCCAAGTGGGTCAGGGTTAACAGTTCCTGATTGCTTTGTTTGCTGGCTTCTCTCTCACTGGAGCGTGTAGGATGGCTTGGGGTGGTGAGGGACCCCACGCTGCCAGCCAGAGTAGAGAGTGTGTGATTACAGAAGCTCTTTGTGTATCTAATTAGGGTTCTCATAAATTGCTCTGAGCCACTGGATGGGTTGCTAATATCCTCACTGCCTTAGTCCAGCTTCTCCGCTTAATATCTTTGGGCTAATGTCTGAGTCTTGGGGAGAGCTGGACACCCCAGAGCCTGGATGGTGATGACCACTCATACCTCCACTCCGAGGATGGGCTCTTTCCTCAGTGGCCTTCACAGCCTGTCTTCTTAGGCTGGCTTAGGAATGTATGGCGGTGTTGGTTGAGGAGATCACTGGGGGGCAGGGGGGGCTCCTAAATGTTTTCCTCATTCAACTTTCTACTGTGTCTGCAATTCCACCATTTGAAGTTTTCTCAGAGAAGCACAGAATCTTCCATGCAACTCCCTTTAAAAATGAAAATCCTGGGCACCTGGGTGGCTCAGTCGGTTAAGAGTGTAACTCTTGGTTTCAACTCAGGTCATGATCTCAGGGTCGTGAGATCGAGCCCCACATCAGGCTCTGTGCTAGGCATGGAGTCTGCTTAAGATTCTCTCTCTCTCGGGTACCTGGGTGGCTCAGTCGTTAAGCGTCTGCCTTCAGCTCAGGTCATGATCCCAGGGTCCTGGGATCAAGTCCCACATTGGGCTCCCTGCTCAGCAAGAAGCCTGCTTCTCCCTCTCCCACTCCCCCTACTTGTGTTCCTGCTCTTGCTATCTCTCTCTCTGTCAAATAAATAAATAAAATCTTAAAAAAAAAAAAAAAAAGGTTCTCTCTCTCTCTTAAAAAAAAAATGAAATCCCTTCTTCTATCTCCTAAACCCATTTCCTGATTTGGTATCTGACCTATCCTTCAGTCTACGTGTCCCCCTTTAAGATTTCCTTAAAGACTGCAGCTCAATACTAGATATATTTATAAACTGTGAACCCTTTTAGCTCCGTGCTTAGTGTTCTTGTGGCCTTTAGCAAAGCAAGACCAGTGACGGGGAATGACGGAAGGTTCTACAGCCTACTAGCGGCATGATCTCGGGCAAATTAATTTCTCTGAATTCCAGTTTTCTTGTCTCTACATTGGAGTTGTTTGGGGAGTAAATGTGAATATGAACAGAAAGAGAATAGCCCAGTGTTGAGCATGTGTTAGAGGCCTGCAGGCCTCCCCTTGTCCCTGGCCCACTGAGGGGCACTGTGTCCCTGGAGGGCAGACATAATCAGGCCCATTCTTGTTGCCCTTTTGTCTCCCTTAGGATTCCCTCCTGAGCTTGGCACACAGTAGATGTTCACAGGTAACTCTGATGAATGGGCAAACAAGGAGGGATTCTTCCATTGTTTACTCTGCGTGCTCTTGTGGTCAGATATCCGTTTTGCATTTTCTTTGTGACACGATTTTCTGGGACGGATATAACCAGCAAGAATATACAGTTCCTGGCTTTTAGCATTGAAATGGATCGTAAATTGTCGCCAAGTTTGTGGTCTCTGTGTCAAGCAGGTAAACAGGAAAACCAGTGTTTTCCTCCAGGTCTGGCAAAGTATGGCCCTGGCGTGGGCTCCAACCACTGCCTGGTTTTGAAAATAAAGCTTAATAAACACATCCACCTCCATCCACTCAGGAACCGCCCGTGGCCACTCTCCTCCTGCATGGGCGGAGTCTCAAGTTGCTGCGACAGCCCCCGAAGTGTCGCAGTCTGGCCCTTCAAAGTGTGATGGCTTCTGGTCTTAGGCTGTCTGGAGGGAGACAAGAAGGGCAGAGAAGACTTGAAAGTCTAGGTTGTGCAGTTCTCCTAAAGGAAGGGGAAGGTGGGAAAGGAGAAGAGGGGGCAAGCCTGATGGGAAGGGAGGAGGAGGGAGGCAGAGAGGAGGCGAGGAGAGCAGACGCAGAGAGAGGCGGGTGCAGGTGACCAGGCAGGCAGGACTCAGCCCAGGTATCTAGAGATCAACAGAGCACACTGCATCCGTTCCACGGAGCCAATCGCCCTGGTGCAGCAGAAACTGGAAAAGTCTGAGAGTCAGCGGCCGCCCCATCTCAGCTGGCTCCGTGCTGGAGCGAGGCACGGACCACCGGCTGACTCACTCCTGCCTCAGAGGCCTCTTCATCCGTCTCCTGCTGGCTTCTTTGCCATTAGTTCTTCGTGACATAGGTCCCCGTGTCCTCGGATGACTCAGCAGCACCCCACTGCAACCAGCAGCCTCAGCCCATTTAAAGAGATAAACGCCAAAATACGGCTGGGGGTTGGGGGGAGCGGTGAGGGAGAGGATGTGTCGAGAATCTGAGAGCCCCGTGTGAGGGGGAGAGACTGGTTCCATTTCCCTAAATGGATCAGCCACCCTTATGACTGTTATTGTCATAGGCATTCATAAGAGGTAACACTTACAGAGGGATAACTATGGGTCACAGAATAACCTCAGTCTTTCAATGTATTAATTTCATTCAGTCCTCACAACAGTTACATGGCATGAGTTATGATCACTAACCCGTGTGTGCAGATGAAGAAACCGAGTCACAGGCAGGTTAAGTAATGTGTCCAAACTCCTAAGGGGCAGATCTGAGATTAGATTGGGACGTAGGCACACGGGCCACAGGGCCTTTGCTTTTAACCACGATGTGGTATTGCTTCTCCTTTGCTATAACCCTCGTAGACATCTCTCCGTCTCTACCTGGAAAGGGTCAAAGCAGTGAATGAAATGTAGATTGGTCAGAATCCAGATTCAGTGTTCATTCCTCTTTCGCTGAAGAAACAGCATCGGTCCCCTGCAGGTGACACTGGGCAGAATAACGTGGCGACAGAGGTTAAGGGTGAGAGAGCAAGTGACCCATTTGTCCATGGAGAAGGAGACTTGTCCATGCCCCAGGCCCTGGCACCACAGAACATTCAGCTCTGGCAGTCTGGGGAAAACTCAGGACCAAGAAGCCAGAGATGAGAAGGAATGAAATAAGGGCAGAATGTAATTAAGAGGAGTCAGATGTTTGGCCCCGATACAGGCTCACAGAACAGCCTCTCCAGGTTCACAAAGACCCATCCCAGTTGCCGGAATTGCTTGCTCCCCACAGAGCTCCGAGCTGCATAATCCCTGGCATTTCAGAAAGCTATTGTTCCTTGCTAAATGTGTTTTAATCAAATTGAGACTTCAAAGGCAGAACTCACAGTTTGGGCTGAGCTAGGCTACTCTATAAATCCCAAACTTTCTAACCAAGTTAGCAAGACGGGATGCCATTGACAAAGCCCCCTGATTTATTAACCCAATTGTTCATTCATTCATTCACCCTGCCTCTAGACATTCATTCAACAAAGAATAACTGAGCAGCTTCTAAGCTCCAGGTGGTGGATATAAAAATGATTAGAGGTTCCCGCTCTATTGCCCTTAATAGTTACTTTCCTTATAAAGTGCTTGTGGCACATCTGTGTCCATCAGACTCGCTTGGAGAGCCTTTTGAAAATATAGATCCCTAACTTTCACCCCATGGGGCATTTTTTACATAACCTCTGGAATATCCTAATGTGCAGTAAGATTTAAGAACCATTCCTTAGAATAACACAGTTTAGCACTTAGACACATTATTCTCTGATTGCCAAGTACTGGACCCAGAGGCCAGTGGTCAACAGGTCACTCATCTGGGATCCATGAAATCGGGTCTTTACCCTGAGTTTTATCTACTCTCCTCTCAAGGTTCTTTTATTTATTTATATTATGTTAATCACCATACATTACATCATTAGTTTCTGATGTAGTGTTCCATGATTCATTGTTTGTGCATAACACCCAGTGCTCCATGCAGTACGTGCCCTCCTTAATACCCATCACCAGGCTAACCCATCCTCCCAACCG
>NC_138373.1:28563447-28587875 GCF_054177405.1 Leptonychotes weddellii
GGGATCTGCCACAACGAGAAGAACGAGGTGATGAGCAGTCAGCTGGACATCGACAACATGGCCGGCGTGTTCTACATGCTGGCGGCCGCCATGGCCCTCAGCCTCATCACCTTCATCTGGGAGCACCTCTTCTACTGGAAGCTGCGCTTCTGCTTCACCGGCGTGTGCTCCGACCGGCCAGGGCTGCTCTTCTCCATCAGCAGGGTCAGTACCGCTGCCGGCTACGACCTTAATGCAGAGGGCAGGTCCAGAAGACCTCGGGGCCTCAAGAATCCGGGATGCTTGACTCCTGGGTGGGGGGGCGGTGTGCACATCCTCCCCTCGCTCACCAACTCTTCTTGGGCTTGTCGGAAAGGAATCCAGGTTCTGCGCCTTCATAACCCAGCCAGGAGCAATCCCAGATGACTGTGCAAGCCAGAGAGGGAAGGGGGTTGGGGGTAAAGCAGGATGGGCATGGAAACAATAGCCACAAATGAGATGAAACGCAGCGAAAGCCCCCTGGGTGTCAAGGTGAGGGAGCACTCCAGACTGCCTACCCCACCTGAAGGGGTCTGTCCTCCTCAAGTCGGGCAGAGTATTAGCTTATGAGAACACAAGGGCAATATTGTCGGGTCTTTTAGTTTTTAAAAGAGAAAGTAGTCATCTGATTTTATGTGAAACCTTTCAGTTTTTAAATACTAGTGACAAATTCAATTTTTTTAAAAAAACAAAATACCATGTAAGCCAAACGCAGCAGTCTGTGTTGTCCACCATTAGCAGCCAGACGTGCTCTACAACACCACTAAAATCCCTGCGCAGGACGTTACAGTTCATGAGCGCATGCAATGCAGCAGAGCCTCAGATGACACAAAGACATGAAGAACCATGAGAAGATGCACACACATCAAATAGAAAACCAAAGTACACATTCAACCCAGCATAAACTACAGCACAGAACACACATGCTCTAGTGAGCTCACACACTACACAAGGAAACCCCTCTCCTGGTGCACAATACAGCACGTGTATGTCCCCATAAAACAGGACATGTAATTCATCGGTAATGACAACAGTCACGGAAAATGCTTGTATTTGTGGAGCACCTACATGTGCCAGGCACCCTGTAAGGACTGTAGACTCTTTGTCCCATTTAAGCTACAAACCATCTCTGTGAGGTGGGTAACCGTTATTAGCCCCAGATTACAGATGGGGAAACTCAAAGTCATGAGGGTAGAGAATTACCCAAGGCCTCACAGTCTCTGGTGCAGCCGGGACTCGCAGCCGGGTGGTGTGGTACCAGCCAGAGCGCATGCTCTTACATAAGCAACAAACATCCAATACAAGGAACACAAGAGATTTGATACAAATCATACTACCCAACACATATGTGCACACAGCTGACATAATGGATGTTTACATATTCAATACAATCTCGTCACTTAGTTGCATCATACATATATATTCACTCATCTTCTAACAGAATGTAATATTATTTATCTCACAGTCAGTCATCTTTCCATCCATCCATCCACCTATTTCATCCATCCATCCATCCATCCATCCATCCATCCATCCATTCATTCATCCCATCCATCCATCCATCCATTCCACCCACCCACCCACCCATCTATCCATCCATCCACCTATTTCATCCATCCATCCTTCCATCCATTCATCCATCTGTCCATCTATTTATCTACCTATTTCTCCCATTTACTCACCATGGAATGTTTTCACTCTAGAAGAATTTAATGAAAAACATTTGGTGTGGTTTTATATGCTAATGGTTATTGGGAAAACAAAATAATCATTTTTAAAGGAATTTGTATATTCTTAGCATTTGGTGATTTTAAGCACTTGGGAGATTCAGAAGGCACACATTAGCTTAGTGGGGAGGATTTATTTTTTCTGTTCAGTGGCACTCTTAACTTGCATTCTGTGCAAATACATATTTCCTAATTAACTTGATGGCATCTAAACACACAGACTGCTTAAAAATAACATACATAGCTATGCATATAGCTAGGTATTATGCCAACTTTAAGCTAATTCTCTCCACCAGTTACTGAAGGCTTTCCATATCCAAATGACTCTGGGATTATCATGAGCAAATGCACACTGTTGCTTTTCCTTGTAAATCCTGCCTGTATCGGGAAGAGCATTTCCTCTGAGATCCCGTTAGGGAAGCCGAGTGGAGAGGATTGTCATTATGAGAAATGAACTAAATCCCCATTTCCCTTCCAAGCATCTTGAGGGACAGAATTGGAGGGGGATGGGGCACACAGGAGCCAGGCATCCTGGAATCTGAACTCAGTCTTCCCTCCCTAGGGGAGAGAGGACCCTGTGTCTCATAGCACTGCAAGGACTTCCATGCCCCTTTGGGGACTCCCAGCCACCATCACTCCTGTGTCCTTAAAGGCTGCAGGGAGCCCTACTTTCAACACTGACCTTCCTTCTCCCCAGATAATATCTGTTTTTTAAAATAAGTGCAGACTGATATGCATGAATAGAAGGGTTTCATATTTAATATACTTTCCTGCCTCTCTTATTTGTTAGGGGAACTCAGAAGGGGCTGAGCCCCTGATGCTATCCATAGCAGGGCTTCTGGATTGCTAAAAAAAAAAAAATGTTCTCCCTTTCTCATCAAGGGCTAACACATAGCTCTAAAGCTTGTCTTATGGGTACATTCATGCATATGCCACCTTACGTGTATATTCCTTACACAGAGCAGAGAACACAGACAAAAATGTCTTCGTTGTGCACACATAATAATTTTTTTAACAAACCTGCAGTGGGGAATTTCCAAGCCCAAGAACCCACCTTCCTACAAAGGCAAGACCACAACCCCACAATGAATTATGGTCGTGTGTGAATAAGGGCTGGGCCAGATAGGTTTCCTCCATCCTCTCTTACAACCCCCGTGAGTTTGCTATGATCACACCCGTCCTGTGGATATGGAGAAACTGGGGCTCCAATGGTTGGAATGGGACCCTTTTGGCTTCACCTTAAATGTCCTTCAAACTACAGGGTTCTTCCTACTTCATGGATCATGCCAGAAAAAGGCAGGAAAGAGGAAGCCTGTCACGTGTGCAGGGCTGGGTCACATGCTTCAGCCCATTTCCTAGTGTTGGTTCCTTTCCAGGGGATGTAGATCCAGGCTGCCTCTGAAATGTGCTTGCCCCCGAGGCACGTTCTTTCCTGCCCATCAGCCAGGTCTCTCCATTAACCAGCTCTTGCGGCAGCTTCAACACCCAGGCTGTGGACCTAGCTATTGCCACACAGCAGACATATGCAGCCCTCCCCATGGGCTAGATGTCCCTTGGGAAGCTCCTGGATCATGCAACAAAATACAGACCGAACCTATGGGTGCTCTTGGCCCTGCCAAAGGGGACGGCCAGGGCTCGAAGAAGTCATTAGAACCCACTTTCTCCCACAGCCTTGGCCTTTGCCTTTTTCGACTTAAAAAAAATGTGCCCTCTGGTCTGAGGGGGGCTCTTAATTTTTCTCTCCAAAATGCTCCCCCTCTCACATAGAAGAGAACATTCACTGTCACCAGCAAAAATAACTGCCTCGGTTTTCAGTCATGAGGAATGGGAGAGGTCAGGGGGTCTGGGCAGAGAATGTGTCTTATGGGCACATTCATGCATACATGCCAGGAAAGACAGATGTCAGGGGGATGGCAACTGCGTGGCCTGCCCGGTGGGCTCATAGGACATGAGCTACAGACTTCTCCTTGTGTCCTCACGAGGTGGAAGGGGGCGAGGGGGCTCTGTGGGGTTTCCCTTCTAAGGGCACTAATCCCACTCACAAGCGCCCCACCCTCAGGACCTCATCCCCTCCCCAAGGCCCCACGTCCTCACACCACCAACTTTTAGGGTTAGGATCTCAATGTGACTTTGGGGGAGGGTACAAACGTTTAGGCCTTAGCAGATGCTTCAGGGGTCAGGTCCAGACAGACTGCAGGGAACCATGGAGGGCAGGAGAGCCCACGCCCCATCGAGAATGTTCTGAGAGTCAGGGCCCTCGAGGGGAGCAGAGTGGACTGTCCAGAGCTTCACACTCTCATCAGTGCGGCTCTCGTCTGGGCCCCGGTGGGGCCAAGAAGGCATCTCATTCCATCACCTGAAGGATGGAGCCTGAATCTCCAAGTAACAAGAGCTCTGCGGCCCAGGGCCTGCTGCTGAGGGAAGGTCTGGGCTGCTCCCTAACCAGAGCGAACCTTCAGTAGTAAGGGGCAGCCTGCGCTTTCCTGCAGCTTTGGGACCATGGGCGCCAGGTGCTCGCGCTAGTGTGGGGGCGGAGGGGAGGGGGCAGCGAAGTAGGGCACATCGGGGATGACCGACGGCGCAGCTCATCTGGCTCATGTTTCTGGAGCCTCTGCTCTATCTGGGGCTTTGTTTGCACCCTTTTATCCTGCCGTCTACCCACCTTGAGAGTGTGTGGTTCCCACTTTGCAGGTGTGGAAACTGAGGCTCAAAAAGCTTAGCGGCTTATCCAAGGTCACAGAGCTAATGACAGATGGAGCTGGGACTCACTTCCTGCAGGTTCCATGTTTCTCTGCCATGCACCCCTCTCCTCGGCAGCCCACCAAGAAGATGGGTTAACTTTGTAGGAGAATGCTGCCACCCAGGCCTGGGGGACGGGCTGGGTCCATCACGTGGACTCCTTCCCGAGGCTTCACCAGGCACATCAGCACCTGGGAGCTGCCTGAGCTGCAGCCTGTGAGTCCCAGGGGAAGCCAGGGATGAGAGAAAGCAGTCAGTGACCAGCCACCCCATTCCTGAGACATAACTCAGCTCCCTGACCACTTCTGTGGGCCTCCCCCACATGGACAGCCAGCTCATCTTGGCCTGTGGGAGCATACTGACCTGACCCATGAAGGGGTGGAGGGAGGTTTTCAAAAGCTCTAGCAGGGTGACGGGAGCTCATTAGAACAAAATTACAGATTCAGAAAAAAAAAATTAAACTATTTTTATAATACTAACCAAAGGAAGAAAAAGCACAGATCTCGTCTGACCCAAACCCACAGGAGACACACTGGTTCTCACCCACAGTGGCCGAGCCTCCCTAGGTCAAGGTGTAGGATTGCTCTGTTCCTGAGCTGGGCGGGGAGGGCACGGGTTCACATACAAGGTCCAGAAGCTCTGTGCTATGTGAAACCCACGGTGCATTGGTGTGACTGCCATGCCCAGCAGCCGTGGAAGCAGGCAGAGGGGACCCTCCTTCCAGGCAGCGGGTGAGCAGGACCCACACACCGCACAGAGGGGACAGAGGACCAGGCTGCAGGAAGGTGGGAAAGGGCACGATGCCAGGTTTTAGGGAGCCCAAGCCATGCAACCCGGGGTGGGGGGGGAAAGGGTGAGAGAAAGATGCTCAGACTCACTACTGTGCCTTCCCCGTGTACCGTTCCTGGAAGGCGGAGTGCAGACTCTCTAGAAAAATGCCGGGGAGGCGGTGGGGGGGAAGGTGGGCCGGCGGGGCCATGGTCAGCAGAGTCCACAACTAACCACGCACCCTTTCCACCAGTTCACGCCCCAGTCAGCAGCGGCCTCCACGTTTGCCTTACAGACCCCTTCTTGGGCTGGCTCCCTGTCCGTCCTGGGAGGGCCTTGTTCTGATCATCCCTGTTAGGTACGGCTGCCAAAATCTGGGGCCAGCAGTGGGGAAAGAGGGACACAAATCACAATGTCCCCCCCCCCAAAGTCGCCTTGCCTACAATTGCACCATGAAGTAAGAGCTCTTGAGTTACTTTGAAGTAAAAGTAAACAGCTATCTTTAAGAAAGGAACAAGGCAGCATGGAAAACAAGGGACCCACAGTTGGGGGTACTTATGTCTGAGCCACCCAGAAGTCCCAAAGTCACTCCGTCCTTGGGTGGATTTCAGTGCTGCATTACAGTGTCCTCGGGATGCTCCACTGTTCCTAATGGCTAGCACCCAACTCTGTGTCAAACACACTCACTCACACACACACAAAAGGATATATTCAGTGGCATCTATGAAAAGTCTCAAGTGGTGGCCCCAGGAGTTCAAAGCATGCCCTGTCTCTCCATCCCCTGTGCTCTGCTCTTTTCTATGATGGTTTCACTCTCAGGCTAACATCCCCACATGGTGGCAAGACTAGTCCCCTGCAACTGCTCCTTCTAGCCCAGCTTCTCTATCTTTCCTTCCCCAAAATGTCTGAGTGATCACCCATGGATTTTTATGCCCAGCCTTAGAGTAACCGGAAAGGGTTTTCTCACTCTGGTATCCAGACTCCAAAGATGATCCTGGTAAACTACAGCAAAAGATGAGCTAGTGCCCCAGGTATCAATTCAATATCCTTCCGTGCTAATTTGGAGGCACCAAGAACTTTATAAGATACATGAGCATTAGTCGATGCCTTTTCTCAGACTCCACATGTAACTGTTCGGTAAAGTGTTGGGATAAGCTTGAGCCAGAGAGACGAGAGAAGCTGGGCGCTTACTGGTCTCATAGATTTAAGAAACATTCCCAGGATTCAGATTGGACTTCAAGATCCCCTCCAAAGCTCCTCCAAGAAGGACACATCCCGCCTTTGCAGGTGAAGGCCGGGTGTGCGGTTGTTTCGTGTTCCTGCTGCTGCTGACCGTGTCTCGTGTTCGTTCCCACAGGGCATTTACAGCTGCATCCATGGAGTGCACATCGAGGAGAAGAAGAAGTCTCCGGACTTCAACCTGACCGGATCCCAGAGCAATATGTTAAAACTCCTCCGGTCAGCCAAAAACATCTCCGACGTGTCCAACGTGAACTCCTCAAGAATGGATTCCCCCAAAAGGGCTGCTGACTTAATCCAAAGAGGTTCCCTCATCATGGACATGGTTTCTGATAAGGGAAATTTGATCTATTCAGACAACAGATCCTTTCAGGGGAAAGACAACATTTTTGGGGACAACATGAATGAGCTGCAGACATTCGTGGCCAACAGGCACAAGGACAACCTCAATAACTACGTGTTCCAGGGACAGCACCCACTTACTCTCAATGAGTCCAACCCCAACACGGTGGAGGTGGCCGTGAGCACAGAGTCCAAAGCGAACTCCAGGCCCCGGCAGCTTTGGAAGAAATCCATGGAATCGCTGCGCCAAGATTCACTGAGCCAGAACCCAGTGTCCCAGAGGGATGAGGGAGTGGTGGAGAATAGGACCCACTCCCTGAAGAGTCCCCGGTACCTTCCGGAAGAGGTGGCCCACTCGGACATCTCAGAAACTTCGAGTCGGGCCACGTGCCACAGGGAGCCCGACAACAGTAAGAACCACAAGACCAAGGACAACTTCAAAAGGTCCGTGGCCTCCAAATACCCCAAGGACTGCAGCGAGGTCGAGCGCTCCTATCTAAAAACCAAAGCGAGCTCCCCCAGGGACAAGATCTACACCATCGATGGCGAGAAGGAACCTAGTTTCCACCTGGACCCGCCCCAGTTTGTTGAAAACATGGCCCTGCCCGAGAACGTGGACTTCCCAGACACCTACCAGGACCCCAGCGAAAATTTCCGCAAGGGCGACCCCGCACTGCCCGCAAACAGGAACCCCCTGCACAATGAGGATGCGCTCCCCAACAATGACAAACATAAATTCTACGCCAAGCACTTCACCCTGAAAGACAAGAGCTCCCCTCACAGCGAGGGCAGCGACCGGTACCGGCAGAACTCCACACACTGCCGGAGCTGCCTGTCCAACCTGCCCACCTATTCGGGCCACTTCACCGTGCGGTCCCCCTTCAAGTGCGACGCCTGCCTGCGGATGGGCAACCTCTATGACATTGACGAAGACCAGATGCTCCAGGAGACGGGGAGCCCGGCCGCCCAGGAGGAGGTCTACCAGCAGGACTGGGCGCAGAACAGCACCCTCCAGTTCCAGAAGAACAAGCTCAGGATCAGCCGTCAGCACTCCTACGATAACATTGTCGACAAGCCCAGGGAGACAGACCTCAGCAGGCCCTCCAGGAGCATCAGCCTCAAGGACCGGGAACGGCTTCTGGAGGGAAATTTGTATGGGAGTCTCTTTAGCGTCCCCTCCAGCAAACTCTCGGGGAACAAGAGCGCCCTCTTCCCCCAGGGTCTGGAGGACAGCAAGCGGAGCAAGTCCCTCTTGCCGGACCACACCTCCGATAACCCTTTCCTCCGTTGCTATGGGGACGACCGACGCTTAGTCATCGGGAGATGCCCCTCAGACCCTTACAAACACTCGCTGCCGTCCCAGGCCGTGAACGACAGCTACCTTCGATCGTCCTTGAGGTCAACAGCATCGTACTGCTCCAGGGACAGTCGAGGCCACAACGACGTGTACATTTCGGAGCATGTTATGCCTTATGCTGCAAATAAGAACAGTATGTACTCTACCCCCAGGGTTTTGAATTCCTGCAGCAATAGACGTGTGTACAAGAAAATGCCTAGTATTGAATCTGATGTTTAAAACCTTCCATTAATGTTTTATCTATAGGGAAACATACGTAACTGGCCGATGTGCTGGAGGGTAAATGTCGGATGTCCGATGGTGCCCTGCCAAGAGGAAGAGGATTTAGGAAGGTATTTTTTTTTGCTGGTTCTTTTGCACATGGCTCCATGCCATAGTCTTCCACTTAAGGAATCTTGTGAGGTGCGTGCTGAGCATGGCAGATACCAGATAGGTGAGTCCTGAACCAAAAACACAAACACACACAAGGGCAAGTCTCCCAGACACGCCCACTAGGTATGTTGGCAATGAGAATGCGTTGGATGCTGATGGTGATGCTATGATTTCCTGTATTCCAAATTCCATTAAGACCGGTCCACCATGTGCTCCCCTCATCAGAAATGCCTAGCGGTCTCTCTCATTCCAAATAAGCAATATGGTATGCATGTACCCCTGACTCAGACAAAACAGTTACGAATGCATCTGCACTGTAGCGAGATTGACGTGCAAGAGATTAGGAAGTTTGGCCTCGTACCCGTTTTCAGCCTTCATGTTATGCCTCCCATCACTGCCCAGGCCCAACCCCAGAACTCCAGGCTCCCCCCCCAAAGAAGAGCAAATCCGTGTGTTCACAGTCACTATGCTACCTTCATGAGAGTCCATTTCCAAGACACATCTGGAGTAAGGAGCCAGAAGGGCCCTCAGGCGGAGAGCTCTGAGCATCTCTTTGGATGTCAGCTTGTGCGTCTCACAGAACACTCTCTCACCCTTGGCTTCGATGGTCTTGTTCAGAGCTGCACAAACACACCCATGTCTCTGATATCTAATTTGTGGATCTCCTGTCTCTGACACAGCGGCTGTTGTAGTTTATCCTGAAGACTCCTGTGTACGTAAGTTTGCGTCTCCCCCCCTTCTGGTGACGACTCAGGGTTGTATAGTATCTGTTACCCCTTCTTCCCTCCCAGACTGACCATAACTCGTTCCGTCCCCGAAAGGCCAGGGTGGCATCTAATTACGTGTGTTGCTATTCCCAGAGCTGTTAACATGGTGGCACCCACCAGCAGCCAAATGTGTCCTGTGATCTGTAAGAAGTTCAATGCCAGCCATCTGCTGAAGCCTAGCGCTACCTGTTGCGTTTCTCTTCCTTCACGTCATGAAATTCAGTTGGGTGCTCGTTTCCACCCCAACCTCCTCAGATCAAAAGCCTTCAAAACATGAGACACTCATGCATCCACCCTGAGCATCCTCCAAATTGTGGGTCACCTTTGGTGGCAAAAATGATTGCTCTCTTCTGAAGTTTTCGCTCTTTTGGAGTCAAAACCACTTCACTAGCACCAACGGGAATCTATGAAAAATTCTCCAAAGCATTTGTCATTTCCAAGTCACCCCCCCCTGCATTGTCTCATTCTTACTTCACTCAGACCTGTGTCTATGTGACCTGGAATGAGACTCATTTAAAACCACTGGGGGAGGAAGGGGAGTCTGCAGCATGGGAAGCTCTCAGCACAGGGCCTGGCACCGAGAGCATGCTGAGAACACAAAGGTAGTTGTTATGCGATAACAGACCAGAATTTTGTAGTTTAAAAATTAAATATTATAAAACCCACAGACAATATTAAACATTTTTATATAGCTCTAATTTAGTGTATTTTAACTTTACGAATGACCCTGAAATAGCTAGGATAACTAGCCATCTGGTCCTGTAGAGTCGCTGAGTCTGGCGACATGCTGCAAACACCCTAAGCAAACTAGCCTGCCCTTCTCCTGGTTTCCTCCTGCATTTTGCTTTGGGTTCTTGGAGAAGGGCACAGAGTGGCAGGTTGAAAAGTCACCCTGTTTCTTTTACTTACAGCATGTTCTGTTCTGTAGGCAGTGTTTTCCTGCGAGCGGGCAGGGGCCAGGAATAATTCTCTTAGAGCTCGAGGATTCAGCGAATGGCTCCATCTTTGGGCAGGTGCATCCAGTAATGATAAGTGGTTGCAGTAAGTTTCGGGATCATCGGTGGGGAGGCAGAGGAGGCCATGGGCGAGTAGGTCTTCCCGTCAGAAGGGGAGGGCTAGGCACTGATGACAAATGTATCTGAACATTGCATTTTCTTTCTCGGATGTTGCACTTCTGCTGCCCCAAGGCCCAAGAATGGAGAAGCCCAGACTGAAGGGCCTCACCTCCATTCCTACTCTTAGGCACACTCCTGGCTGTCTTGTCTTTTAGAACTTTCTGCCTTTGCCCTCCCATTGCTTTCCAGACCTACATTCCCCCAGCCAGGATCACCTCATTTCCCCCACAAGACCTGCATGTCATGACATGAAATGAATTAAAAAGTCTCCCCAGCACAGAGAGCAGTGGTATGTCATTAATCCAAAGAGGCTTTCTGTCTTCCTCCTGTGTCCTCAAAACCCAGAGGGGGCTGCCAAAAGTGACAGAGACCTCCAGGGAGAACGCAAATTACACTCAGAACTGTTCCATAGATCAAAAACCCTTCTTCTAACAACAGCATTATTTCTGCTGTTAACCCTATGCTTCTTTAGATTAAAAAAAAAAAAACTGAACTAAAAATGGGGCTTTTGGAAGAACCAACAGTACCGTGCTTCCTTTAATACCCAACGCATTTTTAAAAATAAACACTGAGCATTGGAATGCTATCTATAATGAATACATAATTTTCCTCCTCCACAAATTCATCGACTCTTAATTGTGATGATCCCAAGCATAAGAAAACTGACCGCTGATCAGACAGGCCATCTGCCAAGTGAAAGATAATGACATAGAGCTATTCGAAGGTGATTCAAGTCAGTTCTGTTCTTTGGAAGCAGAAGGTCAAAGACATAAAAGAAAGCCCTCCAACTCTGGATCCCTTACAGAGGGTTCCTGTGACATCCCAGCCTGAGATCTGGGAGCTGTTCATGCCAAAGAGCCAGCATGCCTGAGCCCCCGAATCGTGCCCGAGTTTCACCTGACTCAAGCCAGAGCCGGCATCCGTAATGGTACCGCAGTGACTCTAAGTGGCCTTCTCCACTTGAGAAGGGCCCAACAGGTATGCCTAAATGCAGGTGCTCACGTTTCTGTCGATGAGTAACGGTACACACATGCCCAACTTAAAATAGTCTGGGTAAGAAGAGAGTCTTCTGGGGCATGAATATTCTACCCTGGAGCCCTTGGAGTTCCTAGAACACAGTCTACCTGGTCCTTCCACCTGCAGGTTTCAGACTACTTCTGGCTTCAGTGCTCCCAGAAGACAGCTCCCTAACGGGTCTGTTTTTCTGCCAGCAAGGCTCCCTCCAGAGGTACAGGATTATGATCTCCCCACTCTCCCGTCCTTTGCAATTTCACTCCGTAATGGCAGCCAGCACCATGACGGGGGTCTTGGGGATTATACCTGGTTTCTCTCCCCTGTTGCAGAGAGCCTGAGAACTTTTCATACTCAGCTGCTCTGAGGAGACCATTAAAATGCACCCACTGCAGCAAAATCAGTCACATTTGACTCACACTTATTTTCAAGGGAGAAACAAGAAAATTACACCTTGTTTACAAACGAAATAGTTTCACTTAAATGGGACTCTGGCCAAGGCAGTTAATTAGTCAAAAGATCCCTAGCAGCTATATAGTCCCACATTGTTTATTCTATTTGATATGCCTGCCACTGATGTGTATTTAATATTCTGCGTCCTTCTCAGGAAATGACAAATGCCCTGAATTCTTTGCAAATGCTAATGAAAAGGGGGGGGGGAGTTGGTGTTAATTAAATGGTGATTAAAAATTTATCTCCTTTAAACCTAAAAAGTGCAGCTCTAATAATCAGTTGTCATATAAATAAATACCTTGCACTGAAATCCCATACGGTGTAAGACCTAAATAAACACGAATTGGAGAAACCCAAATATCTTTCAGAAGGGCTGAACAGATGTGTTAACTTCAGGCGCATCCCCGTCCTGTTTGCTTGTGCATAGATGTCGCATGTGAATCCTTGCAAAGGGGACAGGAGTTGTTTCTGAAGCAGAGCCCGTCTGTATGAACTGCGGCTGGAGTGGACGGAATTGGAGTTCGATGGGGGTGGCGGGGGGGACCGAGTCCGTGGAAACGCAACTCATTGGGTTGGTGTTTAATAGGAGTTAAGGATTCCACGTGACAGTGCTTTTCAGTGCAAAAGCAGTATTTTCACTTGAGACAAAATTAGACCTTACGGATGCCCTGCATTCTTTTGGTCAGCAGGGTCGGAAGTGCTGGGTGAGAGGTTCGGTGGGGTCTACACCAACACGCGGGTGTGCTTCTCCATCTCACCCCTTCACATCGTACTGTGTTCGCATCGAGTCATAGCAGATGAGGGCAGTTGGCCACCTGATACACATCGGAGGAGAGAAAAGGCCCTCCTCCTGCCAATACCAATGCTCGTGAACACGTGTACATACTCTATATACATGCTTGATTTCTACCACACACGGCAAGTGTGCCATCCAAATACAACTGTATATAATGTAAAGTTTATGTTAAAAATTAAGTCGTGGTGATGGTTATTAACATGTGGGAAACCCATTCTGGTTATCGATGGGCTGACATTTAGGAAGAGAGGACGCTACTGTTTTTATTTTTTAAAAAAATTATGTTCTAGGGAGGATGGCAGGGCCCAAGTGGGATTTGGGTGCTGGTGTTCTTGGCCTCCTTTCAGAAAAGCTATCTGGGGTTCGGGGTGTGATACATGTTCCTCTCACATTAACTTCTGAAGACGATGCTGATAGGGACACGCGGGCGATTTCTGTGAACCCACCGAAGGGCAGATTCCCTGTTTAAATTCCTTATCCTCTTCCCTATCCCCACTTGCTCTGCGCCCAAAAGTACTCTTGATAGAGCATCAGCTAAAGGTGCCTGCCCAGAAGGGTCTTAGAAAAATAGAACCTCTAGAACTATGCCAAGATTTGGAGGAATGGAGATGAGAAAATTAAGAGATTGAGCTCCTGAATGGGCATAATCTGTATGGAATCATCGGATCAACAGTATCTAGAAACCAAGACCTTCGTGCATGGTCCAGTTAATTCCTCGCCTGGTTCCCTTCCCCAGGCTGACTCAGTTCTAGGTTTCTCTCAAAAGTTTCTCCGGGTCCCTCTGGGATAAGAGCCAGAGAACCTCACAGAATGGCCCCTGCTTTCTTTCCCTCTTGCCTTATATAGACCCATACACCCCCTCTTTAGATTTGGTTGTCCCTTAAGCTCACCAACACTCCCTGCCTCAGAATCCTGGAGAAGAGAAAACTTTTCTCAGGGACCTATTTCCTGGGAAGAGCCAACAAGGGATATAGTTTAAAACCTCAAACCAAAGATGAAAGCCGGTGGTGATCATTGAGGTGATAGAGTTCTATTTCTCGTGAGCCAAGGATGAACAAAGGACAATGATCAGCTGATAGCACTTGACCGAGTATCTACTCTCCTTTTAAGGCCGATTTGGGGTTGAGAGATGCAAAGGGGATAGAAAACACCCTCTTCTCATCAGCAGCATACTCGTTCTAGAAATTCAGCTCCCTAACACAAAAGACCACCGAAGGCCCACAAAACCCAAACACAGACGGAGTGTAAAAAGTAGAAATGATAAATCAGGTTCTTGCCAGGAAATAAATATCACACTGATTTCCACGATCCAACCAACCAACCCATCCTTCCCTAGACCCGTAAGTAACCTTGGAGAATATAGTTGGTGCTCCTGGGGAGATACCCTTGATTCTTTGAACATTCAAAGACAGTACCTGGGAAACCCAGGAGCATCTAAACAGGTGACCAGACTTACCCTCCCACATCTGTGTGCAGGAGGCTTGAATCTGGTTCCACCAGGTTCTCCAGCCCTTGCCAGATCCTGCCTCCTTGCAGCCCTGCTTTATGACGTGGGCTTCCAGAAAAGGCGGAAAAGAATCCCCCAAAGGATTAGAAAACAGACTGCGATGTTAAAAAAAAAAAAAAAAAAGGCTATTTCCTGAAAGCTTTTTCGTTTGATTTTATTTTTGTCTTAGGAAGAATACCTTGGATCGTTCAGGGTATAAATGTATCAGGGAAGGGAGTGGGGAGAATTCCTCGTTGAGTCCCAAGTGCCTACTGTGTGGCTGACAAAAGCGAGCGCATCAGGTTCCCTAGAGACAAAATGGGGCAGAGAGACGGCAGAAGGAGTCAAGGTGTGTTTCGGGAAGATGGAGGGTGCAGAGGGAGTGTCTTTTCTCTCCATCCATCCTGCTCTGGGCATTGCCAGGAATGTGGGATCCTCTGCTGATCTCCCGTGCACGCCTAGGGTCAGCACCTGAGCTTGGAAGTATCGAAAGGGATCCGCATTGAGTGTAGACTGTATTCTAGGTGCATCCTAGAATGAGATCCTCAAAATAACCATAGGATAGAAGTACGGTTGCTCCCATTTTATAGATAGGGAAACTGAGGCTCAGGTTGGTCTCAGCCTCATCAGCAACAGGAGTTTGCTAATAAATCCCTCATGTTGGGCGTATTCTTGAAGTGCCTGATCTCTGCCACGGAGGTCAGAATAAAAGTCGGAAAGAGAGATATGCTGTTCTGAGGTCCCCTGGGGCTCTCTCTTGAGCTTCAGCCTCTGCAGGGAGGAGGTTTGTTAGTGTCCTACCCCCTCGTCGTCTGGTTTGGGGTGTATTGAGAACTCCTGGGGATCTCACCTCTGTTCACATCCCTTCTGACACTTGAATGCTGTTTGTGTCTCTCCCCACACCCTTGCACTCTGCATTCACTTTTTTGGTTGCTGGGGAGTTACTCTGTAGCATGTGCCTAATTTTAAATATCCCCTTCCGAATCTCTCTTCTTTTTCTCCGTAGACATCAGGGTTCCTTCCATTCAACACGTGCAAGTAATATACCCTCCCAAGTGTTCAGGCCCCCACACCGCCCTGTGGGCCCCCATCAGAGCCCTCCTCAACACTGTGGCCCATTTTCAGAAAGGTCACGGTATTTGCAAGAGGCTGTCCCTGGCACCAAGATAACTACTGTTACCTTGATCAGTTTGCCTCACTAATGAGAGTTGAATTAGAATGTTTCCATGACGCTTTCTGGGAGTCCAACATGACGGCGTGCGTAATGCATTGGGGGATGGGGGGAAGATGTGGGTGCGACACTGAGCCTGTGCACCCCTTTCTTGCACCACTCCGGTTCTAAGCCACCCCCACCGCCAGGCATTTCTATTTACTGTGAATTGGGGCCACAGTAGGCCCATTTCGTAGGTGAGGAAACAGAGCTCAGATTTGAAGGAATGTTTTTCTGGGAGGTTCTGCGATTCAGTCCTTCTGGAGGGTCAGTGAATCTAACAAAGCACCCTTGTCACTGTCCCTGAGAAATTCTCTAGCTGTTTACACCTTTCAAGCTGGCAGCAAAAAGTCTCTTAAGCCAGAAAAGTTATCATTATTTAATACCTATTTTAAGATCCCATCGTTGGGTCTACAAGTGCGTGACAACATTCTCCCAGGGATGCTGAGCTGTGCGGAAACTGGAACACTCAAAAGAGCCATTTGGCCAGTAGGCTTTCTTCTCTGGGGCTGTATTTCAAAGCACACAGCCCTCCAGGGAGCCAGAACCAAACTGTTTGCAATGGAGTCATTTCTCAGATTAACTTCCTCAAATAAGGTGACAGCAGTATTGCAGAGAGAAGACAAAACTGAGATGATCACTCATCAATCCCTCTTAGGTACCAGGTCCATGAAACAGTAAGTTTGCATTTCTGCAAGTCTAGAACATTCCTCATTAGCCATAGCCCTGGGTCATAACCTCCCCCAGTTAATTCTCTACCACACCTTTTGGGAAGGATTTAAGATGAGCCTTCAAAGGAATATTAACGTAACACGTAGCCAATACCACAGCTGCCTTTTAAATTAATAAGGTTAATTGTTCTCCAGCAAACGTAAGTTTGTCTTTGGCATTTTAAATGCTTCTCATTGATCTGACATTTTGCTGTTTCAAGCTTTTAAAGGGCTCAAATCAAAGACTATCGATAGCTGAGCAAATAGTGAAGGTCCAGAAATATAAAAACATTGTCAGTTTTTCCATGAAAAATAATCATAGCCTTTCAAATTCGACTGAGGTTTTTACATTACATTACATCTAAGACCTATTGAATTATTTCTATTCTCAGTTAAGCTAAGTCAAATAAAATGAGCGGTATTGACTTTTTAAAACCCATTTTCTTTAAAAAAAAAAAAAAAAAACCTTTAAGTTTATTAGGTTTGTAGACACAGCTCTGAAGCCATGGCCACTAAGGAAATGTTCCAGTTTAGAAATTGAAGATTCAGACTATTCTGCATCAAATTCAGGTGATCATCTTTGAAAATTCTGGTGGATTTGCAAAGATGAAGGGGGCACTTGTAACATTCACGTTCCCCACATTTTTCACTGGGAAAGGATGCCAATTGCCTTTTTTTTTTTCCCCAATCAGAGATAAGGTCAAGAATAACATTTTCATAGCAAATTCAGGAAACTACTCGATACCACGAATTACGTGGCTAGACGTGGCTCAGATGCCTTCCAAGCCTGAGGTTCCCCAAAGATTTATCAGTTGTTCTTGAGCCCCGAATCTTCATCTTGTTCATTCCCCTGCTCAAACCACCTTAAAAGCATCTACTTGCCAAATTATTTAGTCGGTAGACTTTACTGTAGTTGATCACAATAGAATGTTTGTGCATATGTGTTTATGTATAGTATATATATTTCAAGCTGAAGATTCAGAAAGAATTAGGCAAGTCTCACTGGTGGTTTGAGTAAGAACCAGATCATCAGAGACAAACAGTGGCCTTCTCAGACACAAAAAGAGGGCAACTCTTCATCTTTCGGTCACTTTATGAGACCCATTGCCTACGTAATCCACAAGCTGGTCATTACCCACAGGAAGTCATGGAATAAAGCAGCTTTGAGGACCCATGTCTGAGTCCACCTTCCACCCAACATGGGCAGGATCGACCTCCATATGCAGAGGGGTTCCCATTCACAGTGACACTCTCAAACACAGTCCAAAACCCACTTCAGAACTGGCTTGATCTCTTGTATGGTGGAACCCCAAGCAAGCTGGGTGCTCTACTCAGTGGTCCCCATTGGGGAACAGACGTTCACTTACCAATCACGTCAGTTTCTACCTGTCATGTTTTAATCCACTGCATGAGGAAGTGCTGATAACTGTAGTCAATATTTCCAAGCATAGCTACAAAATTACACGTTTGCTTAACACCTTTCTATGATAGAGAAAGTATATACTATGGTTGTCTTCTTGTAGTATGTCTTTTCTTTTTGTTCAACGTGTTATCAACTGTTTTAAGGAATGGGGTTTGAAATGTGTGTGCAAACTGATGTGTACATAACTCCCAAGGCAACAAAAGTGCCCAGTCCTATGGTGTAAAAATGTAAATACAGGAAAATTTCATTTTTCTAATAAAACTAATTTCTGCCGATTGATATGAAAACAAGACATGGAGTCGTGGTCTTTGTTGTCCATATTACTGCTGTGGTAGGCACGCACCACTAATGTTTCGGGCAGGCTTAGTATGCGTACAAAGGGCAGATGACTCGATTTCCCCCTCTGTGCCCTACAGCAGTGTAGAAGGAATCGTCGAATCTCGAAGAATCCGTGGCTCAGCTTCTGGATTTTACCAGCAAGCTTTGCCAGCGTCCCTTACCTGGTTCTGGTCTTCCTGTGCACTCCCCACGTTCTCAGCCTTGACCCTGATAATGTTGACCTTCACCAAGCTTCTGTGACTCGTGATTCTGGGGGGTGGAAAAAAAGTGGTGGTTCAAGACTTCCCCTCCCTTCTGAATTCCAGGAAACTGCTTCCTGCAAAGAACTGCTCTTTTCCACATGACTTTGATAGGACCCGTGGACACCCCCCACTGTTTCCCTACACCATGGCCAGACACACACCCTCCAGGTTCCCCGCCTTTGTTCATAAGTGATTAGCTGAACTTCCTGTCCCCACAGATTGATCAGAACAATATGCTTGCCGACCAAACGTCGAGTAAGCTTCTCTCCTCCTCCTGGGCTTCCGAACACGGTCAGCCTACACCAGCACACACCCTCGCCCTGGGACTAGGCTAACCTCACACCCTCTGACCTGTCCAACCACAAGCCAGCCCCCTTCACCTCACCTCCTGACTCCCTGCTTTTGTGTCCTCCTCCCTATGGAAGAAAAACTCTTGCTGCCTCTTCCCCTATTATAATAGTCCCTGTCACCCCCGTGAAATAAGTTTCGTCCATAAAATCTCTCCTTACTGAATCCAGATTGGATTTTTATTTGACAACTCTCTTCCCCAGATCAAGCGACATTTCGGAAACCCAAATCCAGCTGTGTCCCCTTTGAAAACCCTCAGAACAGTGGCCCA
Organism: Leptonychotes weddellii; assembly: GCF_054177405.1. Taxonomy (NCBI): domain Eukaryota; kingdom Metazoa; phylum Chordata; class Mammalia; order Carnivora; family Phocidae; genus Leptonychotes; species Leptonychotes weddellii. The sequence continues at coordinate 28,582,181 of NC_138373.1, forward strand.
CAGGAAAAGCCCGGATTCCGTAGCCCAGCACACAAAGCCTCTGGTCCCTGGCACGCTCCCTCCTACCATGGACCTCACACGACTTCTGCCCCGAAGGTCTTCGTGCTCCTCCCCCGCAGAGCCACCATGAGCTCTCTTCCCACATGCCCTTCCTTCTTCCTGGGACCCTGGTCACCCTCCTCTGGGGTGTATCTTCAATGACACCTCTTCTTAGCCTTTGTAAACTCTCCCCAGCGGCAGAATTAACAGGGGACTTCTCCATGATCCCGCCCCATATGTATACATGTCTATCAGAGAATTTACCAGGCTTTGTTATATTTTATGTGTGCTCTCTCTCCTTCTCTGTGAGCTTTTCCAGGACAGGGGCTATATAACTGTTCACCTTTGAATCCCAGCACCCAGCTTCGGACCCAAAGAGCATTTACAAAACACTGTTGGATGGACAGAGGAACAGCTAGTTGGAAGAGTGGATGGCTGGGTGGGCAGACACATGGAGGGCCTGGGGACCTCTTCTTGGTTTCCCTCACTCGCTACCTCATCTACCATATCTCACCCAATCCTTTGACCCTAAGTCACCGATTACCCCCTAAGTTTTATATATTTGGGTCCAACCTCCTCTATACACTCTGAACTCATGTATTCATATCTATAGTTTAGATCTCCACCTAGAGATGTTACATTCAGATTCTAGAATGTCGAAAAGTACTCTGGACCACTCCCCCCAACAGAAATCCGACGCTCCCCAGCATTCCCATCTCAGGAAGCGGTGCTGCTGCAGACCTGAGTTCTCAGACCAAACACCCTGCTGGTCATTCTTCACTCCTCTCTCCCCGTCACATCTGGGTCATCGGCCACCTCGGTCTGCATGATCTTTAAAGTCCACTCAGGGGGCACCTGGGGGGCTCAGTCGGTGAAGCATCTGCCTTCGGCTCAGGTCATGATCCTGGGATCCTGGGATCGAGCCTCGCATCAGGCTCCCTGCTCGGCTGGGAGCCCGCATCTCTCTCTCCCTCCCCCTCTGCCCTGCCTCTCCCCCTGCTCGTGCCCTCTCTGTCTCAAATGAATAAATAAAATCTTTAAAAAAAATAAAGTCCACTTGGGAGCCACTGCTACCGCTGTTACCCCGGTCCCTCACCTGCAACGTAGATGACTATAATAGCCCTCCACCCCTCCACCTGCATCTCCTCTTGCCTCCACCTGTAGCCATTCTCCAGAAGGAGCAGGGTAATCTTTTAAAGAGATCTATTAGACCATATCCCTCACCTGCTCTCGAGTCTGCCCGACCTTTCCATTACAATCAGAATAAAATCAAAATTCCTCCTCGTTGTCACTCCGTGCCCCATACTCTGTCATGACGGCACACTCTCAAGAAAAAGGGCAAATGTTTCCCTGGTCTCCTACCCCATCCGCCCCCTTCTGAGCTTCTCATCCCCGACCTTTTCTTTTTCTTTTCTTTTTTTCTTTTCTTTTTTTTTTGAGCAGCTGAAGATGGGCCATTTCCAACACAGTTTTCCATGAATTGGAGTGGCACTAAATACCATCGCTGCTATGAAACTAATCGGCAATTTGTGAGATGCCTTTGCATCCATGCGGCCCCATTTGGGGGCATAATTATTTCCTAATTAGAAGACGATTTACACTTGGAACTTGGGACACTGGCTTCTGCCGGTGATGTGGCTTTCCAGAATGGCTCTGTTCTGTCTTTTCCACCCCAAGATTCCACTGGCTGGAGTCAGATGACCGGACCGCCGAGCAAACTGAATTAACAGGCAGCCCCGTGGGAGAGCAAAGCTCTTATTTCCCAGTCAAACGTGCCATCATTTGGAGGATAAGAAAGATTTCTCTCTTTTGGGAGACCCTGTGGTCACCTGCTAGAAATGGCGTTTGGGATTCATTTACCTTCTTTTCCAAGAGTTCTGATGAAATTTGCCTAAGGTCATCAAGCCAACCCAACATTGGAAAGAACCCTTTTAAAATCTTCAGAGCATCCCTCTGTCGCAGGGATCATAATCCCCATTCTTCCTATTGGGAAAGCAAGGCTCAGACAGTTGAGGGGACCTCGGGTGGCTATGTTGCTGGGCTCAGGGGGAGCCCTTGTCAGCTGGACACCATACGCCATGATCTTTCATCTCCACTCCTGTGCTCGCTGTCACATAGACTCTGATGGAGGGCGGACAGAAACTGCCTGCGTACCTAATTCCTAAGACACTGTAAATGCTGGAGAAATATTCTTCAGTTAAACAAGGAGCAGAGAGAGGAGCCAGGACGTCTGGGTTCTTGGCCACAGCCTAGCCATGTGACCTCTGGCCAGGCCCTCTGTCCTTTGCTTCTTCACACGCACATGGTGTTCTCATGCCTATCTGGAAATGAGCATCGTCATCTCCAGCTTGCTTTCCTCGTAGGCGCGTGCAGACACATTGCTAACCATACAGTGCTAAAGATAACTCCCTTTTGTGCTTTTTTTTTTTCATTCCAGAATTTCAAAGTTGTGCTCAGGGCACGTCCAAGGAAAAATAGCTTCCTTATAAGAAGTGGCTGGAAGCCCATGCCACCTGGCCCCAGCTTTCCTGGGGACAGAGAGTATCTTTCCCTGGAGGGGAAAATGGCCCGTGAACCAGAGGTCACAGGTCAGGCCTTCGCCCTCAGGAAGCAGATAGAAAAGTGGCTACCTGCTCTGTTCCCGAGCACTCCGGGGTACTCTAAGTTCCAGGGCTCAGTGTGCAAAGCCTTCACTACTGTCCTAAGACAGCAGACAGAAAAGAGGTCCCCGTTTCTGCCTCTGGAAGCTCCAAGGTGCTAAAATTTCTGGGGATATTGATGCCAACACGTCCACGCTCTGGTTTGGCAAGAAGCTCCATCCCGCATGCACGCCAGCAGACGCTGCGAACAGACTGCGCTGTGACCTTTCCATTTAAAATTCCTTATTTTCCCTTGAAGAAGAGCCCAAGTCTCTCCCGGGTCCCAGCCCCTGTGGACATACCAGAGCGGGTCACAAGCTCCCCTTTCTTTCCCTGGCCTCTGTCTCATTCCGTCTTGCACCAGCTAGGGGAAGAAGCTGCTAGCAGCCTTGTTCTTCTGAACTCAGTGGGCCTGCAGGCGACCCTGCCCTCTAAGGACAGCCTCCTCCTCCCGCATTCCTTCCCCAGCAGATTACAAACCCTGGTCACTGTGGCAGAGGCGGGGGCCCCAGGGACGGACGGCATCAGATGTGCTCACTGCCGTTGTTTGGGGCCTTTCATGCGAACGAGAGCCAAGGAATAGGGATGTGCAGCGAGAGAGAGAAAGAGAGAAGAGGGGCCAGCCCCTGTCAGTTGGCATCCAGATCCCCCTCTGTCTCCCCTTTCACTGAGCCCAGTGGGCTTCCCACTCGGGAAATCAGACTGTTGTGGCTCAAGAAGGGGACTCTCTGCGGCCTCCCTCATGTGCTCAGAGCAATATAAAGAAGCCAGGGTCCAGTCCGGCTCACAGAACCACAGAGTGTTTTATGGACTTGAAGATGTTCAGATGTCATCAGAATAGGGCATAGGGCACCACGAGCCTCTTTTATTGCAACCAACACACACGCAAGAGGCTTTACTATCCAGGGCGTCCCAAATCCACCGCCCGCAGACCCCATTCTACCTCCCCCCCATCAGAAGCTGCAGGGGAGGGGAATCTAGAGGAAGAGGCGTGAGCGTTGGTATTGCCCACAGCGTGAGAAAGTGTTTAGCTCGTTTGGGGGGCATTTTTGATGTTTGACCATAAGGAATAGAGCTCAGCATCATAAAGCTCACATTTATTCATCGAAGATAAGGTAAGTAAGAAAAATACCGCAGATACATACTTTTGGCTGCCTCCTGGATTTCTTGAAACCCTCCAAACTCAACACATTCCAAATGAAATGCATCCTCCTCCCCGCTGCGGCCAACACATGCTTCTCCTTTAGGGTCTCCCGTGTCAGAGCGGAGCAGTGTCAGCCCCCTACAACCCACCCCCCCTCCAGGCTCAAGTCCAGACCCTCCTTTTTCTCCTATCTCCCATCCCTCCTCCACTTTGGTTCATTTTCCTGTCCTGCGTGTCCCACACACCTCCTGCCCTCCATCCCCACCGCCTGCCTTCCATCTCTGACCTTCTCCCTCATGATTGATCATGACAGTCGGGTGACAGGTCTCCCTGCTTCCAATACAGACCCACCTTGAATTCTTTCTCCACTCACCTGCCACAATAATTGCTCGAAAATAAAATTCTGACCATGTCATCCCCAACTGAAACGCTTCTAAGAGCTCCCTGTCACCTAGAATGCAAAGACCAAAATCCATGACACATCTGGCCAGGAGGCTCCTGGTCTGCTCTTCTGGACACTGGCTCTCCTACCTCGTCTCCCACTACTTCCTTGCACACACATGCAGATCCAGCCAAAACAGACCCCTGGAACCTCTCAAAGGGGCCCTCAAAAATACTCTGTCCTCTTCGTAAAGAACCCGGAACCATCTGGCAAACACATAGATATCCTTGAAATCCCGGCTCACACATCAGCCCTGGGAACATTTTCTCAGTTCCCCCAGACCGAGGGAGTGGCCCTATCTCCGGGCACCCCTGACTTTTTGGGGCCCTTACTTCTCCAATGTAGGGGGGTCACATGTCCCTGGACATGTTTACTCTCCCCTGTTGTGAGGCTCCCCTTAAAGATAATGGTCTGTGGGACTCAGCATGTAGATGCAAAGGTGCTGAACATCACTAACCTTCAGGGAAATGCAAATCAAAACCATGACGAGCTATCACCTCAGCCCTGTCAGGATGGCAGTTATTAAAAGACAAAAGATGAACCTTGGTGGGCACATGGAGCCAAGGGGTCCCTGCTGCCCTGCTGGTGGGGATGCAAACTGGGGCAGCCACCCTGGGAAACAGTCCGAAGTTTCCCGAAAAAGTTAAAAACAGAGCTACCACCTATATGATGCAGCAATCCCACTTCTGGGTGTAGGTCCAAAGGAAAGGAAATCACTATCTTGAAGAGCCAGCTGCCGGCCCACCTTCGGTGCATCACTGTTCACATCAGCCGAGACCTGGAGGTGACATGTCTGTCTGTCAGCCGGTCAATGGGGAGAGAAAATGCAATGTATATACATACAAGCAAGTATTACTCAGCCTTCAAAAAGAAGGAAACCTTACCATTTGTGACAACACGGATGGGCCTGGATAACATTCGCTGAGTGAAATAAGCCAGAGACACGGCATCACAATTCCGGACTTCCAGCTCTATTACAAACCTGTCATCATCAAGACAGTATGGTACTGGCACAAAAACAGACACATAGATCAATGGAACAGAACAGAGAGCCCAGAAATGGACCCTCAACTCTATGGTCAACTAATCTTCGACAAGCAGGAAACAATGTCCAATGGAAAAAAGACAGTCTCTTCAACAAATGGTGTTGGGAAAATTGGACAGCCACATGCAGAAGAATGAAACTGGACCATTTCCTTACACCACACACAAAAATAATTACAAAATGGAAGAAAGACCTAAATGTGAGACAGGAGTCCATCAACATCCTGAAGGAGAACACAGGCAGCAACCTCTTCGACCTCGGCCGCAGCAACTTCTTCCTAGAAACATTGCCAAAGGCAAGGGAAGCAAGGGCAAAAATGAACTATTGGGACATCATCAAGATAAGAAGCTTTTGCACAGCAAAAGAAACAGTCAACAAAACCACAA
>NC_138373.1:28588375-28600151 GCF_054177405.1 Leptonychotes weddellii
ACTTCGGCAGAGGGGTCTTCCCTGAACACCCTCCCTCCCACTACAGTGAAAGCAGCCCCCAGCCCCAACCCCCCCCTTCATCCCACCCTGACTTTCTGTCCCTTGTCCCTCAGCACCATTGGATAGGTTCTTGCTTATAAGCTGTTTCTCTCCCTTGGCATGACCTGAAACATCATGAAAGCAAGGGTGCTTAGTGACTGGTGTAGACCCAGCCCCTAAAACAGAGCCTGGCACATAGTAGGTGCACAATAAATGTTTGTGAAATGAATGATCAAAGGACCCTGCCTGAGTCAAGTTCTAATCACTTAGCACTACCATCTTCTGCGTGGTTATTATTGGGGCCTTATCACTTTGGGCTTTGATGCTGGTTTTATTGCCTTCTAGAGCCCAAACTTGGAGGGAGAATTGGGGAAGGAGAGCCTGCCTTCCCAGGGTGGGACCTGTTTCCCTGGCCCCTAGACCAAATGCAGGATCACAAGTATTCACATGGATGGACACACATTATTCACAGCTTATGTTCTTCTTGCTCCAGAATGGCGTAGGGGGGGAGTTGGGGGCGGGGGTTAATCATAAACTCCCAGGCAGAAAACCATGGTGACCATCCTCTGGTTCTAATAAAAGTGTGATGAGTCAGTATCTCAAATGACTATAGCCAAATTGAGCCTGATCACATTCATTTTGAAAAGGCCACGTTTCAATCACAACATTTGGTAGGAATAATTGTCCTGAGGGCCCTTCCCAGCATTGTATCACACAGGTAAAATGTTTCTGGTGGTGATCAGGAATGCTGGGCATATCTTCTCAGGCATGCTTGCTGCCTGCCTGGGGGTGAAGCATGAAGGTCACCTGACCCCCCAGTAGCACGCTATTATCGGAGAGCCCTGTGAGAAAGCACAAATGATATTGACCTCTTCAGATATGTTCCTCTCCACGGGCTCCAGTCCTTGAATCTCTAGCTTCAGGGTTTCCAGGTAGAGATGTACAACAATGAAAAGGCCATTGTCTTCAGAGTCAGACATGGGAGTCTGAATCTGGGCTCTGTCTCTTTCTAGCTGTGTGACCTTAGAGAAATTGCTTAACCTCTCTGAGCTCTGAGTATCAATGTTTAGCAGGAAAAAGTGTCCTTGAAGTCCTTCTAGAAGGTGAGGCTAGAATCAGGTGTCTCAGATGTCACTCTGAGCCCACGTATCGTCAGCGAAGTCCACGTTCTGTGAGTCTAAGAATAACCAGTTAATTTATTTTCTGTTCCAGAACACTTACACAACAATATAATACATCACCTACTGAAAGTTATTTAGAAATATAGCTTTTTAAAGAAGAAAATAAAACCTACCTATAATCTAACTGACCACTGCTAATATTTTGCTGTGTTTCCTATCTGATACTTCTCTGTGAGGATATAAAGGGAAGATATCTTCAGATCTGAAATTCATCTGCGATGAATTTCTTTTAGTGTCTGAAATCCTACACTGGAGAGCTATTTGGTGTAGACGAGCTTGGGGATATTGGCATGGTTCAGGGAGGAAGGCGTTCCTCATGCGGGAGAACGAGGGAGAGGGAAAGGGAAGGAAAGGAGAGGAATCCCCAGGACTGTGTGAGGCTCTGGGCTAGAGGGAATTTTCTGAGGAGAGGATGGACATTTGGAAGAAAAGGGATCTGTGTTAATGTAAAGTTGAGTATGTAGTTGTCTCTGTGTTTGTTCAACCAATGACAATCACAAGAGCTCTGTGTGTGTGTGTATGTGTGTGTACTTCGGGAGGTCATGCATCTCACACTGTTCAGTGAAGGCTGGAACAGAGGAGGTTTGAGAGAATCAGGATCCTGAAATCAGAGGTGATCTCAAGACCCCACTGCCCCTTCCATTCCAGATAACTGACTGAAAACCCAGGAAGGGCTCCAGACTCCCAGTTCATCTCATCTTGATTTCCAGAGGAAAAAGGCTGTGTGTGAGTGTGTACGTGTGTGCATGTATGAGAAGTATGGGCTTTGCGCAGCTCAGACATGGCCGATTGTAGGCCATATCTTCCCTATGTTACAATCCCCCTCATCCCCAGAGACTCTTTGCATTCACTGATTTGCAAAGCCATTTTATTTGGGGAAGAAGAAAGAGTTTTGGTTAAGAGCGATTGTGAAAAGATTGACGGAGTTATGGCTGAATTTCCATGTTGGGTAGGGTTGCTGATTTTAGTGGATGGAAACACAAATTTGCAGAAGCTGAAAGATAAAGAAAGAGGGAGACCAATAGAGGTGGAGACAGAGAGAGAGAGAACTGTATTGGCTCATATAACTGACGAACTCAGTAATAATGCAGCTTCAGGCATGGATGGATCCAGGTGCTTGGGCACCATCATCTCCCTCCATCTCTTGTCCTTGCTTTCCTTTGCATCAGCTCCATTTCCAAATGTGCTTTCCATATGAGGTGTTAAGATGCCACCAAGAGTTCTAGCCTTTCACTGTAGCCAGTGAGCAACCACCTGAAAGAGAGCTTCTCTTCCCTGAGATGTCCAGAGCCCCATGGCTGACCCTCCGTGGCCCTGACCAGCTTCATTAAATCCATCAGTGTGGACAAGACATGCAATGTGTGCTAGGCGTGCTTCCCAAAGGGAAGTCGGGGTCCTGGAAGTCAGTGCAGGACTTGAGGCTGAAGATCAGAACCCACAGTGTGTGTTTCTACCCTAGGTCCCTAGATTGAATTTTGTCCCTTTTATTCAAGTCCAAAAGCCATTCTCTCCCTCCTCCCCAAGACTGAAGCCTCTTGCACACTCTGAGGGATTCAGGGATAGAGAAATTAGTGGCCATCTTTATGTATTTTCTACCAACCAGGCAAAGATGATCCCATCCACAGGGAATGTAAAGGGGAAGTGGTGTGCCCATTGGATAATGTCACGTTCCAGGCTTGGGCTCCGGGCTCAGACTGCCCGGATCAGAATTCCAGGGCCTGGGCCTCTCTGAGCCCCACCTTCCTTATTGATAACCTGTGTGTATGCTAGATTGATTCCAAAATTGTCCCCAAGTCTTTACCACTCCCTGCGCCCATAACTTTGCCATGTGACCTTGCAGTTTCTCTCATCAAGGGGTGGAGTCCTGTTCTGCACCCCTTGACTGCAGGCCGGCCTGAGGATCTGCTTTAGTAAACAGCGTGCGGTGGGGTTAATGGCAAGCACCAGTTCTGAGCTGAGGTCTCAGGAGGCCTCGGGGGCTTGCGCACCTGTTCTTGGAAACTCACCCAGCTGCCTGGTGAGCGAGCCCAGCTAGCTTGCTGAATGACAAGTGACATGTGACCCAGTCCCTGACGGTCCCCCCCCTCCCCCAGCCACCAGCCAGCCAACTGCCAGGCATGTGAGTGAGGTCCTAGACCATAGATGTGTGTGTGAGACCTGTTCACTCATTCAAAGGTAGGACATGATGGGGGGCTGACAAATGAGGGGAACCCATCCCCAAGAGAAAGTTGGATGGCTCAGAGAACACTGAAACAGTTCCCTCCTCGTCCCCCATGTCTTATTTTGGGCGTCACATCTGAAAGCCGAGGCTGATATCCCAACCATCAGTATTTCCAGTTGGCATCCACCAGCCCACAAACGTCAGCTTCCCTGACGACGCCCCGATTCACGTCAGTCCCGAGAATGCAAGTCTTTCTCTTTCCCGTCCCAGTGAGCCAATGTCTTAAAAAATAGGTATATATTTAGGGTTTCCAAAAGACATAATGAGCAATTGCTAATAATTGTCTGAAGCCATTAGAGCTGGGCCCAGCACAATTAATGCTGCCATTGAATTTTGATGATACCAGAAAGATAATTTAAGCTCTGTGCAAGAACGACTGCCAAGACGAGCTCAACAATTGAGCTGAATTTTCAAACACACAGATGTCATCCTTCCCAGTGCATGAATTCAAGGGATGATGGTCTCTTGAACGTTCCTAGAACGTTCAGAATGGAGAGGCAGATGTTTCCGGGGAGAGGACGAGCTGGTGGGAGTCTGGCCTGGTTCTTGGGGAGCTGGACAGGGTGCCGACCCAAAGCACCAGCTCAGCGCAGAACAATGGCGGGCTCTCTGAGCCAACTTTGAGTCTTGACTCCTGTGTGAATTTCCTGTGGCCACTGTAACAAGTTACCCCACGTCTGGTGACCTAACACAACAGAAACTTATTCTCTCACAGATCTGGAGGCCAGAAGTCCAAAGTCAAGGTGTCAGAAGTATTGGTTTCTTCTGGAGACTCTGAGGGACAGTCTGTTTTGTGCTCTCTCTTGGCTTCTGGTGATTGCTGCCAATCCTCGGCATCCACTGGCTTCTAGATGCATCCCTTCAGTCTCTTTGCCAGTCTTCACATCACCCTCTTATTTGTGTACCTTCTCCTCTTCTTCTCTCCTATAAGGATGCTTGTCATTGGATTTAAGGCCCACCTTAATCCAGGTTAATAGCATCTCAAGATTAATTATATCTAAAAAGATCCTTTTTTCAAATAAGGTCCCATTCACAGGTTCTGGGTGGGCATATATTATGGGGGGGGGCCATCCCTCAACCCACTACAATTTCTCAGGCGGTAGGCTACCATGTTCCCATTGCTCATTCACTCCAGGCACCACCTCATGACTGTTCCTCAAAGACCCCGGGCTCACACTTGGTCAGGAATGCTGGTCCCTCTTCTAAGAATGTGGTATTGCCCTCTATCCATTCAGCTGCCCATCCCAGGGACCCTGTCTCCAAGGGACCTTCCTTGACTGCTCTGTATAAATCGGCACCCCATCCCCAGTCTCCCTCCATGACCTGCTTCTGTTTTATTTTGTTCATGGAATTGACCACCAGCTGAAATTGTGGCAGGCATCTCTTTATTGTCCTCTCCCTTCACTAAAGTATAAAGTTCCATGAGCTCATGGACCTCTCAGTCTTATTGAGGAAAATAGCGTCTGCAACCATCTGAGCATTTCTGCCCCATTCCGGATCTCAGTGGAGAGTTATTGAGGGATGCACAGCTATATATACCACCCTGGGTATCACAAAGTCAGGTCCATAATGTGAGGACTTGTCTGGCCCTCCAAAATGCGGGGGGGGGGGTTTCCTGAATCAAGACCACATGAAATGGGACAAGGAGAGAGCATTTTTCAAACATCACCGTGTGGTGCTAGAAGGCAGCTAGGACTGAGAACCACTGATCTGAGACCGTCATGGAAATTCCATACTTTTTGTCTAGTGATTGATGCCATAATCCAGGCATGTGCATTAAATCTGGCCACTAAGCTACAAGGCTAAGTCAGCTGGGGATATTCTGGGGCACTGTCCTTGCAGAATATGGACCAGACCTCCCCTGTGTGGCTATGGAGAGATTATAATGCATATGTCACTCCTTCTGTAATTTTTCTGTCCTTTATCCCACTGGTAGTCACATAGGGGGGATCTGGTCCATGTTCCATCATCCAAGGACATGGGGTCATCTAGGTGTTTCCAGGGTTGCAAGATAAAGAAGCACGATGACGGGGGTTCACATTCTCTCCCTTTCTGATACACCATCACCAGACAGGATTTATTCTTACCTTGTGGCCTCAAGATGGCTGCAACGGTCCCAGGCATCACACAAAGGCAGTGCCACCTGGGGTCAGAAAAAGAGATTGTAAATGTCTCCTGTGCCTCTTCCCTGTGGAAGGTCCTGGCTCATCGGCCAGGTAACCGTGCACCAAGATAAATACAATGCTGCTGGACAGTGATTCCCCAAGAATAGGAGCGTCAATAAATAAAGACTCCTAAGTATCAGAGCAAATAGCCGTAGACTCAGAGACCCCAGTGTCCTGGGTTCAGATCCCAGCTCTGGCTGCTTTACCTGCCCTGTGGCCGGGGGGCCTCTCAGGCTACAGCTTCCTCCCTGCAAAACTGAAAAATGGCTCTTTCTCACCCTCTCCCGCCCGAGACATCAGAACCCAGCAAAGAGCAACATTCTTCTGGCACCTCTGGTTTTTCTCGCGGAGGGGCTGTTCTGAGGAACAAGGAAACCAGTCATTAAGGAGAATTACATCCTGGGCAGCCTAAGCATGTGCTAATTTACAAGTTATAAGCTAGAAAACAATTTCAACCAGATGGAGGTACCCTGCCCCCCGACATTGGCCACCAAATTGTTCCCATTTTATTTCTCTGGAGGAGGCTCTGCTGTGAGATCTCAGAGGGAAAATAAGGGTTCTTTTCTACCCTTCACTCCAAACTCTCTGCTCTGACTTAAAAGCCTTAAATATTTCCAAGTGCTTAAAAAAAAGAGAGAAAGAAAGAAAAAAACACCTCCTGGATAGACAGTCTTAATATATCTGTGAAAATACGCCACCAGGGAGATGTGGGCTCACACTTGTGAGGTTAGAACTGTCATGTCAAGTGAAACGTGTGCATCTGACATTCTCACTTGTTTGTGGGTTTTGGGGGAAAAGCATCCTTGGCTTCCTCCGTAGTCCGTCAGCGCTTACATGGCTGAGCCATCCCCATTCCGTAACCCAGCCACCCGGAGACCCCTTGCCCTGCGGTTTCTCACTGCTCCCGGGTCCCATCCAATGGACTCCAGCAAAAGCAGATTGATCATGGCTCAGGGGAGTCCATATTTGCTGCACGTCAGGCACCGTCCCCAAGTACATGAACCATCGTCACCGAAATGCGTATAGAACTTGCTACCACATCAAAAACTAATGATGTATTGTATGGTGACTAACATAACATAATAAAATTTAAAAAAAAAAAGACTTAAAAAAAAAACTTGCTATGGGTCAGACCCCGCTTCAGTGCTTTCTGTGCAGATTGACTGCTATGAGCTCCATAATCATCTACATTGTACATTCGAGGAAACAGGCTCAGAGTAGTTGAGTAAGTTTCCTGAGGTCCTTTAGCTAGTGAGTGGCTGAGTCAGATTCCAAGCCCGGATGTTGAAGTTACAAATACGTATACAATTATATAAATGTGTATGTTTCACATGAATATATGTGTGTTACACGGAGTCATGTTTTATAAAGAGTTGAACGTACCTAAGGTTTCTATGTGTGAAAATGTGGCTAATGCACTTACTGTGGGAATCAGGAAACTGCTTTTATGTTCTACATGGAACTGACTTCAAATATTATTATATTTTCACGGGGGAGAAAAGGCTTCGTGTTCTGTTCAATATCACAGATGTTTAATTCTATTAAATAGAAGCCATTTCCTGTCCAGTCACACCTCGTAATGAGGGAGGGGACTCACATTTCTCAAGTGTTTGATAGATGTTGGGTGCTGTCCGGGGGATGGATGTCTATTTTTATTTGAACCATGGAGAAACCACATGAATAAAGCGAAGATCTTATGTTCTGCTCATGAGAACCCTGAGTCTCGAAGATTAAGTAAGGTTCCCAGCCAGAGGTAGAGCTGGGATTTGAACCCAGGTCTTGGGGATGCCAAAGGTCCACTAAATAGGGTTTCTTTCTAATAAGACTGTTCTAATATTTAGAAACCATTTGAGGATGTTTCCCATAACCGATTGTGTATTAGACAAGGGAGGAGCAGAATCAAGACTGCAGGATGGGCCTGAATATTCAGCTGTTTATCGGGCATCGACTCTATGCCAAGCACGAAGATAAATGCTAGCGGTACAGAGTTGAACAGATAGACTCCCTGCTCTGCCCTTAGAAGCTGGTTTTGCATTTTCTAGGATTTTGGATCAGTAGAGTCCTACAGCATGGGCTCTTTGGGGTCTGGCTTCTACCACTTGGCATAATTCTTTCTGAGATTCATCCAGGTTGCTGCGAGTCTGAGCACTTTACCCTCGTGTACTGGTACACCGCACCCCATCCTATAGCAAATAGATATAGCACCACGCATTCATCCCCTCACCTGTTGGGAGATGTTTGGATTATTGGCTGGGGCTGTTCCCTATCAGGCTTCTATGGACACTCATGGCACAGGTCTTTGTTTGGACATACGCTTTGATTTCTTCTGGGTAGATACCGAGATGTGGAACAGCTGGGTCCTACAGTACATGAATATCTTTGAGCAGATCCTGCATAATCAGAGCTTGTGCTGTGGAAAAAGAGGATACATGTGAACCCCTACATATAGTTAGTTGTAGGATGTCTGCCTGTGTTTATCATGGAACCGAAGCACGTATCCTTTCTTCTCTCTTCATCCTTCCCTCGACTGTCCTCCTCATCAGGTGTTTACCTTGATGCTTTCCTGCCTTCAGAACAGTTTAGGAAGGAAGAATCCAATTTTCTTTACCACTCAAGATGGTGGGCGTCCTTGGAGCCATCCTCCGAGTCATGGCAGCCTCTTCGTGATTCCAGGGTCACTGTAGAAGAGACGCTGCTGGCCTCCAAAGGAGGGACAGGCTCACTGCATACCTTTCCTGCTTCAGGAGTCAGAAGGGAGGATGTGCATTCATAGCGTGAGCATCTCCATGTTGCCCCCCTTCTCTAGGCAGCAGATAGCGATGGCTCGGTGACAGCCCTTGAGCCACACCACTTGGCTTTGAGTCCTGGATGGTGTCATCCTCTAGACGTGAGACTTGGTGTGAGTTACCTAACTTCCCGGGCCTTGGTTTCCTCATCTGTAAAAAGCAGACCATGGGGTCTTTCTGAGGATTAAAGGTGAAGGCGCAGCGCCTGGCGCACAGTAAGTTCTGTCTGAATGGTATTGATGATTGATGTTGCCCATCTCCTCCTGGCCTAAGCTGTCATCACCATGGCAACACGTGCAACAAAAGGGTCAGGGCTGAGCTCTCCTTTGATGCCCCCAAAGTTTACTGCTCTCAGTGCTGTGCTCGGAAGAAGCCTTACGAATCCATATTCTTCACATCAGTGGGCCTAAGGGTGAATGGAAATAATACAGGTATTTTATTTTTAAAGATTTTATTTATTTATTTATTTATTTAGAGTGCACAGGCAGGGGGAGGGGCATAGGGAGAGGGAGAGTCTCAAGCAGACTTCACACTGAGTGCAGAGCCCCCACGCAGGGCTCGATCTCATGACCCTGAGATCATGACCTGAGCTGAAATCAAGAGTCAGACACTTAACCAACTGAACCACCCAGGCACTCCAAATAATACAGGCATTTTAAAGCAATTAGTTCATCCCCCAAAGGGATGAAAGTAAAACTAATTATGTTAATGCGTGGCCATGCAGGGGCATCTTCCTAGACATAATGTCAAATATCTACCAGAATATCAGTGAAGGTGTGGGGCAGGGGGGACATTACAGGAAAAAAAAAAATCAAGATTTTTCCGCGTACTAATCCTGTTTAACTAATATTGAACCTCAGTATAAGTAATGCTATGCCCAGTTAACTCTGACTTATTAATATTCAGCACACGGCATCTTTGGCAACTTCCCCAAGTTCAAAGATGCTCTGAGGCTTTGGAAATATCCAGGCCTGGGTGGGCTGGATTTTAGGAATAATGACCTTTTTGATCTCTGTCTGCTCTTCAGGGTTTTCTGAGTCCTCCACCGAGAGGCCATTAGCTGCCCCTCTCCACCTGCTTCCCCATGCTCCTCCTCACCCCCTTCTTTCATTGGGCATGAAGTATGAGATGCTGCCTTCAATGCAGACTTCAGAGTCCAGAGTTTGCTTTGAGCAATATTGGCCACGTGACTTTGGGATCCTCTGTTGTATTTTGGTGTCCAGGTTCCTGGCTTAATCTCTGCTCCTCACTGAGGATTCGAATAGGCAAGATTGCTGTAAAATTACCACCAGCATATGAACACACATAGTATTTGTAGAACAAGGTTTGGGCTTTTATTTCATTCAAGATTTACCCAGGAGAAGATTACAAATAGCTCAAGGGAGGCATTTTCAATGCATGTGCTGGGTTGTGACCCAGACCTCTGATTGTCTGGTCAAAGGCAGTGAGATGCTGTGGAGCAAATCAGACTTTCCAGCCAGACCGAACTGGAGTCCAATTCCAGCCTTGGTTACCCATCAACACAGTGGGAAGGCTGGTCCCTCATGCCCACGATTTAGGGTACAGAGGCTCAGAGATGCCAAGTGCACGGCCCTCTAGCAAGCTAGACACCTCCATCTGCTTCCACTGGGGCAAAGCACATCTCCATTCTCTCTTCCTGAGATTGTTTCCCTCTCTGCCCAGCTGCCCGGGGGAGGGACAGAGCCCAGACACTCTAGAAGGGGCTCCCACAAGGCCAGGGCTCGCTCTGTGTCCCCAGAGTCAGGTCCTGCTGCAGAGTAGGCATTTTGTAAACAAATGATTGAAAAGCACTGGGGTCTAGAATCAGGCCAAGATTGTGATGTACATGGCTGGTACTTCTGGGACTACATGAGGATTTGTACTTTTCTAACTGCTTCAGTTCTCATTAGGCCTGTGCCTGGTTGAAATCCACAGCCTCCCAGACACATCCACTATCCCCACTGTCCCTTGCCGATGCCCATCTCACTCTTGCTCTGGGCAACTCTGTGTCTGGCCGAATTGGGCCCAGCTCAGCCTCTGCCTCTAGCCTGGGCAATTACTTCAGGCCTGGTTGCAGCGCATTACCTCCCTGCAGGTGCTCACCCAAGCAGAGCTGACCTCTCAGGAGTTCATTAGTCAGATGCCAGACGTGGAACATGGACTCTGATTGCGGGGGGCCTCCGTGACCAGAAGTTTCTCTGTTGGAGTAGTTTTCACATCAGTGTGTTTAAAGAATAAAATAGTAATGACCCATCTTGTCCTGGATATATCTCCCTGTAGGGGTGCCTTCTTGCCAGACTTGACCTTGGCGTGATGCCACCCACTTGCCTTGAGGGATCCAGTGAGAAAACATCTTTAAGCTTGTTTCCGTCTGCTCTCAGGCTGTTGGCAGCAGTGCTCATTACCTGACATGGGGCCGTCCCTCCGAGAAGCCCTCGGAGAAGGTCTGTTTGGTGTTCGGTTCGAGGGAGAGCTGCTCTTCTCCAGAGCAGTCACTGGTGGGGACGTGCAGGACAGGGCAACAGGAAGGGGCAGGTCTTGGAGAGATCAGACCTGGATAGGAATTTCCTCCTTACCACTTTTTAGCTCTCTGAACTTGAGCCTCTGTCTTGGGCTTCTTCCAACATGGACGGTGATATGCTGTAGGCAGGTTAGCTGTAAGGACTAGATGAGGTAACGTGTATACAGCCCTGGGATTTAGTCTGTGCCCGGTAAATGCTCATGTTGGCAACTGTGCTCAGACTCCTGACTCGTTGCTTCTTCCTGCTTGATGCTGGGAGGTCCTGAAGCAAATTGGTGGTCAGCCTCCAGCAAACACCCAGGACTCCTTGGCGTGGCTTTTGTATAACAAATCTTGCCCCTGGCTCTCCCTCACTTTATTGATCCTTTGGTTGGGGATTTATATGTATAATACTTATATATATATATATATTTGCATGTATAATACTTATATATATATATTTATATGTATAATACTTATATATATATATATATTTGCATCTTCTTAATTAGTTATAACGTACCACATCTGAAATATTGTGTATTTTCTTTCATACCTGCCTCAAATCCCATTTGAGACAAGCTAGGATAGAAACGTTCTAATACGAAATTAAAGAAAAAAAAATACAGATCCTGACAACCTCTGGCAATTTTCAATGATCAATTAAAAAAACTTGGAAGATTGACAGATGAATGGATAAAGAAGATGTGGTATATATATACAATGGAATATTATGCAGCCATCAAAAGGAATGAGATCTTGCCATTTGCAACGACGTGGATGGAACTGGAGGGTATTATGTTGAGCGAAATAAGTCAAACAGAGAAAGACATGTATCATATGACCTCACTGATATGAGGAATTCTTAATCGCAGGAAACAAAC
>NC_138373.1:28600251-28628662 GCF_054177405.1 Leptonychotes weddellii
GACGATGGACTCTGAAAAACAAACTGAGGGTTCTAGAGGGGAGGGGGGTGGGAGGATGGGTTAGCCTGGTGATGGGTATTGAGGAGGGCACATTCTGCATGGAGCACTGGGTGTTATGCACAAACAATGAATCATGGAACACTACATCTAAAACTAATGATGTAATGTATGGGGATTAACATAAGAATAAAAAAATAAAAAACTTGGAAGAAGAAAATGCAATATAGAGGCTATAGGCTACCACCAAGAAAATGATGAATAGCCACTCTAAGAATGGAAAGGATCTTTTGGAAGTTAACCCTTTGTCAGATATATGGGTTGCAAATATTTTCTCCCATTCCGCAGGTTGCCTTTTTACTCTGTTGCTTATTTCCTTGGCCATGTAAAAGTTTTTTGGCTCAGTGTAGTCCCACTTGCCTATTTTTTATTTTTGCTCTTGTTGCCTGTGCCTTTTTAATAACCTGATTTAAGAATGGGTAAAGAGGGGGCCTGGGTAGCTCAGTCGTTAAGTGTCTGCCTTTGGCTCAGGTCATGATGCCAGGGTCCTGGGCTCCCTGCTTGGCGGGGAGCCTGCTTCTCCCTCTCCCACTCCCCCTGCTTGTGTTCCCTCTCTCGCTGTGTCTCTCTCTGTCAAATAAATAAATAAAATCTTAAAAAAAAAAAAAGAATCAAAACCAGGATCTTCAAGAGCGATCAGCCCTCCCATGGGTATAAATGGGTTTAAACCTTCAGTTAGGCATGATGAAGAAGACCCAGAGCTCTGCTGTGCTACCCTATCTCTATATATAACCATACTGTGTTATACACTTGAAAATTTCAGAGACTCTATCTCATATTAAGTGTTCTTACTAAAGTAAAATTAAAAGCGAGGAAGGTATCTGCTCTTTATTTCCCCTCTTCCTCTTGAGGGTTCAGGAATGGATATATCTCCCTACTGTCTTCCTTAAGGTTCTTTTCTTGGAAACCCATATTTGGTACAAGTTGAGCCACATGCCACAGTTTTCCAGTCAAGGTTGTTTGCCTTCTGTTCCTACTCACGCATCCCTCTTTCCCCCTTTGTGAGCTAGGTGTCTTTCCCGTATGCACATTATCATCCCGCCTCGGTGGGCTGCAAGGACTCTCCCAGCTGTCAAAGTCACCAAGAAGTGTTCATGAGACCCGGGCGACCCTCGGCATGTCATTGAACTTCCCTGAGCTCACCTTCTTAACTTCAGCTCTTCAGCCATAGAGTGGAGAGGATGATTTCTTCCCTGTAGACTATTCGTATTAAAGGCAGTAATGTGTTTGAGGCCATCTGGCTGGTTCTCAATGAATATTATTTTGTGGTCTCTTTATCTGCAAAGACTGGATGAACCCAATTTTAGAATTTTTAGGCTGAGCTTGTTGGAGGCACCTGCCCCTCCTTACCCGATCTCATCTTATTACCGTATAAGTTCAGGTAATGCCTCTCCAACACTAATGTTCTGGACCAGTTCTCACTATCCTCAACCAGTTTCTGCCGAAATTGGATGATAATAAATTGTATTGCAAATAATGGTTCATTGGCTTGGCCATCACTTACTTGGCCATATAGAAGTCTGCAGAGATGACATTCAGCGGACCGAAGGATGGCCCCAGACTGGGCTCCCTTCAGCCCAGAAGGTTGTCTCGGAAGGACATAGGGAGATTTATAGCCTTGTACTGTCTGAAATCTACAATGCCCAACTCTTTCATTATAATCTTAAGAATAGCTAATATCGAACACTTAGCCATGCACAATCTAAGTTTATGCATTTTACATGCATTATCTCATTTATCCCTTGTATTAGTTTTCTGTTGTTAACAAAATTACCCACAGATTTAGGGGCTTAAAACAACAAATGTGTATTGTCTCCCATTTTCCATGGATTAGGATTCCAGGCATGGTTTCCCTGGCTCCCCTACTCAGAGTTTCATAAGGCTGCACTCAAGGTATTGGTCACACTGTGTCCTATTTGGAGTCTTGACTGGGGAAGAACCCACTTCCAGCCTTCCCCAGGCTGTTCTGGCAGATCTTGTGTTCTTGTGGTAAGACAGAGGTCCCTGTGTTCTTGCTGGCTGTCAGCCTGGGACCTCTTTAAAGTCCTGGAGGCTGTCCTCTGGTCCCTGTCATGGTCCCCCCCTCCAACAGAGCAGCTTCATTCCACAGGAAGAGCAGGAGAATCTCTAGCTCTAGTTGGCTAGCCCTGTTGAACCACCTAGGTTTTAGGCTTCTTTCAAATTTGAGATTTATTCCCTTTTTATGTATTAGATTGGGTCTTACATAACATAACACAAGCACAGGAGTCTGTCCCATCATCTTTGTCATATTCTGTTGGATAGAAGCAAGTCACAGGGGGTGCCTGGGTGGCTCAGTCAGTTAAGCGTCTGCCTTCAGCTCGGGTTGTGATCCCGGGGTCCTGGGATCGAGCCCCACGTCAGCCTCCCTGCTCAGCATGGAGTCTGTTTCTCCCTCTCCCTCTGCTCCTCCCACTGCTCATGCTTCCCCCCTCCAACCCCGCATCTCTGTTTTTCTCTCTGTCTCTCAAATAAATAAAATCTTAAAACAGAAAAAGAAGCAAGTAGCAGGTTCTTCCTCATTCAGGGGAGGGGATGATGCAGGGGTGTGGGTACCAGGGCGTGGGAACCACGGGGCCATCTTAGAATTCTGCCTGCCATGCCCTTCATCACAATGCTCTGAGGTGGGTATTGTTATGATACCCCCTGTACATGACAGGCACTGGGGCTGAAATACTTTCCACGGTTGCTCCGTCATCAGGGATTTAAGCCTAAGCATTCAGCTCCAGAGTCCGTGTTCTCCAAACAATAAATTCTGTGAGGAAGGTGGTTCTTGTATTTTTTTTTTCCCAAAACCGTCTCCTTTTAAAAAGGTCCAGGCGTGGCGCTCCTTCAGGCTCCCATACTGCCTGTCATGTGGGATTTGAGGAGCATCTGAGTGTATATCATGTGTCATCAAAGAATACTTAGAACTGGAAAGGATCGTAAGTATTTGTGCACATCCTTCATTTCTGTGCATGAAGAAAGGGAAGCTCAGTAAGGAAACAGATCTGCTTAAGGTCACAGGGAAGTAGTATGTGGCAGTACCAGTCCTGGACAGTAGAGGTAGCAGACAGGGCTTTTCTTTCTTTCTTTTGTCCTGGTGATTCAGGTTGAGCTGCTCCCTTCTAGGGAGCTACAGAAATGACCAGATCATCCAGGCAGAGCCAATCGGAGAAATGTATCTTCATGACCACAGTGATGGCTGAAAGTAGGCATATAACCCAGGCTGGGTCAAGAACAGTTAATGAGAATCTGCCATAAAGCCTTCTCTGGAATTATTGAGATGGACATGCTGTCTTTCTGGTAGGATTGCTGAAGAGCTAGGATGGAAGTCAGGAGTTGCAGGTGACCATCCTTGCCATTGTATGTGGACAGTCATCTTGAGAATAAAGCCAGCACAAAGGAAAATATGTAGAGAGAATCCAGATGTTGTGGAGTGCCTTAATCGAGCCATGCCTGAAGGTAGTCCCATTCCTAGAATGTGAAGAGATATTTTTTTCAGCCACTACCTTCTGTTCCTCTCCTCAGGCTAATTTGGTTTCTGACACCAACGAAAAGAATCCTAACTGATGCAGTCTCCTGACTTCTGTTCTAGGGCTCTGCCCCTTGCCTTTGTGATTTTTTTAAAACTTACTGGCAGAGACTTCAGAGCCCCATTCTCTTCTGTAAGAACATTGGAGCTTTCCATCATATCTTCTTAGTGTCATTCTCTGTAGTCTGAATATAATAGGACTTTCCTGACATCAGATAAATAGATATCAATTTCCTGAGATATCCAGTGGGTCAGGAGGATGCTTAGGTGAATTAATACCTTTTCTCCCTACAACTGACCAATATTTGTCAGACCCTTCCACTCCAAAGGGAGCAGAACTATTGGGCAGATGTTGCCCAGAGATAAAGCACATACTAACTCCTGAATAGCTGCCTGGGTCTCAGCTGCTAGCTACATGTCCCTCATTTTCACAAGTACAGGATGGATTGTGTTTCCTTAAGTGTGTCCCCTGCATTCAACATGAGGAGCCTTGGCTCTTTCTCTTTTCCAAAATGGTTATCTGCAAAATTGGAGTGAAGGGTCAGGATTCTAGGGCAGCTGTGTTTTCAAAGGAGAAGGCAGAAAGCCAGAGAACGTGGCCATTCCCCCTCACAAATCTCTGGGAGAGAACAAAGGCTCAGAAAGCAATGAATTGTCTTAGGTTTTTATTGTTTTATTGAGCAAAATTGTGTTGGGACTTGATAATCCAATTGCAGCATTTAAGGGCTGCCATCAATAACCATTATCTGAGAAAGGAAAGCATAAGCTTAGTGCTTTCAGGTAAAAAAAAAAAGCCGGTTCTGTGATAGCAGTGCAAAGTACTAGAACAGTGGGTCTTTGGGCTAGCGCGAACCGGGTCCCAGTTCTGCTCGCGCTCGTTACCAGCTGTGTGCGCCCAGGGAATTTGTTTCATTTACGTAAGCCCTCACAAAAAGGTGCGATTCTTTTTTTTAGTTTTTTTTTTTTAAGTGTTTAATTCCACTGTAGTTAACCTACAGTGTAATATTAGTTTCAGGTGTACAATATAGTGATTCAACCTTTCCATCCATCATTCAGTGCTCATTACGACAAGTGTGCTCCTTCATCCCCATCACCTGTTTCACCTATCCCTCACCCACCCACCTCCCCTCTGGTGACCCTCAGTGTGTTCTTTAAATTAATTTCACAGGTATTTGGGCAAACCTGTAAGGTTAAGAACCAGGTTTCAAAGTTGAGTTACATTGACTTTAATGAACAAGCCCTTAACTATGTCTAGTCTCTAAGGATATCACCATGTTTTCAAAACAGCCAGAAGTTTCTGATTCTGGGTAGGATGAGCGAATATACAACCCCCTGCCTCTCTCACTGAACAGAGCTATAAAAACTGGGCCTTGGGGTGCCTGGGTGGCTCAGTCGTTAAGTGTCTGCCTTCGGCTCAGGTCATGATCCCAGGGTCTTGGGATTGAGCCCCACATCGGGCTCTCTGCTTGGCCGGGAGTCTGCTTCTCCCTCTCCCACTCCCTTTGCTTGTCCCTCTCTCGCTGTGTCTCTCTCTGTCAAATAAATAAAATCTTTAAAAAAAAAAAAACTGGGCCTACAGTGTAGATCAGCCTTTGAGGACTCTGAAAATACAGAGTAGTAGGTAGATTGGAGGGAAGACTCTAATGGAAGGATACCACAGGATCCTCAGAAAGTTTGGCCTTGTTTCTTCGGATATCCCCCTAACCTGGATTCAAAGTAGCCCCCAAACCAGGAGCATCAGTGAAGACAGAGAGCATCGGGACAAGTCCGGTAGGTCAGGCTCCAGGAATGGGAAAGGGGATTCCTGCGACGAATACCAGCAACAGGGACATTGGGGAAGCTGCGGTCCCAGGCCAGCGAGGCAAAAACTTGCTCTTTCCCCTCTATTCCCATACCGCCATGGGAGTGTTCAGCAGGGTGAGGAAAACAAAGCCTATCTCCCTGGATGGAGGACCAAAAGACAGAGAACCAAGGAGTCAGAAAGTACTGGAAGATCTCAGAAGGGTAGGAGCTTGGCGGAAGTACCTCCATGACATTGTTGGAGCTCCTGGGCTCATCCCTGAGGTGCGCGTGTGTGGATCTGGGTCTTCATGGTAAAATAGACCACCTGCTAGATCTCACACTGACTCTGGGTGGCTCACGCATGAGCCAACTCCAAATAGCACTGCAGATGCTTTGTAAGTAGAGGTGACATTGAACCTATAAGCTATACAGGGGCAGTAGGAATGTGTGGTTTCAATCCAACAGAGTCAGTAGTCTACTAAAACAGAAATATCAACATTCTTGTTCAGATTTAAATAACATTCAGTCTCATAATGTAATATGAGGATACAATCCGAAATTACCCAGTCTATGAAGAACCAGGAAAACTTCAGCTTGTGTGAGAACTCCATGATGACACAAATGTTGGAATTACCTGAAAAAGACATTAAGGCACCTATGACAAAACTGCTCCGGTAGGCACACACTCTTGAAATGAATGAAAATATTGAAAGTGCCAGCAAAGAAATAGAAGTTGTAAGGAAGAGCCCAATGGAAATTGTGGACCTGAAAATTCAGCAAAAATTTAAAAACTTCCTGAAAGGATGTAAGAGCAGAATGGAACTAATGAAGGAAAGAGTCCGTGAACCCCCAGACACATCAGTGGAAATTATCCAACCTGAGCCACAGAGACAAGATTTTTAAAAACTGAACACATTCGCACAGGTAATACTAAAATGTGTGCCATTCACATCGTGAACAGAAGAATGTGGGTAGTGGAAAAAATATTTCAAATAATCGCTGAAAACTACCCCCCACACCAAAACCATGTAAGCCTACAAAACCTTGGTGAATCCCAAGCAAGATAACCCCCAATATGTCTTGCCCAGATACATCACAAACTTCAGAAAATTAAAAATGAAGGTGGACAAAATGGGTGGAGGGGAGTAGGAGGTACAGGTTTCCAGTTAAGGAAAGAGTAAGTCATGGGAATAAAGATACAGCATAGAGAACATAGTGATATTGTAATAGTGTTGTATGGTGACATAGAGTAGCTGCATTTGTGAGTACAGCATAGACCCTTGGAATAGCTCTGTTGTACACATGAAACTACTGTCACATTGTGTGTCAGGTACACTTCAATTTAAAAAATTTATTTGAGAGAGAAGGAGGGAGCAGTGGGGAGGGGCAGAGGGAGAGAGAGAAGCAGACTCCCTGCTGAGCAGGGAGCCCTATGCAGGGCTCAATCCCAGACCCTGAGATCATGACCTGAGCTGAAGGCAGACACTTAACTGACTGAGCCACCCAGGCACCCCTAAAAAATTTTTTTTATTAAAACAAAGAAAAATCTTGAACAGAGCAGAGAGGGGGAAAAGTATATTATTTATAAGGCAACAAGTTGAGTGACTGAATTTCTCATCAGAAACTATGGAGGCCAAAAGGAAAAACAATATTTTTAACATAGACAAAAGGACTGTCAACTCACAATTTGATATATAGAGATAATATCCCTCAAGAACAAAGGTGAAATATAGACATTCTTACGTGACAGAAAAATAGGAGAATCTGTTGCCAGCAGGTCTTCAAAAAAAAAAAAACTGCTAAAGGAAATTCTTCAGGCTGAGGGAACTACAGTGGAATGAAATTGGGAACATTGGTAATGAAAGGAGAATCACAAAAGTAGTAAATATCTGGGTGAAATGTAATAAGCTATTCTCCTCTTGAATTCTTTTAAGTAGACTTACTGAAAGCCAACAAAATACCATTGTCTGGTGGGGTTTATAGTGTATGCAGATGTAATACGCAAGCCACACCAGCATGAAGAGGGAGGGCAGAGGGACCTGTATGGTGGTAATGTTTCTATATTCCACCTGACATGGTAAAAATGGACTCTAAATATGCTGTGAAGCTAAGCATTTTTAGAGCAACCACTACAAAACCAAAATTTTGCAATAGATACACTGAGAACCACGATTTATAAATGAAAATGGGATGTTCAGGAAGATTCAAATCAAGAAAAATCAGAAAATACCTGGAACTGAATGAAATTAAAATGCAGCACATAACAATTGGTGGGATGGAAACAGAGTAGTGCGGGAGGCAACTTCATAGCATTAAAAAAAGAAGAAAGGTCTCAAATCAATAGTCTAAGCCTCCACTTGAAGAAATTTGAAAATAATGAGCATAACCTCCCAAAGCAAATAAAATAAGGTTATTATATTTGCTTGCAACAAGGAAATGATTAACAGAAGAGTAGCAATCTCAATGGACTTGAGAACAGAAAAGGTCTGTGGGGGAAAAGAATCAATGAGACCAAAAGATACTGGTTCTTTGAAAAAGATCAATGCATCTTGATAAACCTCTAAGACAGGAAAAAAAAATGTGAGAAGACACGAATTACTGACATTAGGGATGAATGAGGAGATAATACTACAGACCCCGCAGCTATTAAAAGGCTGATATGAGAACCTCAGAAACAACTCTATATGCATAAATTTGAGCACTTAGATGAAATGGACAGATTTCCTTAAAAAGTGCAAGCCACCAAACTCACCAAGCTGAGACAATAATCTGAATGGATATAGGTGTATAAAAGAAATTGAATCCATAGTAAAAAAAAAATTTTTAAAGAAATAAAGCCTTCCAAGAAATAATCTCTCGACCCAAACCTAAAATTTCTGTGGAAAGTCAAAAGACCTAGAAGAGCCAAAATAATTTGAAAACAAAGAATAAAGTTAGAGGAATCATACTACCCTGTTTTAAGATTTACTAGGAGAAAATACAATAATCAATACACTGTGGGATTGGCAAAAGGACTGGCATACATGGATCAATGAACAAGAATAAAGAGCTCAGAAATAGGCCCAGATAAATGTGTCTGGTCGATTTTCGAAAAGGTATCAAGGACATTCCGTGGAGAAGGGTCTTCTCTTTTCAACAAAATGGTGTTGGAAGAGTTGGACATGCATGCAAAAAAGTACTCAACCTGCACCTTACACTTTTATATGAAAATTAACCTACAGTGGATGATAGACCTAGGTGTAAAAAGCAAAACTGTGAAACTTCTAGAGGGAAATAGTGGAGGAAGTAGACATGATGCTAAAAGCACACTCCATAAAAGATAAATTGATGAATTGCACTTCATCAAAATTTTAAATCCTTTTTTCGTGGAAGATGCTGTAAAGGGAATGAAAACAAACTTCCAGACTGTAAGTTTGCAGATGGTGCAGTTGATGAAGGACCCGTGTCCACAATGTCAAAAGAGCTCTCAAATCCGACTGCCAGAAGAACGACAATCACGTTACAAAATAGGCAAAAGATTTGAGCAGACACTTTGCTGAGGAGGGTAGATGGAAGGCAAGTAAGCACAGGAAACTGATGTTCGACATCATTAGCCAGTAGGGAAATTTGACTTAAAAGCACTATGAGATCCTACCAGACATTACAGAGATGGCTGAGGTAGACAGAACTGCCAGTATCAAATCCTGGATTCAGACAGACAAATTAGGGCACCCAGCTGACTCAGTTGGTAGAGCATGTGACTCGGGGTGTCCGGGTCTTGAGTTTGAGCCCCACGTTGGGCGTGGAGCCTATTAAAAATAAAGTAATAAAAAAAAGGAAATGTGTCCGGAATTCTGCGGCTATTGTTTACAATACTGCATGTAAGCTCGGTACCGTCTTGCCAGTGACAAACAGCATCTCTGTTGCACGCTAAGTGCTCGTCTCCACACTGACCTCCAGCCTTTGAGAAATGCTGACTCTCTGATGACAGAATTTCTCCTTTATTGATTCCCCTTGTTTTCTTTCTCTAATGCAACTGTTAAGTTCATTTAAACAATGTAATTCATCAGAAGATGGCCAGACCTGGGTTTTATTGATACAGTGATGAATCAGTCAGCCGTGCAATCCCACAAAGTCCTGGATGAATGGCCGGCCAGTCTGGGGGGGGTGTGGGGGAAGCCCTGATACAAATCTAGCAGACACATTGGACATTGCTGACTTAATCACACCGTAGATGTTATCAGGCAGGTCCCCTCTGGCCTCTGGGCCGACTGGTGACTGACTCCATCAGGAACAAACTGGGGGCTCCTCATTCCTGACCTTTTCCAAGTTGGGTTCTTGGGCCCCATGAGAAAAACCTTCTGTGACCCAGTAAGTTTAGAATTTAGCCTCATGAGGGGTAAGGCTGTGCCATGTGGTGGACAAGAGATGGGCTCAGACTGCTTGGGGTCCAGGGGTGACCCTCACTGGCTTATGATATAGTTTGCATACTGTACAATTCATCCACTCTAAGCGTACACCTCAGTGATGTTCAGCATATTTACAGAATTGTGCAACCATCACCATAAGCTAATTTTAGACTATTACCATCACCCCCAAAAGAAATTTGATGTCCATTCCAGTCACTCCCCATTTCCCCCTCCCTCACTCTATCTCTTCGGCAACTACTCATCGTCTACTTTTTGTGTTAATAAGTTTGCCCTTTTGGAAAAATTCATGTACATGGAATTAAACATTGTATGGTCTTTTGTGCCCAAGTTTTCCCAATTAACAAAATGTTCTTAGGTTCATTCGTGCTGTGGCATGTGCCAACTTTCTTCCTTTCTGTGGCTGAGTCATATTCCACAGTATAGATGGACCACTCTTTGTTTATCCATTCATCAGCTGATGGACATTTGGGTTGCTCCCACTTTTGTATGAATATTCATGGACAAGCTTTCGTACGAACGTGTTTTCAGTTCATCTAAGGAGTAAAATTACTGGGTCGTATGGTAATGTTATATTTCATATACTGAGAAACTGCCCCACTGTTTTTCAAAGTGACTGCATCCTTTTATGTTCCCACCAGCAACAGGTGAGGGTTCTAATTCCTCCACATGCTCTCCAACACTGGTTACTGTCCCTTTTTTTTAGCCATCTTCATGGATGTGAAGTGATATCTCATCATGGTTTTGATTTGCCTTTCCCTGATGGCTAATGATGTTGAGCCTTTTCATGAGCTTACTGGCCATCTGTATGTCATCTTTGCAGAAATGTCTATTCAAATCTCTTGCCAATTTAAAAATCAGGTTGTCTTCTTATTGATTTGTAAGAGTACTTTTTATATTATGGGTACAAGTTTCTATAGACCAGCCATTTAACCCCTCAGCCTGTTTTTCCTCTAGACTGCATATCAGTATTTAATTCTAGGAAATACAGCCTTCTGTTCTCATCTTGTCTGTCCCTTTTTGTTGTTCTATAATCCTTTCCCATCAGAGAAGGGATTTGATGTACTTGCTGCCTCGAGAGAGTAAAGCCCCAGATACAACAGACCTAGAGCAGAATCAGCTTTTCTCAAACTCAGGCCTGTCAGTGCTCACTTTTATTTTTTTTAATTTTATTTTATTATGTTATGTTAGTAAAAGACGGATATTTCCTCTTCTACTTCCCACTCATTTGAAATATTTCCTTGACCCTTTCTTCCCCCCAAAACCTCTACATTTGAAATCAAAATTCCATATTCTCAAGCTCTTGTGGGAGGACTTGAGAGGTATATCAGAAAGAGGCAAATATGGAGTTTGCTCTGTATTCAAATCCCAGCTATGCCACCTTCTGGCTGTGTGTCTCCAGGCAAGTTGCATAACCTCTCTGAGCCTAACTTTCTTCAATTATCAAAGAGAAAATAAAACTTAATGTTGAAATGAGTAAGAGCATTAAGAAAAACATGATTGGGGAATTAAATAATCACCTCGTGTGTGTACTCAAAGTTCAATAAAAGAATTTCCTCTTCTCTTGGTTTATTTGATCTCATAGCAAATTGGTGAAGTGGGGGTTATCATCTCCATTTTAGAGGCAACAGAACAGAAGCTCAGAGAGGTGAACTCACTAACCCTGTGCCACATTGCCTGGGAGGGGCAGAGCCAGGATTCAAACCAAAACCTGGCTCTCACCAGAGCCTGTGTTCTTCTTAATGAGTTGCAGAAGAGAGAAATCCAGCATAATCTATCATCCCATTAGAGTTACGTATTTAGAGAAAAAGGAATGAAATCGGAATCAAGAACCTCCCCGTAGGGGTCGTTTGTCTGTGATACGTTTGCTTTATGTGACTGATTTAGTCCTTATTGAGCAAAGGCATTGTGCTAAGATCGGGATGCAAAACCAGAAGGCGTTCTGCTCCAAAGCCTTTAAACAAATAAATGGGCCAGCTTGTTGATTCATTACAGCCTGTGCTGAGTGAAGTGGCCGGGTTGGTGTGCCAGTGGTATGTTGACAACTTGCGTTCTTGGAGCATCAGTTTACTAATCTGTACAATGGGAGGGTTAATTGCAGTGGCTCCAGACCATGACCAAGACAAGGAGTAATTGCACAAGAAGATCCTGCCCTGAAACTGGCATCCCATTAAAGGCTGCAAGAGTGATCGTTGTCCTGAACTCCTGTTTCTAGACGTCCACTTGCAAAACCCCG
Organism: Leptonychotes weddellii; assembly: GCF_054177405.1. Taxonomy (NCBI): domain Eukaryota; kingdom Metazoa; phylum Chordata; class Mammalia; order Carnivora; family Phocidae; genus Leptonychotes; species Leptonychotes weddellii. Next base: position 28,612,265 of record NC_138373.1, read on the forward strand.
AGCTCATCCCTGTTGCTGTGAGGCCGGAGGCAGCTTCCTCTTCTCCAAGCTGCAGTGGCCCACACCGTTCAGGGGGAGCCGGCCCGTGTGACTTCATTAGGAGGAAAAACAGACCCAACAAGCACGCGTTGGACTCCCACACCTCCGGGAGGACCTGCAGAGAAATCGCTATGCACACAATTACCGTTTCAAGGAAGGATCATAACAGAACACACTAGGATTCGGTTTTCCTGCCACCCAGGAGGGAAAACCAGAAGCCACAGGGGGAGCCTTCCATTAATTATATTTTCAGGCACTTTCTGAATAAACTGGGGCAGTGGCTCTTGCCATTGTATCTAGTAATAGGCCCCAGCTCTTCCAGCAGGGAAGGGGGGGAGGTGGGTGATTCAACAGACGCATTGAAAAATCCTCTGCTCCGTCTCTGTGCTTACAGATGGAAAATTCATTCGCCTCCGACTCTCACTCCTTAGGGGGAAAGTACACTAGTGAGTGAGAAGGGGACGAATCTGTAGATGAACAGTATTCAGGGGTTACCAAACAGGTGCACACCCAAACCCTGTAATGTGCAGCCAGAGAGACCTTCCCAGCAGGGCCACAGATTTCTCTGTCACGGTCATTATTACTGGGGAGCTGGAGCTTGACTGCCTGCGTGTGAATGCACGCTCTCCCTCTTACCCTATGACTTTAGGCAAGTGACTGAAGTGCTCAGGGCCTCATTTTCCTCGTCTGAGAAATGGGGATAAATCCACCACTCACCAGGCTCTGGTAAGGATGAAAGGATTTGAAGCCTGAGCTGGGAGCCCCACGAGCTTCCTCGGTCCGTGCATTCCTGGCTTTGGGAGTTGGCGGGCTTTTGCACTGTAGGAGGCTTAGCGGGATCCCTGACCTGGATCCCCTTGGATGCTGGTGGCACCCTCCCTCCCCACTTCAGCTGTGATAACCAAAAACTGTCTCTAGCGATTGCCGCCAGATGCCGCCAGATGTCCCCAACACAGTACATGCTTGATAAGGGCCACCCTTATCAGCTTCCAACACCTGCCTGCCTCTCAAACCCTTGAACGGGAGCAGAATATGCCACCCCAAAGTATGCCTCGTTGGCATAAGGATTATTTTAGGCTGATTATTTTTAAGAAACAGCAGACATAGGAGAAGCTCTGAAAAGCCAAGTAGAAGTTACACTTTTGTAAGAGACATTTACATTTAGAGGGAGAAACCTCTATTCATAAGGGTGTCTTCCCCTCAGTACCTGGAAGAGAAAGTAACTAAATCTCTAAAAATTCTCTGCAAAGAAGACAAGGACCTAGAACTGCAGAACCACTTCACCCTTGTTTTTTTTAAAAGGTTTTATTTATTTATTTGTCAGAGAGAGAGAGAGCACAAGCAGGGGGCAGGGCAGAGGCAGAGGGAGAAGCAGGCTCCCTGCTGAGCAAGGAGCCTGATGTGGGACTCCATCCCAAGACCGCGGGATCATGACCTGAGCCGAAGGCAGATGCTCAGTCGACTCAGCCACCCAGGTGCCCCAAACTCACCCTTGTTTACCTTGCTTTTCCTGACAACCTCCCCATTGCTGGCTCCCTCCAGCCCCCCAACATCTTCTTTTGTCTTGAGCTAGAGATGGCGTTTAAGCTGGTGGCTTGGGCCATTCCAGGGACTTACTCGGTATTTCCTGGGTGAGTCCTATGTCTACAGAAGGTATACATGTTATTAAACTCCTATTTCCTTGTCTCCTGTTAATCTTCATCACAGGGGGGTTTCAGCCAAGAACGTACAAGAGTAGAGGGAAAATTACTTTTCCTCCCCCAACGCCTTCTGCCCAAATGGGAGTGACATGAGATTCCTGGACTGGGATGTGCTTTTTAACAGCCCTTCATGAATTCGTTCACATCTCCTCTTCTCCTCAAACTCCTGTGTGTGTCTTTTCCTGAGCTCTCCTGCGTCACCTCCTCCAGGAAGCCTTCTTTGTTCCCTCCTCCCTCCCAAGGTGAGCGCGCTCTATCTCTGGGCCCCCAGAGCACCTTGTGCTTCACTCATTCATTCATTTATTCCTCTGTTCATTCATTCAAAAAATAACCCGCCTTGCACACCATGGGCACTCCAAGAAACACTAGCAAAGCATTATCACTGTATATCACTGTGGCTCTCCCACACACACTGGGATCCTCCAGGGTCAGGGTTCCAGGAGGGGCTGGTCGACTACCCAGTGCAGGGGACGGGACAAGCGTTTGGCTGGGGTCCTTCCCAGGAGGACAAAGGAAATGACAGCTGAGGCCCAAGCTTCTCCCTCCTGCTTTCATCGGGTTCCCCAGGACATAGCCCATGAAGCCGCAGAAGCTGCGTCAGCCCCACTAAATAAGACCCGTTCTTTAAAAACATCGTTAGAAACTCATTTACCACAAGCCACCAAAGCCGCGTGAGGCAGAGAAAACAGGCCCATTCCCGGCCGTCTTTCTCTTGTTCCATTTTCTCTCGTTTATTTTTTGCCTCATGTTTTGCTGATTCTCTTCATTTCCAAAGAATTATTTCTACTGCTCCGGGCCGCCAAGTCCCACACAATCGAGTGCGCATTATCTGCGTGCTGCTCAAGGGGAGCAGAATGCACTTTCTGTAGTTTGCAGGGGTTTTTGTTCCAACACCCCGAGTGCTTGGAGCCCAGCCCTGGTTCATACATCAACACCCAACTGTTGGAATTACTTCTCTGCATAGAAAATGCACATGGGGGTCTTTAATAGAGTTTAATAGCTTCTGTTTTCCAAAACTTTGTCTCTGATGTTCCCAGTCTGATCAGTGCTATTTGTTGGCTCTAAAAATAATTTTTTTAAGTTATTTGAAAATCATCTCAAAAATGAAGTTTTTAAAAGATTTTATTTATTTGTGGGGGGGCACACACAAGGAGAAGGGGAGGGCCAGAGGGAGAAGCAGACTTCCCCCTGAGCAGGGCGCCTGATGCGGAGCTCGATCCTGGGACCCTGAGATCATGACCTGAGGTGAAGGCAGATGCTTAACCAACTGAGCCATCTGGGTGCCCCTTAAAAATGCGTATTTAAAAAATTATTCATTCATATTTTTCTTAGTTTTTAGCAGAGGGTCTGTTCAGGGTCTTTGTGCTCCTGTGGCTCTTGCCACTCTGGGAAGACCAGGGTCAAACCCCTGGGGAGAACTCAGGAGCCCACAGTTAACAATAAAAGACTCTGGGACCCAGAGAAGTTCACACTGCTAGTGAGTGACAGGATTTGTAGCAGAACCAGCTTCTGGAAACTTTAATGTTGTCACTTTCTCCTTCTCCCGCTGCACATTATTTGAGTCCTAAGAATGTACTCATACCACCTGCGAGGACCCATCCTGTGTAGGAGCAGTGGAAATCCTCTCTGATCTGCCTATTCTAGAAGCAAATTCTAGCCTCCAGTGTCCTAAGGGTCGCTATGAGGGTTGTCTCACCAATCTGTTTGCCCAGCCAAGCACCCAGAAAGCACTTTGTAATTATTAGCTGGCATTATTATTTCCTCCTTTAAAACATATCAGTCTTCTGTCCCCTTCTCCAGACCCTGCCTGCTACATGAAGATCAAGGATTGGGTCCACATTAGAAACTGTCCTGGCGTGGAGCATGCTTCCTGGCCCCAAGGTCAGCAAATGCTGAGTCGATTGTATGGCAGCCCCGGTAACAGGCTAAATGAATAAATGGTGTATGAGCAAATATCTTACCCTGCCTGGACAGTCCAATACCTAAGGCCCCTAATGGATCAAGCTAATGGCAGAAATATGAGACATGGTAGGACATGAAGAAGGGAAATATTTAAGAGCAGACAGAAACTTTTGTCTCTTCAAATTATATTAGAGAAGATGATGGCTTCTTTTCTGTGTGTTGGAACTGTTCTATTTTTAAGTTAGGCTTTCTGAAATTTTGTTCTTACATCTTACCTATGTGCTAGGCACTGTGATCAGTGCTTCTATGGGTAAAGGGTGGTATGAACATACTCTTCTTATGGTGAAATGAGCTTTAACAGAAATAACATCAGGAGCACTACATATGGGTCTCCTTCCTTCAGGTACATCGGGGGGATTTTATCTCCTGGCCCCCTGGTGGGATCATGTGCCTCATTCTGGCTAATGAGTGTCCCACTTTTCTGAGACCCCCCCCCAGGTCTCTTTCTTCTTCAACTCTCCAATCAGTGGCATTCAGTGTTATGGGAGCCCCAGAACTCCCCTGGTAACTTTTAGTGAGCATGCAGCAGGTGGAAGAAAGAGATATTTGTTTTAAGCCACTGAGTTTTTCTGGGTTAGGGGCTGTTTGTTACTGCAATATAGGCTAGCCTGTCCTGACTCATACAAAATAACTTCATCTTGGATCCTTCCTGTGAACCAGATGCTGTTAACTGCATTACAAAAATTAGCACACTTGATCATTATAATAACCCAAGAAGCCATTCTTCTGCATGTTTCTAATTGAGTGTTGAAAGTGGAGAGCCCAGGGTCACACTGAGTAAGCAGAAGAGCCAGGATGGACCCAGGGCTCTCTGACTCCTGAGACCTATTCTTTACTCCTACCTGCTGCCACGTTGCTGCCTCTTAAGTAAATCACTTGGTGCTGTCAGAGAGGAAAAAAACAAAGCCACCAGGAATTAGGAAGATGGAGAGATGATCCAGCTGGATAGGAGCAGCAGTGGCTTTGGTGGGGAGGTAGAGAAGGATACTCCCCTTTGAAACAAAAGCGATTCTGGCAGGCAGACTCCAAGGTGGTCCCAAGAGTCCAGCCTCCTGGTTGTCATGTCCTGGACAATACTCTCCCTTTGAGCGTGGGCAGGCCATACAGTATGTCCTAGGCAATAGGGAGGCCTCTACGAACTACAGGTGGCGTCCCACCAGCAGCGAGCAAAACACTGGGCCCTTGGTCCTCCGGTGCAAGCCAATGAATTCTCCCACCACCCAAATGAGTTTGGTGGCAGACTCTTCCCCAATCTGACCTCCTTCTGAGAACATGGCCTGGCTGACCCCCTATTGTGGTTTTGGGAGACTCTGTGCAGAGGCCCTTAACTATGCTGTCCCCGAACTTCCAATGCATGGAGACCGTGAGATAGCAAATGCATGTCATGTTAAGCCCCGACATTGGTGGTTCATTTGCTCTGCAGCAACAGAAAATGAATACAGAGTCCAGGATGGGAACTTGGATGAAGGACATCCCAAGAGGCAGGAAGAGGAGATGGTGGGGAGGCAGCACTTAGCATCTCCAGTCGAGGGCGCGGGAAGGGAGGGGAGGGGGTTGGGGTCTGCAGACTCAGGTGGCAGACTAACATGGTGATTTTAAGTCGAAAATGAAAAGGCTTTGTGTACCTTTTGGCAGGGAAGTGGCACGATCCCAGGAACATGGATGGGTTTGGGGATGATCGACCTTGAAATGGGATGTGGGGTTTGGGATGTGTAGTAGGTGGAAAGGTGACCCCCAAAACCAAGAAAAAGATACATCCACAGCCTAATCCCAAGAACCCTGTGACCATGACCAACTTTGGAAAAAGGGTCTTTGCAGATGTAATTAATTTCAGGATCTTGATCTGAGATCACCCTGGATTACCTGGGTGGGCCCCAAATCCAATGACAGGTGTCCTTATAAGGGCAAATCTTAGAAGGAGATTGGACAGACGGGGGAAGACTCTGAAAGGGAGGAGAAAGCCATGTGACCTGCCGGGTGAGTCAGGAGGCAGAGGTTGGAGGCATGCATGCAAACCAAGGACTGCCAAGGATCGCTGGCAAGCACCAGAAGCTGGGAGAGAAGCAGGGGACAGAATCTCCCTCAGAGCCTCCAGAAGGAATCCACCCTGCCAGTAATTTGGCTTCACACTTCTAGCCTCCAAACCCAGGAGACAATAAATTGATGTCGTTTTAAGCTGCCAATTGGGTGACAATTTGTCACTGCAATCCTAGGAAACTAACACGGCATGATCTGGAGGGAGAAGACAGAGAAAGAACTGCAACCATACCGGAGGACACTATAGTGGTCCACACAGGAACCGTGAAAGCATCAAGCCAAAGAGTGGTGATGAGGACAGAGGGAGCACCAAGGACTCTACACCCACATTTTCACCTGTAACCTCCCATTTCCCCCCCTTGTATTTTTTTTTTTTTTAAAGATTTTTTTTATTTATTTATTTATTTTGAGAGAGAGAATGAGAGACAGAGAGCACGAGAGGGAGGAGGGTCAGAGGGAGAAGCAGACTCCCCGCCGAGCAGGGAGCCCGATGTGGGACTCGATCCCGAGACTCCAGGATCGTGACCTGAGCCGAAGGCAGTCGCTTAACCAACTGAGCCACCCAGGCGCCCTCCCCCCCTTGTATTTTACTATTTACTCACGGCAACTCATTTGCTGAATGACCCATGTCCTGTGCCAAGTACTGCACACATTGGATGCGTTATTTGGTTCACATAATAAAAACACGTTAAAGTCGAGATGATCATTATTCCCATTTTATGGACGAGAAAACTGAGACTCAGGGAGTCTAACTTGCCTACAGATGTAGCATTGGTAAGCAGCAGAACCGAGATGGAGAAGCCTTCCACCAAATGCTGTACTGTCTCTGAGCTCTTTCTTTCATGGAGAAGCTTCATAAAGGGTTCTTCGATGTGGGAATTCAAGGAATCCTGGAAATACAAACACCAGGCTTGGGTCTATGCCTGCAGCAGCCTCTGGGTACAGCCAGAGTGCTAATTAGCATTTGTTTATCGCCTTTAATTAGCCCAGACTCTCTGACAGTTTGAGTTCATGAATGCTAATGTGAGGGCAAAGTCAGAAGTTAGAAGCAGAGGCCTGGGGCGGACAGCCAACAAAACTTTGTGTTTTAGCTGACCCAGTGGCTTTTGGTGGCAGAGTGACAAGGAGATGGGGTTAAAAACGAGGCTTGGCATAGAGACAGCCACTCACCACACCACCTCCTATCCCACCTGCTCTCTCACCTTGGAGGAAGTCTTGTCTAAGTCACCCAGCCCAGGGACTACTGGGCTTGAGACTGATGTCATTTTAACATGTGTATTGCGGACGTTTGTAGAGTACAGCTATTGTTTTTTGCCGGCCAGGAGACCATTTCTTTTTCTTCTCATAATAAGACCTTGGTTTTGCTTGGGAAGCCCCTGACCCTGACTTTCTATTTGTGTGATTCTGATGTGGTTGCTCTCCCTACCCACCCCCACCCCACCCCCCCACAAGGCCCCCACACCCCAACACCCCCAGCCTCCCACGCCCCCCACAACGTCCCCACTCCCAGCCCCAGCGCCCCCACACCTCAATGCCCCCCACCCCCAGCCCCCTGCCTAACCCATTCTCCAGCACTCGGCTCCAGAGGGGTCACATGACTCAGACCTGGCCAATCAGCATATTCCACCCCCTTGGCCTCAGTGATTGACTCGGGAATAAGCCAATGAGATTCAGTTCTAATTTGTTGGCAACGTTGGAGAAGAGATGTTAAGTTGCAAATAGATCAGATTGACTTCGGGCTCAGCAGTGTCAGTAGGCTCAATTATGTATTCAAGATTCTGTCATTCTCTGTCTCTGGTCCTCTTGCCCTTGATGTTGCTTCATTTTTAGGCTCGTTCCCTACGCATGTCTGGGATGCTAGCTACGCGTCCCAGCAGGGTCCTGCTCCAACCCAGCATCCGTATGTCAGATGTCACAGAAGAACTCTTGATTGATCCTACTTGCCTGCAGAGTCCGTCCTTGGGCCAGTCACAGTTGGGGAAATGAAGGTCTATGACCAGTCCCGGTCACCTCACAGCTGACGGGCGGTGGGGCAGGCATGTGCCGCAGTGAAGCTCACTCCCAGTGGAGGATGAGTAGTTTCCCCAAGGCAGGCAAAACCCAAATGCCCTCCGGAGTTCCTTGCAGCTAGGAATGGCTGTCTGTCCTTTGCGGAGATCCAGAAAATTAACTTTTATCCTTAGACTTTTCAAACTTGGAAGGGCACCCGGCTTCTCTGTCAGTGGTATCATTGGCCAACTCTCATTCCTTGGAAGACTTAAAATCCAATTTATAAGCACGTATTGATTACTTACAGGCATGCTACTGCCAAGACACAGGCCTTCAGGCTGATGGACTTGCTTGGGGTGTGGGATCCTTAGGGGCCCCCATATCTCTCCAAACACAGGAGATAGAAGGTGATGGTGACTCCCTCTGTCCGGCTACCATCCTAAAACAGACTTTCCCACTTTTCCTGTCTCCCAGTCTCCCTCTTAGATTCATTCTTGATGCTACTTACTACCTGGCAGTTCATTCCTGACTATAAGCGACCCACGTCACTCCCCTTCTTGGGTCCCCTAGGTCACAGTCCGAGATTCTCACCTGGCATTTGGGGCTCTTTCCAGCCCAAGTAGAATCTGCCTTGCCAGTGACCTGCCTTCTACCTTTCTGCATCTTCTCATGGCCCCGTGCCTTGTTATGCTCCCACTGCAATGAGCCGTTTTTTGTTCTCTGTATGTGCAGGTTCTTTGGCACCTCAGGGCCTTTGCATGTGTGGCTGCCCCATCTGGAACACCTCTGTCCACGTACAATCATTAAAACTCCCCTCTGTTAAGCTTACACTACAGGCTATAGTAATTACAGAAGCTATAACATAGAGGTTAAGAGCACAAACTCCTGATGTCCAGCTTCCTGCTCCTACCACTTACTAGCCACCGTCTTAGTGAGCCTCAGTTTCCTCATCTGTAAGATGGGGACAATAATAGTACCTTCCTCTTGGAATTGTTGTGAGATTTAAATGTGGCAAATTGTCTCACATGCTTAGAGCAGTGCGTGGCCCCCACAGAGCTCAAGAAGTGATGGCTGTTGTTTTTATTCATTCCCATTTCTGTCTCCTTGTGAACTGTCAACTCTTTGAGGGCGGTGACATGGCTTCTTCCCCTCTGTTCGCTCAGGGTTTATTATTTGCTCCCTTCTCTTCCCTATGCTGCAGAAAAGAGACTGGGTTTCTGAGCATTGTGAGCATTTCCAAACCCGCCCCCCACCCCACTGCCGGCTTCTGGGTTCATTGTGGGGGAAACTCATTCAGGAGCAAATTTCAGAAAACAGATAAACTGAGTCAAGGTGGGGAGCTGGAGCTATGGCAAAAGTGCCATCATGAGGGACCAGCGAGGATTTCTTGCCAACTGCCAACCTTGTGACTGGGCTGGACCATTTCAACAGGTAGGAAAGCGCACCTGTGCAGGGAAAGGCAGGGCCCGAGGCACAATGCAGGAGGCAGTGCAGGGACATAGTGGGGGGGCGGTGTGGTGAGCAGAGCAGGCTGAGCCGTCTGTTGGGCGGCTGGCGGAGGGCCAGGGTGCAGAGCAGTCACTCTGCTCTTGCTCCCAGCAGCTGGGCTGTAAATGCTCATACCTCCAAACGAAGAATCACCAATCTCATCTGAAATTGCGTTTTGGTAAAAGATAAAAACAGGCTGGGTGGGAAGAGAGAGAGCTGTGTTGCCTTTGATTCCCACCCCCCCACACACACACACACACACATTCCCTTTTATTGCAGGAATCATATAGCTGCTTCTCCAGCTGTGATAACTCTTTCAGGGATAATAAGAGCTCTCTTCTGTCTTAAACACACCAACACAAGAATTTATTCTTTCTCATCTACGTGTTTGTGGATATTGAGCATAGTAATAACTGGCATTTATAAATTGCCTTAAATATGCATCATCTGATCATTGGACCCTCCGGGCAGCCACGGGAGGTAATTATCTCCATCACAGGTGAGGAAGGGAAGGATCAGAGAGGTTAAGCAGCTTCTTCAATATCACACAGCCAGGGTAGAAGGCAAGCTGGTGTCAAGGAAAGAGCCCCACTTTGAGGTCAGAAAGATCTGGGTTCGGGCACCTGGGTGGCTCAGTTGGTTAAGCGACTGCCTTCGGCTCAGGTCATGATCCTGGAGTCCCTGGATCGAGTCCCGCATCGGGCTCCCTGCTCGGCGGGGAGTCTGCTTCTCCCTCTGACCCTCCTCCCTGTCATGTGCTCTCTCTCATTCTCTCGCTCTCAAATAAATAAATAAAATCTTTTAAAAAAAAAAAGAAAGATCTGGGTTCTATTCTCTGACCTGCTATTTAATGGCGAGGTGACCTTGAGTAAGTGATTTTTACCTCTCTGAATATCCATTTCCTAGTTATTGAAATGGTATAGTGTTGCCCACTCTACAGATTTATTATAAATGGAATGAAGCCGTATATAAAAAGGTCTTAACACCGCATATATTGCTTTCTATTTGCTCCATTCTTTCTTTCTTTTTAGTAGTGTTGAAGAGAGTTGTAGCTTGAACCCACATCCCCCAACCCATATTCTTTTTTCTTCTCCATGCTCCCTGGAGCCATTATCCTCTGTCACATAATACAATGACAGGGATAAGGCCATGCCTTCTTATACACCATTTGTGACACAGCAAGGGAGATCCTGGGTCCTAGAGGAAACTGCATGTCTTCATTGGCCAGTGAGCAAGCTCTGTGAAGCTTTAGGGGGATGGTGAGTCCAACTTTGAGTATGATGTCCACATTAAATTGCCTAAAGGGGCTCCAAGCAGCACTATCCAACCAAGAGACAGGATCGCTGAGCTTTGGTTGCAGATTTATGACTCATTGTCACGCAAGGGGGCAGGATGTAATCCCTGCTCCCATAAGTCTCAAAGGTGGGGGAGAGGAGGTGTGGCATAGACAAAAATAATTATCATATAAAACATGGCAAGTGTTGGATTATAACAGATCCAAGCAGACAGGACGACTGTCCTCACAGAGCTTAGGTTACAGTGAAATTTAAGAGACAGGAATCAAATTATCATTCAAATGTAGGCTAAAAACCGAAGCGCCAAACTCTCTGAGCAGATCCTTGGTGCATCCCAAACTCATTCATTGATTTATTTGTTCTTACAAAAGATACTTATTCTGTCCCTGCTGTGTGCAACACCATGCTGGGTGCTGGAGATACCATCATTAGTAAAAGAAGATCCAGTCTCTTCCTCCCATGGGGCTTAGAGTCCATTGAAAGAGGCAGGTATTTACCAAGTGTTTGTGAAGTATACATAAAATGGCAATACAAAAAGGGCTATAATGCAGTAGCAAATGATACTAGAAAGTTTTATCCTAGATAGGGAAATTGGAGAGGACTTCCCTGAGGAAATGATGTAAACTCTGGGAACCAAAGGATGATGAGGTGTTAATTAGGTGAAGAAGATTGGACAACTCAAAAGAACAGCATAGGCAAAGGTCCTGTGGTGAGAAGAGCATTGTGAGTATGAAGAATTGACAAAAGCCAGTGTAGTTCCAGTCAATGAGCATCTGTCCACAATACAAAGCCCATCATGTATCCCCACCTATAACACATAATTAGGGCCCATAGTACTTAGCTACTTTGATACTTAAGTCAAAGTGATCCATCCAACCCCCACCTGTGGTTGACCAACATACTCAAGATGCCAGTGACGATAAGTTACACCACTGGTTCATTAACATAATTTTTTTTACAAAAGCTAATGAAATCTTCACTACCACCTGAAATTAATACATCAGTTTCTAAATAAACTTTATATTTTGGAGAACTTTAGATTTACAGAAAACATAAATTTTAAGATGCATTCAGTACTTCAAAATGTGAAGGAGCTGCGTCTTGGAATGGCAGGAGTTTCTCTGATTATGACAATCACAGCTAACGCTCACTGAATTTTTACTATGTACCAGACACTGTGCTAAACACTCATGATTTAAAACTCAGACAATACAGATGGAGAAACTGAGGTGTCAGGATAATAACTGGCTTCCCCAGAGTCACCCTGTTAGGACTGACCAAGTCAGGACTTAAATGCAGGCAGGCTGACTCTAGATCTTTATAACCCTGACATATGACCAGGCTTTATAACCTTGGCCCAGTTCCAGTCCCCATGACAAACTTTCCCATTAGTCGCTTTTGGAGGCAGTTGATGACCTGAGTGCCAATGGAGGAGGCTGAAGGGGAGCTCAGTCCTTACCCAGTGACCCATGCTATGCCTTTGGGCATGCCTCTTCCTCCTGATACTCACTCCTGCCATGCAGACCCAGTATAACATGAGAATGTCATAGACTCCCTGGCCTCAGAGAAGAAGATGGTCACCTCCAGGTTCAAGACCAGCTGGGTCATACTGGCGACACAGATCTGTTACGTGAGTACCAGGAGCTTGACTTTCCAATGGGTGGGGAGCCCAGGGGCTTTTGAGGGCCACATGATAGTTCATGTTCCTGTCCAGAAAGTCAGCTGTCCCTTGATCTCATTGACCTTGTCCACAGAAGCAGATTCTTCCTGCCATAAGTATGGGGAAACATATCAGGGTGAATTCATTCCAAATGTTTTTATTTTTTGCATCACTCTGTGCACTTTTGAAAATCCTGGGAGAGACAAGCTGAGTGGCCCAGACTGTTGTCAACCACATGTTGGGGTTGGATGGGTCACCTAGGCTGACATTCCCACCAACGCTACATTTGACAGGTAGCTCGCCAAAGGAAAACAAATGTTGGTAACCGAGAGAAGGGGGATGACTCCTGAATAGGTGACTGGCCCCCATAGGTACCCACTATAATCCTCACCATCCCAGGAGAATCCTTCCTCCTTCCTGAAGACCCTAGTGAACTCTTTAGGTAGGTGCTTAGAATTTTAGACACTGTAGCCAGGTGTAATGAAAGGCTCCAGGTAAGTTGGAAGGGAAGATTTGGAATCATAGGTGTTTTAGGCAAACTTTTATTGAGTACCTACTGTGTGCTGGATAATCTGAGGTGATACAGAGAGAAATCAGATGTTTCTTTTTTGCTGGGGAAGACTGATACAGAAAAAAATGATCTCTTCTCCCAGACAGATTATTATAGGTGCTAAAATAAATGGACAAAGGTCTAAGAAATAGAAGTGAGGTTAATTTTGGCACTGGGGTGACAAGGGAGTTGGAGAAGGCTTTCCATAAAGGGGTGCCATTTTTGCTAAGTTATTTATGTAACAAATAGCTGTTGAGCATCTATCATGGGAGCTGGGCACGCTGCAGTGAGTAAGAAAGACATGGTCTGTGTCTTCGTGTGGTTTCCACACAGGTTCTAGGGAGTTCCACTCTAACTCGCCCACATCACCCATCCAGCTCAATGCCTCCCCCGGCCCTCACTGCTACTCTCATATGGTTTTAACCACGTGGTAACTATTCCTTCTCAAATAAGTGTCTCATGTTCCCTCTGGTGTCCATAGATGTGCTCATGCTATTCTCTTGCCTTGGACCCCTTCCTCATCTAACAGCAGCTACTTGTAACTTCTCCCCCAGGGGGTTTTCCCCGAGCCCCCCTTTCCTCTTCTGCCTGGGCTAGGTCCCTGCCCCTGCACACTCCCGTGGCCTCCTCCATAATTTCAGTGATTACAGTATAAACCTTGATTCAACCCTCTGTCTCCTTGAGGGTGTTGGATTCATTTTATTTCTCAGTGCATGTTCATGAAAGGTTTGATGAGTGAATGAATGAACACTGGAGAAAGCCCATACTGAGATCTGGGTCTTTGTGCTAGTCTTGCTTCAACAATCAAATTACCACGTGACCTGAGGTAAATCTGTAACTCTGACCCTCTGTTTCTTCATCTATGTTATGGAAGTGTGGACTTGAAACTCTGGAGGGCCCTCTTCTTCCTTCTGAGCTCCTATATTTTTCCCTCTCTCTTAAGAGAATTATGATGGTCTTTGTGGAAATGATACTTGATGGTTGTAAAACATTTTAATAATTTAGAGAAGTAGAAGAAATGCCAAGCTTACCCCAAATCCCACCATCCAGAAACATTTGAGGAAGATCACTCCAGACACCTTTCTAAGCTTATATACTAACAGAAGGGAGGTCAATAGATAGAAACAAAATTATAAAAAAGGGATCGTAGTATCCTGACTTTTTTGAAACACAATGTTAAATTATTTTTCTCCTGGGGCGCCTGGGTGGCTCATTCAGTTGAGCATCCGGCTCTTGATCTCAGCTCAGGTCTTGATCTCACGGTCATGAGTTCAGGCCCCTTGTTGGGCTCCACACTGGATGTGGAACATTCATACATAAATTTTGTCCTGAACATATCAGAGGAAAAGAAATTGAAATGAAATGAAAGGAATTTCTGGACCTCAAAATCCTATTACTCTGACATTAAACACTTATGAGGCTGTAGCCCAACAAATACCAACAATTCAAATGCAAAGAAATTTCAAATCATGGGGTAGAACAGGAGCTTTTTAATTCTGACTGCAGAATCTCAAGCCCTAGGCTAGAAGAGGCTGTGGGAGCCCCGACAATTTGGGTCCAGCAGGCTTGTGAAGGCATGATGGATAACTAGCTGCCCAGCCCTGGACCATAATTGATGACAGCACAGTATTGACCCAAACTATTCACATGAGAGACCCAGTCCCTGAGGCTGTCAGCTGGGGTGGACCCTGCGAGCCCCCATCCTGGGGAGCTGATGCATCTGACTACCTGATAAATCCTCCCTGGAATCCAAAATGATTGAGGGCAGATGGGGAAGATGTTCTGACAGATCTGGATGCAGTGTTCTGATTTGATTCCGGGGAAGCGAGGAGAGGACCTTCCATTTGGCTGAGATTGGCCCATCCCGACCCCAGGCACGTCCCAGTCCCTCCCTCCCCCAGCTTCTGTATATGGATGAATTTGAGGTCTGACTTTATCTACTCAGAGGTGGGGGTGGCTGTGATGGGAAACAGAGATGTGTTGACTGATGAAGCAAGAACACAAGACAGCTTGGGGTGGAACACCAGCTGTGTTTCAGGGCTGGCCAGACCAAATAGGTTTTGTCACTGCGGGATGGGGCAAGTCCCAAAGTTCTGGGTTTGAATCCAGAGTCTGCCTGTTACTAGCTGTGCAAACTCAAGCAAGTGTCTTCACTTCTCTGTGCCTTGGTTTTCTTACTTGTTGATGGAGATGAGACCAATAATGAGGGATGAAGTTTGCTGGGGGTGTGAAGCAATTAGTATACACAGGGTTCTTGCTAAACAAAAGCTCCTTTTTGACCTTCAGCAAGTCCAATGGCCTCTTTGTATCTCCATTTTCTCATAAGAAACATAATAACAATATGGTAATAATAGCTAACCGTGAATACCATGTCTTGGATTTGCTGGTGTGTGGTGGGCATACACCAATCATGTGAGTGAGGAGAGTTTAATAAGAGGACTATTTACAGGGGCGGAGCAAGATGGTGGAGGAGTAGGAGACCTGGATTTCGTCTCCTCTCAGGAATTCAGCTGGATAGGGATCAAACCAATCTGAACACCTATGAATTCAACAGGAGATCGAAGAAAAGAAGAGCAACAACTCTCTGAACAGAAAAGCGACCACCTTCTGGAAGGTAGGACGTGCAGAGAAGTGAATCCGAGGCGATATTCGGGAGGATAGACGGCGGGGGAGGGGCCTCCCTCGGCCGCTTCTGGCAAGTGATAGAGCCGCGGAGCACAAAATCGGAACTTTTAGAAGTCTGCTCCGCTGAGGGACGTCACTCCAGTGGCTAAGCGGGGGGTGGAACCCTCGTGGGACAGTGTGGTCTCAGGACCCTCGGGGTCACAGAAAGACCGGGAGTGCCTGAGTGCAGCAGAGCTCCCAGGTGTCAGAGCGGGTAAGCCAGCTGCAGAGACGGAGCCCAGGCGCAGGCTCTCAGCTCGGGTGTTGCCATAAACCGTGATCCGCGGCACAGTCGGGCCACTGCTCCTCCAGCAGGGACCCAACAAGCCGCAGATCTGGGGAGACTCACCTTCTTCCCCCAGGAGGAGAGGTGCGGGAGCGCACCACAGGGATCTGCTGGGTTTGGAGACTCCACACAGGGTAGGGTGCCAGAGATAGAAACGCGCGGTCACAGGCTGGGTGAGCACAGAGTGAGGCCAGAGACTGGGGAGACGGGAATGACTGGCGGCTTTTCTCTGGGGGCTCACTGAGGAGCCAGGCCCCGAGTTCTCAGCTCCTCCGGGGCAGAGATTGGGAAGCCGCCATTTTCACTCTCCACCTCCAAAGCTGTACGGAAAGCTTGAAGGGAACAAAAGTTCCCGAGAGCAAACCCAAGCAGATTACTTAGTCCGGACCGGGCAAGGGTGGGGCAATTCCGCCTCCGGCAAAGACATTTGGAAACCATGGCAACAGGCCCCTTCCCCAGAAGATCAGCGAGAACAGCCAGCCAAGACCAAGTTTACCAATCAATGAAAACGGCAGAATTCCAGCGCTAGGGGAATACTGCACATAGAATTCATGGCTTTTTTACTGTCATCCTTTAGTCTTTCAAAGTTAATTTTTTTTTAACTGTCTTTTTTCTTTTTTTTTTTTTTGAATTTTTCTTTTTCCCTTTTTCAACCAACATCTTATCAATCCCTTTTTAAAAAAAATTTTTTATTTTTCATTTTTAGAGTCATATTCTATCCCTTCATA
>NC_138373.1:28629162-28705316 GCF_054177405.1 Leptonychotes weddellii
GGACTCTGAAAAACAAACTGAGGGTTCTAGAGGGGAGGGGGGTGGGAGGATGGGTTAGCCTGGTGGTGGGTATTGAGGAGGGCACATTCTGCATGGAGCACTGGGTGTTATGCACAAACAATGAATCATGGAACACTTCATCTAAAACTAATGATGTAATGTATGGGGATTAACATAAGAATAAAAATAAATAAATAAAATAAATAAATAAAAAATAAAATAAAAATGATCTTTGATTCCATGGCACAAGATACATCTTGGCTATACCTCGGAGTCACCTGAGGAGCTTTACAAAATATTGATCTCTGGCTTCCATCCCCGAAGGTTATGATTTAGTTGGCCTGTTATGGCTGGGAATCAAAATTTTAAAAGCTCCCCGGTGACTTTCTTATGCAGGCAGCCAAAGGTTGAGAACCTACCCCCTGGCATCCAGTGCTGAGGTCTGGGAGTGGCAACACCCAATAGAGAGCCCTTGCTATGTGGCCCAGGCTTTGCAATGCATATGCATTGTTTCATTCATCATACAACCATCCTAAAGGAGGCAACTGTCGTTGACCCTGTATTACACCGAAGGAGAATGAAGTCTAAGGAGGTCGGGTGATTTCCTCAAAACCACCCAGCTTATATATAGATGCCTGAGCCTGGCTGTCAATTTCCTTGACATCGGGACACCTGCTCCCCATCATTGTGTCTAGCGCTGTCGCCATGCCCTCCGCCCTCCACCTTCTTCTGCTGGCATTCGGGAGATGCTCCATAAGACGTACCCCCTTAACCCCCCGAGCTTTAGCGAGCTATAATTGACAAATAAAAACTGTATATATTTAAGGTGTGCAACGTGATGATTTGATACACACATGCATTGGGAAATGATCACCGTAATCAAGCTAATTAACATACCCATCACTTCACGTGGTACCTTTATTTTGTTGTGGCAGTGAAGATTACTGAGGATGCACGTGTATTTCATCAAGAATTCTCACAGCACTGCCATAGGTATTTGATTTATCCCATACCTACAGATGGGAAACCAAAGGTTCAGAGAAGGGACGTCCCTTGTCCAAATCACGGCAGATGGATGGAGGCGCTGGGCTTCAACTTGCGGCAGTCTGCTTTCTGCTACAAGTCATACAGAAAACGCGTGAGCTCATCAAGGGCAGACCCTCCGTCCCCATGTCACTCTGTGTAGAAAGCCCGCTGGTGAAGCTGTTACTGGTATGGGATAGGGAGCCAGCCGGCTGAGTTTAGACTCTTAGTATTTTTTATCCACATAGTAGAAATGAGGATAATCCTCTCTGAGGGTTAATGTGAGAAATAGATGAGATAAATCATCTACCCCAAAATGCCTACACAGTGCCTCCTCCTTTAATTACCCAAAAGAATTCCAACAGGTACTACAAAAAGGAGCTACTCTTCAGTTTCTTATGAAACTAGTCATGGAACACGATCTGAAGAATCCAACATAAAATGAAAAAGATAGACATACTGAACAATTTCCTTAAAAGCCTCCTGGTTGTGTCCTAACTAGGGTTGGAGGCAGAGATTGGGAGTGTGATTCCGGACCTTTAATCTTGGCCTCTGTGTTTGGCAACGTGACCTTGGGGAACTCCCTCTCGTCTACCCCAGCTTCCCAGAGATCATCATGGTCCCACGGATAGAACAGTTGGGTATCTGTGCTGTGAAAAGCTGTTGGTGTCTGTTTTCAGGACTCTTGCCACTTAGACTCATGGAAACTCATTTCAAACTCAGCATAAGGGAGAATGGCATTGGCCAACATGACAGAGAGTTCAGTGGGGACCTCAAGCATCGCCGGATCTAGATGCCAAAGTGATATCAGTAGAAATTGTTCATACTCCATCTCCTGGCTCTGGTAGCCCTCTGTGTTGGCTTCTTTACCCACTTCCCAGATGATGGCAAAGAGACATCCGGCACCAGCTTTACTGCCTTCTAGCTTCGTTGCCCCATAGACAGCTCCAGCCCTCACTATAATTAAGTTGGCTCATGATACATCCAGGCCAGGGCACATCATCCTAAGTGGAGCATTGAACCAGGATCCTCTGCAACCCTTACCTGCCTCTGGGCCTCCCCCCACCAACAGACTGTTCCACCTCTTTCCTCCCCACCCCCACGGGCTGCCTGGCCATCAGTTCTGACCCTGCCTCTGTTTTACTTCCCTCTTGTCCTCTTCACGTCTCTGCTTCTTGATTTTCTCATTGGCGAAGAAAAAAGAATAATGGTGATCATTAAATCAATCCCTCAGGGTTGCTGCAAAGATTAAATGACAGGTACTGGAAGCCTCTTCCCCTTCGGATCTTCTGTGAGTCCTGGTGTACACAGCAGGGGTACACACGACAGGGGTGCACACCCTCGTGGTCAAGAGCTCAGACTTCCAAGGTAGCGCTTGACTTCCGGCTTCTCCCTTTTTAGTCCATTGACTCTGAGCAGTTTGGCCAATCTTTCTAAGCCTACATTCTCATTTATAAGGTTGGGAGCGTGAATGCCATGCCTTAAATCTGTGTAAGAGGAGAGGCTACACACCCAGCAGAAAGCTCAGTGCCGAGGCTCATCCTATGCACACCACGCATGTCAACGAACTTTTATTCCTAAGCTCTTGGAGTCCATGGAGGGCATGGAGGAAGAGCTTACTCTGTTCTGATATATGACATATGTTTCTGAAAGTCAAACGATCATCGCCTAGAAAGTGCTTTCTGTCTTCCTGTGGGCGACGGTGAATTGCTTGTGATGCTCCGTGTCGGTTTGGGTTGGGATGAGGGAACTAGATGGAGTATCCTAAAATACGTACTTAAACAGAAGCCCTCGGTCATTTGCCACACGAAAATATTTCACACGTGCCCAAGGCGTGTTTTCTGGTCCATGAAACACTGCACAAGACCTTAGATTCACACTTTACTTACAACTGGCATGTGACGCATACACTTCTTACATTGTAACTCCTACAGAGAAGATTGGTGAATGTTTCGTATCTTCATATTTAATATTTTCAAGGAAGAGGAGTGTGAAGCCAAACTGAAAGCTCAGTAGCTTGCAGATCACCAAATATTAATAATTTCCGGGAAAGCCTCAGGAGTCCCATGTCGTAATTGCCAATGCCTCTTTTGCTAATGTGCAAGAAGACTTAACTAGGAACACTTACCCACACTCCATACTTGCCAGGAAATTTTTATACCCTCGGTTTTGTTTAATTTTCATAACAGTCTTGTGGACTAAGTCGAGTATTTTCCCCATTTTAGGGATGAGAAAACCGAGTCACAGAGAGTTTGAATAGCTTAGTTTAATCATGCACCTGGGTAATGTTGGAAACAAAATCAGAATCCCAATGTTAACCTCCCTCCACCTTGAAACTTGGAGTCGTTAGTATGTGATAATATGCTTCTCTCTTTTCCTCTTCTTTAGCTTGTGCTGTTCTTGGGTCTTAGAGAAATGGCCTAAGTAATGCATATAATGGAACCCACGTGGGATAAATAGCATCTGTGAAGTGGACAGTTTTGATCAATCCATTGCCAGGCATTATTTCCATCCTTTTTGGCATCTTATTCAGCATCCATATCTTATATTTCTTCGCACTGTCAAAGTGTTCACCACAAGGAGTTTAGTTTAATAAAGCATCTTTTAAAAATCATTTTAGTATGGATTTTAAACATTTTTATTACAGCCATATACATGGCTGAACACCAAACATAACCAAAGGGCTTATAAAGGAGTAGCCCCTGCACGTCACCAACCCCACATCCTTCCACTCCCACAACACATAACGATGAAGACACGAACCACCCTCGTCACCTTTCATTGTTTCTTAGGATCGTTAATTCCATATTTCTAAGTAATGTGCTGGTTCTGCTATTTATGGATCAATGAGTTTTATACATTATCTATTGATTCTTTGCTATGATAGATGAGGATTTGCTTCATTTAAACTACTTCACCTCTCTCTTCCTCTCAAATATATCACATTTATAAATTCCTTTATTGTAAATATTCCTCACATATCTTCTTTCCTTTCCTTGTTCTGTCAACCAGAGGTGAAATCTAAATTCCACTCATCAACTCTGCTCCCTTACCCACTGCTGAATTTATATCACCTGTCCTTTTGCATTATTATCCAGACTGGCTGTGTTTATGCGGTGATGAACAATTACCATGTACCGTCCAATCTAAGATGCTATGTATTGCAAAATGGGTCATTTTATTTGCCACTAGGAAAGAAAAAAGACATTGCCAGTTCTCATTGTACAGTGTCATCAACTAAAAGATACATCCCAACTTCAGAGATGTTAAAAAATGAATGATGTAACCCTCAGACATTCCTGATGGGAATGCAAAATGGCTTTGCGACTGCTTTGGAAACAGTCTGGCAGGTCTTCAAAATGGTAAACGTAGAGTCAACATACAACCCAGCAGTCTGACTGCTGAGTATTTACTCGAGAAAAATGAAAGCTTGTATCTATACGAAAACTTGTACATGAATATTTATAGCGGCATCACTCATAATAGCAAAAAAGCAGAAATAACCTAACCATCCATCAACTGCAGGACAGATAAACAAATGTGTTCTTCATACAGCGGGATATTATTCAGCTATATAAAAGGAACGGTGGACTGACACCTACTACGTTAATGAACACCGAAAATATAATGAGTGAAAGACGCCAGCCATGAAGACTACATGTATGATTTCAGTTATATGAAATGTCCAAAAGAGGTAAACTCCCAGAGACAGAATGTAGATTAGTGGTTGCCAGTGGTGGGGGGACTGGGAAATGGGGAAGAACAGCTTATGGGTAGGGAGTTTCTCTTTGGGGTGATGAAAATGTTCTAAGATTAGTGGTGATAGCTGCACAACTCTCTCAATATACCAAAACCCACGAATTGTACACTTGAAACAGTGAATTTTATAGTATGTGAATAAGGTTCTCAATAGGGTTGTTATAAAAATATGTGACAAACTCAGAGTTGATGAAATATGACAAAAATAATGAGGGTAGATGTCTGTTCCTGGAAAGACAGGGTAGACCTACTTGTCCCTATTCTTCTTATTAAGTACAAATAAAAATCCTAGAAGTCACAAGTAACTAAAACAAGTATAAGAGGACTCGGAAAGATGGCCAGAAACAAGCTGGCTGAGGACCCTGGAGCCCGAGGAATGACACAGGGCTGAGTTCTCTTGGGGTTTCTGTGTGTGTCTCCTATTCTCAGATACAGAGGTGAAGAAGCTGACAACCCAGAAATGCTAGTAGGCACAGACTAAAAAAACCCAACCAGAGGATAATGACATTATAAATGGGATGGTAAAGGTACATAAAGGCAGGCAAGATTCCTATGCTTTGCAGGAACTGGTACAACGACGATAGCAGTAGATCGTGGTAAGTTTTGTGTAGAGAGTGAAAGAGCACAGCTGAAAAATCTGTACAAAGAAATAGACTAATAAATACTATAGATACATCCACATGGAATTCTAAATGTTCAAGTAACTTACAGGAAGGCAAAGAAAGGAACACAGGGAAATTAAAGGCAGAAAGAAAAAGCAGGGGGGAAAAGCAGACTGGAGCCCCAGCAAGTCAATAATTATATTAAATGCAAATCATCTAACTATACCAATTAAAAGACATAGATTGGCAGAGTGGATTTAAAAGCATAACCCAAATACATGCTGTCTACAAGAAACTCGTTTTAAATATAACAACAGAGGCAGATTTAAAATAAGTGGTTGGAAAAGATATATTCTATGAACATTAATAAAAGGAAAGGAGAATGTCAATATTAATATCAGATAAAGTAGATGTCATAGCAAAAACAAAACAAAAAAAATTGCCAGAAATGGACACGGACATTATAGAAAGATAAAAGTGTTACTCAAACAAGAAGACAGTCCTAAAGATGTAAGCACTAAACAACAGAGTTGGAAAGTACCTGAAGCAAAAATGGCTAGACATAAAAGAAGTAGACAAGTCCATCATAATAGTTGAGACGTCAACACCTCTCCCTCTGTAATTGATGGAACAGTTAGAAAAGTGGCAAGGATATGGGAGAACACAATATCAATTAACAAATCTAATCAACATTTATATAACACACCACCTGACAACAGAATACAAATTCTTTTCAAGTACCCATGGGACATGTTCCAAGACAACCACGTCCTGGGCCATAAAATAATCCTCAAGTAACTGAAAAGGATTAAAATCATGCAGAGTATATCCTCCAACCACAATGGAATCAAAATAGATAGCAGTAACAGAAGATCTCCAAACAATTGGAAACTAAACGCATTTCTACATAATCCATGGGGCAAAGAGAAAGTGTCAAGGGAAATTTAAAAAATATACTGACCTAAATGAAAATGATAATACAACATATCAGAATTTGTGGCCCACAGCTAAAGCAGTGCTGAGAGGGAAATTTATAGCACTGGATGCATACATTAGGAGCAGTATCAATAATTTAATCAACAAGGATCAATAATTTAAGCTCCAACTTCATAAAGCTAGGAAAAGAAGAACAAAGTAAACCCAAAGCAAGTACAAGGAAGGAGATAATAAATCCAACAGTGGGAATCAATGAAATTGAAAACAGGAAAACAATAGAGGCAATGATGAAACAGAGCTGGTTCTTTGAAAATCAGTACACCTCTAGTAAAACTGGCAAGGGGAAAAAAAAGAGAAGGTACAAATTACCATGATCAGGAAAAAAACAGGGGCTATCTTTACAGACCCTGAAGCCATCGAAAGGATAAGCGAATGGTATAAACAACTATACACATAAATTTGACAACTCAGATGAAATGCACCACCTCTTTGAAAAACCCAAATTACCACAACTCACTCAATATGAAATAGATAATGTGAATAGCCCCATAGCTATTAAGGAAATCGAATCTGTAATATAAAACTCCTAAAAAGGAAACCTCCAGGCCCTGATGTTTTCCCTTAAGAATTCGAATACACATTTAAAGAAAAAACAACATGAAATCTATTCAATCTCTTTCAGAGGAGTGAAAATTTACCAATTCATTTTACGAAGCTGGTATTACCCTGACACCAGGATACCAAAACCATACAAAGATAGCACAAAACAGGAAAAGCACAGACCAATATCCTTCATGAATATATATACAAAAATCTTTCACAAAATATTAACCAACAGAATTCAACAATATATAGCAAGAATTACACACCTGACCAAGTGGGGTTTATTTCAGGGATATCATATTTAAAAGTCAATCAATGTCATCCACCATATTCACAGACTAATCATATCAACGGGCAAAGAAAAAGTATTTGACAAGATTCAACACTTATTTTTGATTTAAAAAAACTCTCAGAAAAATAGGGATTAAAAACAAACTTTCATAATTTTTTAGAACATCCTGAATATTTTTTCAAGGTTGGGAAGGTAAGAACATCTATTTTCTCCCCCCTTAACCAACATAGTGCTCCAAATTCCAGCAAATTCAATAAGTCAAGGAAGAAAAAAAAAACTGTCCCTATTTTCAGATGACATGATTGTAGAGAAAACCCCAAATTATTTACCAAAAAAAAAAATCAAAACACAAACAAACCTTCTAGAGCTAATAAATGAGTTCAGTGAGTTTACAAGAGACAAGATTATTCTAAAATTTATATGTAAAAGCAAAGAAGCTAGCATAGCTGAAACCATTTTTGAAAAAGAGTAATACTGTGGGAGGAATCAGTCAGCCTGATTTCAAGATTTGTTATATAGCTGCAGCCTATGGTAATTACAATATATAATTTTATAATACTTATTTTGTAATAATTACAATAATTAAGAATTGGTGGTGTTGATGGAGGAATGAATACATAGACCCGTGGAACACAACAGAGAACTCAGATTCCCACAAATACACCTAACTTATTTTGACAGAAGCGCAAAAGTAATTTGATACAGAAAAGATAAACTCTTCAATAAAAGATTCTGGAGAAATTGGACATCCAGGGGCAAAAATAAAATAAAAAAGGAACCTCAACCTAAGTCTTGTATTTTATATATATATAAATTCCAAACGAACTATAGTCTGAAATGTAAAACCATAAAAAAAAAATAAAAGACCATCTTTGAGATCTAAGATCAGGCAGAGTTCTTAGACTTGATACCAAAAATGTGATCCATTAAAAAAAAACTTGATAAATTGGACTTTAACAAAATTAAGAACTTTTGCTCTATAAAAGGTCCTGGTAAGTGGAGGAAAAGACATGCCACTGATCGAGAGAGAATATTTGCAAACGACACATCTGACAAAGGACTAACATCTAGAATGTGTAAAGAACTTTCAAAATTCAACAGAAAAAAAAAAAAAGAAAGAAATATAAAATGGGCAAAAGCTATAAAGAGATGTTATACCAAAGAGGATACACAGATAAAAATAAACACATGAAAAGATGTTTAACATTAATAGCCCGCAGGGAAATACAAATGAAAACAAATGAGATATTGCTATACCTCTATCAACATGGCTAAAATAAGAAATAGTGACAACACCAAACGCTGGGAAAGATGTAGAGAAACTGGATCACTCCTACATTGCTGGCGAGAGTGTAGAATGGTGCAATCACTCTGGAACACTATTTGGCAGTTTCTTTAAAAAAATCAAACGTGCCGCCGCCATATAACCCAACAATTGCTCTGCTGGGCATTTATCCCTGAGAAATGAAGACATATGTTCCCACAAAATCTGTACACAGATGTTTACATAAGCTTTATTTATTATATCCAAAAGCCCAGATGTCCTTCGGAGGGTGGCTAGTTAAACAAACTGGTACATCTATACCATGAAATACTGCCCAGCAAGAAAAAGGAACAAATGATACATAAACACAGCCTGGGTGAATCTCCAGAGAATGATTTTGAATGAAATTAAAAAAAAAAAAAAAGCCCATCTCAATAGGTTACGGACTTTGTGATCCCATTTATAGAACTCCTTGATGTGATCAAGTCATAGAAATGGGTCACAACAGATTCGCCTCAAGCAGGGGGGAAAAGGGAGCCGGTGTGTCTATAAAAGGGCATTATGAAGGATGCTTGTGGTGACAGAGATGTTCTGTAGATACAACATAGATAGGTTGTATTAATATCAACAGCCCTGTTGTGATATTGTACACAGTGTTGCGTGATGTTACACTTGGTGGAAACTGGATAAAGGGCACGCTGGAAATCTCTGCGTGAATTCTTAGGACTTTGCGTGAATTTACATGATCTCAAAATGAAAAGTTTAATTTAAAAAAATGAGTGGTGCCGAAATGTTTTCACTTGGGAAGCACCTGACATCAGCCAGTAATTGCCATTACTCGATTGCCATTGATGAGACTTCAAACATTTCAGAGGGGCCGAGGAGACAAATTCAATCAAAACCGTTCACCTTTTAAAAGCTGATGCGAGGGGCGCCTGGGTGGCTCAGTCGTTGGGCGTCATGGTCATGATCTCAGGATCCTGGGATCGAGCCACTCATCGGGCTCCCTGCTCAGTGGGAAGCCTGCTTCTCCCTGTCCCACTCCCCCTGCTTGTGTTCCCTCTCTCACTATGTCTCTCTCTGTCAAATAAATAAATAAAATATTTTTAAAATAATAAGTAAAAGCTGATGCGGGGGCGCCCGGGTGGCTCAGTCGGTTAAGTGTCCGACTCTTGATTTTGGCTCAGGTCCTGATCTCAGGGTTGTGAGATCGAGCCCCGAGTCAGGCTCTGTGCTCAGTGGGGAGTCTGCTTGAGATTCTCTCTCTCCCTCTGCCCTCCACCAAATAAATAAATCTTTAAAAAAAAATTTTTTTAAATAATTTAAAGAACTGATGCTAAGGTAGGTCAGCTAGCTCCTGCGAATACTTAGAGCATCTTCCATCAATGGGGACCACGTGCAAATCAGAGGGCTGCATCTTCTGAGGTCAGGGGGCTATTTTTGTACCTAAAGTGGTGCACAGAATGAAACCCTCAGATGCAGATACCAGGCACAGGCCTGGCTGACATTCGGGGATGGGTATTTAACAGTGCATGTGTTGTAAGTTGCCAGAAATGAGGCATGGCAAAGGACACGGCAATAGGATTCCCAGATGTCTGAGCAACAGACCGAGGAGCCCAGGAAATTGTCCAGCTGTTTGTCCAGACCGATAAGAACCCCTTGCGCAGGACATGGAATGGTTTTTACGGTCTCCTAAATAAACTGTTCCATCTGTGGCTGCTGTGGAGGCAGCTAGGTCCACTGCAGACAGCAAAGCCTGGGAAGCAGAAGGCAGCAGGCTGAGCTGCTGATGGGCTTTGTGGGGTGAGCTGTGTTACAGAGAGCGCCGTGGCCCTGGGGTGCAGTGACACCAGAGCCATTGCTAAAAAATGACGCAGCCTTTTTAAAATTGGGGCCAGAAACTCTCGCGGTTCCAAACGCATGGCCACAGCCGAAAGCACTTGGCCCACAGTGGCCCATAGTGGCCCATAGTGGGATGTGCTTGGAGCTTGCATCCTCAGATTCTAGGGGCTGATGCCAAAGCCAGAAGCATGCAGGTGAGCTCTGAGAACTGGTAGTGTGGGTTACTCTAATGCGCAGAGCTTTTCCAGAAGATGTTAAAGGACAGAATTAATTGAGCATCTCTCCTGCTCCTCTCTTAGGAGCAATTTGACATTCCGGACCACGACTTCCCATCCACACTGTCTGCTTGATGCGTGTTACTGACCCATCGTGATGGTTTTGCTTCTCCCTGCTGCATAAATCCAACGCTGGGCCTGCTGACCTTCTCAAGAGCAGACGAGGAAGCCTGAGCCACACGGAGATCAGGTAGGGTGACCTTCAACCCTCTCCTGACTGACGGGCTGCAGGCCACGGAGGTGAAATGTCGGGGCTGAAGCTTGTCTTTCTGAGAAAATGCTTCCTCCTCCTGTCTGCCAGAGAAAGTGACACCAGGAAGAAACCTAATGACTCGAGAAGCATGGCAAAGAGGGGATGGCAGAACTTCTCCTGCTGGAGAGGCTGTGAGGGTCAGGGACGTGTGTTGGCAGTGGGCAGCAATCAAGTGACTCCGTAGTTTGTCTGGACCCGTGCTGCTTCGTTTTAATGTGCACACAAATCACCAAAAGACCTTGTGAAAAGGCAGCTTCTGATTCAGTTGGTCTGGGGTGGAGCCCGAGGTTCTGCATTGCCAACAAGCTCCCAGGTGAGGCCGATGGTCCAGTGACCACGCTTCGAGGAGCAAGATTCCAGACGGTGATGTGGCCCTAGGCATTGGTCCCTCCTTTGACCCCCACCTCCGGCCCCCTGGGAGAGACGCTAGATGAATGACAGGCCATTGGGTTGGTACTAGGAAGGACATGTTTGTTCACCACACTTCTCTTCGGCACATTGGCTTTCCATGCATCATCATCCCTATTTGAGAGATGAGGAGGTTGAAGCTGAGGGAAAATTCTGGTGGCCTGCTGTCACAGGTTGAATTGTGTGCCCCCAAATTCATATGCAAAAGTCGTAATGCCCAGTACCTCAGATGAGACTGTTTTGGGGTCTTTCAAGAGGCAGTTAAGTTAAATTGAGGTCATTTGGGTGGTCCCTAATCTAATATGACTGGTGTCCTTATAAGGAGCCATTAGGATACAGGCACATACAGAAGGGAGACCATGGGAGGACCCAGGGAGAAGACAGCCATCTCCAAGCCAAGGAGAGAGGCCTCAGAAGAAACCAACCCTGCCAATACTTTGACTTTGGATAAGCGCCTTGATCTTGATATGGAAACTGAAAGTTATGAGAAAATACATTTCTATTGCTTAAGCCACCCACCCAGACTGTGGTTCTTTGTTATGGCAGCCGCAGCTGACTAATACACCAAGAGATGAGGAAGAACATTCTAGACCAACGAGCAAATGAGCTAAGGTCCAGGGTAAGAGAGAACTTCACACTGTCGAGAACCTGAGAGCAGATCTGAGTGGCTGATGGATAGAGTCAGTGAGGTAGGGGCAGGCGAGGAAGCTGGAGAGACAACCCAGCCCCATGAGCACAGGCAGGGTCTTAGGCTTTGTCAAAGGGGCTGCGAGGAGCTACAGAAGGGCTCCAGGCAGGCTAGTGGTGGGACCATACAGCTCTTGCTCTAGAGTGGCAAAGCATGGGGGGCTGAGGGCCTGAAGTTGTTTGTTCGGGGCAGAGGGGAGGAGGGGGGACCCGCCATGGAGGCCTGCTGACTTCCGGGTGTCCGGTCGTCATGGGATGGGGAGGAAGAGCAGGGCTCCTCAACCTGGACACAAGTGACATTTCAGACCACATAATTCTCTGTTGTGGGGGCTGTGCCCCTCACTGTAGGATGTGCAACAGCATCTCTGGCCTCTCCCCCTCGAGGCAGCAACATCTCCCCCCAACCTAGCTGGGAAATCCAAAAACGTCTCCAGATGTTGCCAGATGTCCCCCCAGGAGGTGCTTGAATCGATCCCTGGTTGAGAACCACCAAGGTAGAGCAGAGTGGTAATAAAAAAAGGCAGTGGTTTCCAAAATGTGGTCCTCAGAGCAGCAAAAAGCAGCTTCTGGGAATGTGTTAGACAAGCAGATCATTTGGTCTCCCCAAAACCTACTGATCAGAAACTGGGCAGTGGGGCCTGCAGTCTGTGCTTGAACAAGCCCTCCAGGTGATGAGACTCTCCAGGGTAAGTGTTACAAGGACTCAGCCCAGACTTGGAGGGAAGTTCATGGATGCTGGGGGGTGAGGGGAAGACTCCGAGAGCTCTCTTCACTTTGGGAAGCAAAGCGCTTGCATTAGGGGCTCATGTCTCCTAGGAGGGCCCCCCCATCCGATGCATGCTCAGCCCTTCCTTCATATATCAGCCACTCCAGCAAGTTCAGAATTGATGAAGTCCTAGCCCTTACCCTCAGGAGTTAAGTCCTGTGGCATGTTATAATAAGCATCTGTTTTCTGATATAATGAAGGAGCAAACATTTGTTGAGTGCTGATTAAGTGTCAGAAGTGCTGATGGCCAACCTCACTGTCCACTCAGTCTCTGCAACTGTATGAATCATGGAACATGAACACCCTCATTCAACAGATGATGAGTCTTAGCTCCAGAGGAAAAGTCACTGACCCAAAGTCAAACAGCGGGCAGGTCAGTGGAGCTCAAAAGCATGGCCATTGGACCCCAGAGACTTTTCTTTACGTCGTGCTGTACATAAATGATCCTTATCCCAAGTGTGAGGGATGTCATAAAAATAAGGAGAGCTCTCAAGTCCTCAAAACTGAGTAAGAGGACAGGGAAAAATACACAAGGGCGGGAAAGAAGATTCGAGGGGATGTAAGGGTGTATACAATCTAGAATACAGCCAGCACCAATTCTTTACCAGAGAGGGATAAGCAGATCAGACAAGCATTTGGAGAAGTCTTGAAGTCAAAAAGGCAATTAGCCTGAATCAGGGAATGCAAGAAAGGGAGCTTTCCAGTAAGAACAAGGGTGGAGAGTCTTCTAGGGAAGCTGAGGATGGAGGCCCAGGGCTAGGAAGGGAAGGGGCTCTTTGATGTGGCAGCATGGTCCAGGACTCTGAATTTAGGGGATCTTACAGCCACCTACTACTTACAGTCAGTCAGTAAGGATGCACATGACATGACATGACACGAGAAAATATCGCTCTGCAGCTGGACATAAATTGGGTCTAACAGGCCTAGGTGATTCACGGCATCCAATGTAACACCGTGTTACAAGGCACAGTGGCACCATGAGGCTCAAGCCACATAATTCAACATGACGGCTGGAATGTCCAGAGAAGAGGCATCTGTATCTACATCACTGTGTTAATCTGGGTGGTAGCCGGATGAGTAGACATTATTTAAAAAAAGGGGGGTGGGGAGGGGAGCCCTGGCCAGCACTAACAGGAAGCTTGCCAGGGAAGGAGGTTACAGACACACAGGATGAAATGCCACAACCTTATTGCTGGGTTGTTAATTATCCTAAGAGTGAGCCTTTCTTTGTGCCAGGTTATGGACAATCTGTAAATACAGGTTCACTGGGAACAATCAGTGCATTGTGTCCCTTATCATAGCACCCTAGAAAATTAGGAATCATCCCGATCTTATTGATCAGTGACAGGAAGATTGCCCAATGGCACACGGCTCAGAGGTAGCACAGTTGGGATTCAAAAGAAGGAGGTGTGATTCCAAAACCCAGAGTTGCAAACACTGCACTCTACTATTTTTAGGCTGAGACCTCCTCTGGTGTTTAGCATGAATGCTTTGAACTCAGTAGGAAGTAGATATGTAGAGAGTAAATTAATAACTGTGATTTTTATAAGATGATTCCATGGCCAGGTGATTTTGATAAAGGGCCTTTGCTGGCCAGACATCCGTAAATGTGTTTTGTTTGGCCCACAGACTGCCAGCCCACATCATGTTTTTTTTTTAAAAAAAAAAGCTATATTTAAATATTGGAATGTTCCCCAATAAAAACCCGTATTTCCTGTGTCTTTGGAAAGATTGAGAAATCTAGCAATGCTAGGCCCACTTGGCATCCACCTGTTGGAGCTGAGAATGTCTCTCACTCACTGCTTTGCACTATTCCCCACCACTCCCTTTTGCCTCTCTGAGCCTAAATCCAAGTGCACCTTGACATTTATGATTGCATTTGGGTTCTTTTCCTGTTGGGATAATTACGGAAAAAGTGAGGTATTTATTATATCCATCTTTATCAAAATATAGACTTGCAAGACCATGCATTTCAAGAAAACTTGGGATTGTGGAATTGAAAGATGTCCTATGTGTTTAATATATATTTGTGATATGTCTGTGTCAAAAGCATATTATCTTACCCAGACAGTTTCACTCGTTTTCATTTCCAGCTTGATCTCTATATGGATTTGATTTTTTCAGCCCCTGGTCAAGACAGTGGATTTCAGTAGCTCAGTAGCATGTGAGGTCTTGTCATTTTGAAGTCTGGTCTATTTGTGAGCATTCAGGGAAATCTATAACAAATAAGAACTCGCTTGGTTGTTGTTCTGTGTGAATTTGAGGAATTGTATGTATTTCAGGACTTAGATCTTGAAATTGTCAATGATCTACTGCATTTCATTTTTAGAGCAGAAATTTGTTTTAAGATAGTGATAATAAAAACAATATATATCACCCTTTATTGATCTAAATACCATGAGCCAGGATACTTTAGTGAGTTTTACACATAGGCCTCATCATTCAGTTTAATTATCACAATCCTGAAATATAAGTATTATTTACTCCTAACTTTTTCAGTAAGGTACTTGATGATCAGTCAAGGTTAAGACAGAAGCTGAGGTCTAAGTCCAAAACCCAGATTCTTTTCAGTCTGATACACTCTTTAAACTCCCTGGTTTGTAATATGGCCAACTCTGCTTTCCTTTTTCTTTTTAATTTTGTTTCCTGAGGTTTGCTTGCTGGTTTTTCTTTTATTTGCCGCCTTTATTTCTCATTGAAGACACAAGCAACATAACTTGAATTTTTTAAGACAGTTTTTATAAGGAGTTTTTGCCTTGTAATAGAGAAGTAGATCTACTTATGTTTATTGTCGTAACTGATCCACTGTATTTATGTGTCTTTATTCTTCCTTTTATTTCTTTTGTACTTCTGCATAGCAAAACATGTCAGGGCTCTGTATATAGCAGGTAACTGATGCACACTTGTGGACACAGGGAGGTGCTCAGCATTAACTGGGAGAGAAGATTTTAAGTTAAGCAAAATTGGGCCATTCATTCCTTCGCTCCTGGGAGCTGTCATGATGAGGTAGCCTGAGGTTTGCATCCTTTTCTTCTTACTCTCTCCTCCAAAGAGGCTGAAAAGGCTTCGTGTCTGGAACCCTTAATGAATACGATTACAAATTCAGGGAACATTACAGTGCTGTTTAAGCAGGCCCCCACCTGCCAGCCCCTAGTGACCACCACTCTACTCTCTGTTTCTGTGACTTTGGCTTTCTTAATTCCACACGTAGGTGGGATCCTACAATATTTGTGGTTCTCTGTCTGGCTTATCTCACTCAGCATAATGCCCCCAAGGCCCCTCCATGTCATTGCAAATGACGGATGTCCTCTCTTGTGGCTGAATCCTATTCCGTGGTCTGTGGGCACCCCATCTTCTGTATCCATGGTTAGAAAGAGAAATGGGCAGAGGACTTGGGCAGAGGGGAGAGCAGACTCGTCTCTAAACTCTGAGTTCTCTCCCCCATGCCCCTTTTTTACCTCCTATGTCCGCCCATCCTCCCCTCACTGCCTATCACCCCCTCACTCCATCCCACTGGCCATCCCTCTTCTGCCCTTACTCCCCACTTCCCCTGCTCCCAGCATCCTCCCCTCTCCCTCACGAGGTCAGGAGCACAGCCTGGGATCGTGTTTGAAATGCTCTGTGAAAGCCACACTTGAATGAAATCCCACATAATGGCCCTGCCAGGTGGAGGAAGAGAGAATGTTGGCGGGAACCCCATCCGAAACTGCCTCAAAGACCAAGTGACAAAAGGAGGGAGAGAGGATGACAGGGTATGTGTGTTGGGTGTGGGCGTTTGACCAGAGCTGACTCTGCTTGAGTTTCCCCTTGGGGCAACTCCATGACTTCCTATGAGCAAGGCGGCTGAACACACACGCGGATTTTAACCTGGCTGACTTCTCTGCAGAACTCCGTGCTCCAAGGCCCCTCCTTCCCCCAGCAACTCACAGGGGCAGAGAACAAGGGAAAAGCTCTCCCATCGGCCTCTGGTTCTGACGGCAGCCCCACGGGTGACCGAGCTGAGGACAGCTCCCCAGCTCCCGTTCAGGGAATCCAGGTTTCTCGGAGTGCCTGGTGGCTGGCAGAGACCCCCCCACACACACAACTTATTCACCTCTACCTCAGACCCTACTGATTGCCCCCTCATCCACCCCTGTCCATCTCCTATCTCCTTTGCCAAAAGACGATCCGCCCCATGTTTTTTGTGGATATTCACCCTTCCCCGCAAGGCCACGTTCTCAGGGAAGGCATATTTTAAAACGGAGGCATAATTGACCTACACGACACACAGTTCTTAATAGCTCAGCTCAGTTAATTTCTCCAGGTGCAGACTCCTGTGAAACCACCACCCAGATCAAGATACTGAATATTTCCATCATGCCAGGAGATATATTCCTGCTCTCTGCCAGTCAATACCAATCACGAACTTGACTCCCCCCACCATAGAGTCATTTTGCTTGTTCTTAAACTTCATATAAATGGAACCACACTGCTCTGGTGTCTTCCTCCCTCCTTTGCTCCACCAATATTTTTGAGACCCGTTCATATTTTTGCATGTAGGTTGCTGGTTCTTTTTATGAACAAATATGCTTGAGGTGGTTCCTCTGTTCCTCTATGGGGAGAAAACACATTTTTAAATGATGAAATGCTGATGTTCTGGGCACTGTCTGTAGAAACAGGAAGAAAGCTCGTCCTGTTGAAGCAAAAATGTCACCACCGCTGTGACGTTAAAACTTGCTGGGTCTGTCCTGCCCTATCCCGGTACGTTGGCAGGGGACATGTAGGCAAGCTTTCGGGGGTTTTTCCTGGAGAAGCAGGCTGGCCAAATCATCTAAAGCCTCACTGCTGCCCACAGCGGCTTTCCCTCTGGGCTGGGCTCTCTGGTCCAAGGGGCCTGCCAAACACCATCAACAAATAAGCAGTGAAATCCACTAAGAGGCATATAGTAGAAAAGCATGAACCCAGACAGACAACCTGGGTTTAGTTCCTGAAAGTCACCTTTAGCTGTGTAATGTTCAGAAAGCTCTTTAAACGTTGTAGCCCTCAGATTCCACATCATTAAATGGGTTTTAGAATACAGACTTCCTAATACCTGTGTGGGGTTTCAATGAGGCGTCTAGTACAACCCGACACACGGTAGGGAAAATGCAGATTCCAGAAGGAAGCTCTATTTCCATGAAAGTTTCCAGAAGCTTCTTAGAGAAAGGAGATTTTTGTGGGGTTCCCCCCCCACCCCAGGAAAATAACGTGAAGGAAACTTTTGACTTGCAGAGAAGGATTCCATAATACAACACAGGGACAGTGAACGTTCTCCCCAGGACTTGTAGAATCATTATCTGCTTGCTTTGTGGGGCTAGGCACTGACAAAACACACACTCCAAGTTTGTGTTTAGGATCTTGGGCACACTCTGCTCTCATGTTGTCTCTTCTGACCAGATTCAGTCACTGTGGAATCCCATAAGATCCTGGCATCCCCCTTCTCTCCTATGTCATTTCTCTACCTTAACTGGATCAACCCACCGATGTATAAATATGACATAACAGGTCCTATAGGATGCCCTCCATTGACCCTCATGCTCTCCACGAAATGCCAAATTTCCCTTCTGTCCATCAGAGCGAAGTTCCTCAAAAGAGTTGCCTTAACTCACCGTGTTCACTTCCTCTCATCTTCCCGTCGAGCCACCGCACGGCAAGTGACTGTCACCAGAAGTTGGCAATGACTTAGGTTTTGCCGAGCCAAGGGACAATTTGTTCACTCATTTGGCAATGATGTACTGAGCATTTCTTTGAGCAATGTTTGCTCTAGGTTCTGACATCTACCCCTGAAAAAAATAGGCAAAGGTCCCTAATCCCCCTGGAGCTTACCTTCCAGAAGAGGTACTGAGGTCGAAATCCATCTGTTTTTCCATTCTCTCTGCAGCCCTCCTGCCACCTCCTTCTCGAAACACTTTCTAGCTGTGTGACCTTGGGCAAGACATGCTTCCGATGCCTCAGGTTCTCCTTGGTGGAGGAGGTCATGGAGAGGGTGGGACCCCTGGTTGATGGAAATGCTTCTGGGCAATGCCTGGCTCGTCACCCCGTCCCCTGTCCCTCGAAGGTGTGTTCCATCCCCTGGTCCCACGGGGGAAGCCATTTTCAAGGATGCAGCCTTGAGAGGGCAATGTGTTGTGGAGACCATCTGGGAGGTAGTTGTGACTGAACCCTGGTAAGGCCTCTGTATAAACTTTTAAGATTTTGAGCAGCAGGCTACAGACATCCACTGGTCTTGCGTCACCTGGGACAAGCCTCCTAAGTAAGGTCCCTTTGCTTATTAACCCTGCCACCTGCCCGCCTGGAGTGGCCTGCTTCTCTCCCTGCCCTCGGTGTGTGGGGCCAGTCTGCAAACACACCCTGCTCTGTAAGATGCAGGTGGTGACATCTCCCAGAGAGGGGTGTTGGGAAGACCCAGAGAAGTGGGTGTCCGGTGCCTGGCCCATGCGCAGACGTGCAGATCCTAGCTCCAGCTGCTGATGTTTTTCCTTCCCCTACAAAACCTTAACCACGAAGTATGGAACTTTGTATTAGTTATGCTTGTAATTATAAAGTAACCTTCAGAATAATGTATGCAAAGGAATTAAATTGCCTAGAGCCCAACATGTGTTTCTTTAACTTCTGATTTTATGATCTAGACCAGCTTTCTGATTTACAGACTTCTCATCATCAATTTCTGCTTCTCGGCACCTGCCAACCCAGGCTCGGCCTCGGCTTGTTTAGCCAAGAGCTTAATGGCCTGGCCTGAGGCCGTGCTCTTCAGGAATCACCTCCTGGGCCATACTCCCTTTCATTCCCTCAACACTAGATTTTGATATAATGTCAAACTTACAGAAAAGCTGCAAGATGAATCCAAGAAAAATCCCAATACCCTTCACCCATAGTCTTAACATTGTGCCCCATCTCATTCATCACGCTACATAAGTATTCTTTGTGAAGCATTTGAGAGGCTGGAAACATCATACCCCTTTGTCATCAATTGCAATGTATCTCTTTGGAAGAAGAATATTCTTTTTCAGGGATGCCTGGGTGGCTTAGTCAGTTAAGCTTCTGCCTTCAGCTATGGTCATGATCCCAGAGTCCTGGGATCAAGTCCACATTGGGCTCCCTGCTCAATCTGCTTCTCTCTCTCCCTCTGTTCCTCCCCCTGCTCATTTTTTTTCTCTCTCTCTCTCAAATCAGTTTCCCCAGTGATGTCTCCTATAGTCCCTACCTCACTTCAGCCCACCCTCCAACCCAGGATCACACATTGATTTAGTTAGTGATTGTGTCTCTTTGGTCTTTCATCTGGAATGTTCCTCCGTCTTTGTCTTTCTTGACCTTGATTCTTTTGAAGAGTTTCGATTGGTTATTTTGTAGCATGTTCCTCAAAGTCACTTGGTTACTGTGGTATCTACCAGGTTTCTCCACGGCATATCTACCGTATTCCCTTTAAAATTTATCATTTGTACATAGATACCTTGAAACTCTGTACATATCCTGTTCCTTTATCAAACGTTCACAACTGTGGTTTAACATTAATTGATGGTTTTCTAACTCCATCCATTTTCTGCATTTACTTGTTTATTCATTTATCATTTGCATCATTCTGGACTGGTTGATTCTTATTTTATTCTGTGAGCTGTAATCTATTATCATTATTCATTTCCCTGCACAAACGGTACCACCAGACTGAGCCAGCAGGAACTCCTTCATGTTGGTGTCATGTCCTTTTGACATATCTGCATCACTCTTGAGCCTTCCCTTCTCTTCTGGCACAAAATGGATTTCCAGCCCTGGATTTGGCCTTTTGGGCAAGGAATCAGGTGGCTTTCAGAGGAGAATGATATTTGGAAACCAAGATGTGGGTCTGGGAAGTGTTGAATCCCTATATTGTACACCTAAAATTAATATTACATTGTATACTAGCTAACTGAAATTTACATAAAACCTAAAAAAAAAGTGTGGGTCTGGATGTGAACATTGCTACTGTTGTATCATTGCTCCTAGACCCTCTCAGAAGATAGAATAGGATACTTATATGTCTACACGCGCACACACACACACACACACACACCCCTACGTTACAAACCACGAGTTTATAGTGATACTCCTAATTCTAATCCCACAGCACAGGGAACTTTCTGGTTCCCCACCCCCATATTTGCAGCTTCCTTTTCTAACAGTGAGAAACCTAGATCTCATTATCTTCAAAATATTTACTCTTTTGCTCAAGTCCAGGATACACAAAAAAGTAGTTTCAGACCTGCTAAGTCACGCCACTATAAAAAGCAAACCAATTAACTAGAGTTCAAATATTGTTTTTAATTCTTTTTTTGGCAAGGTATACACAGAATGAAATGTACAGATCTGTGTAACCTATAATCCTATCGATATATACAGTGTTTTCATCACACCAGAAAGTTCCCTCATGCCTCAGTTTCTAGTCAGTCCTTCACAAAAAACAACCATTTTTCTGATGTTTTTCAGCATAGACAAGTTTTACTTATTTTAAAATGTTATGTAAATGGAATCATACAGTATGTTCACCCACCGTATCGTAGTGATTTATCTATGTTGTCACATAGATAAATAGTTCATTCCTGTTTATTGCTGAGTTGTTAGCCCATTGTGGAAGTATGCTACTAATTATTTATGCATTTTCCTGTTAATACCTGATTTGGCTCTTCTAACTTTTGGCTTCGACGAAGCTGCTGTCAGCATTTCTGTTCAAGTTTGTTTGTGGATGTATTTTTTTATTTCTCTTCAGCTTATACCTAGGAGTAGAATTGCTTCATTATTGGATAGAAGCTGCCAATTCTTTCCAAAGTAGACACACCATTTTCCACATCGGCCAGCAGTGGATAAGGGTTGTGGTTGCTCCAAATCCTTGCCAACACTTGATGTTGCCAGTCTTGTTTAGTGTTCGCTATTCAGGTGAGGGCACAGCGATATGTCACTGGGGCTTTACTTTTGCCTGATGACTGATGGTGTTGAGCCCATTTTCACGTGCTTATTTGAAATGTCTCACCTTGTGAGAGGTTGCTCAAGGCTTTGTCCATTTTTCAGCTGGATCCTTTGTGTCTTTATCATGGACTTGCAGGAGATCCTTCTATATTCTCATGCAAGTCACTTGTCACATCGGTGTTTTGCAAAATACTTCTTTGTGATTTTTGGTGAGCAAAAGTATTTAATTCTGATGAAGTCAGCTTATCATTTCTTTTTCTTTTCTTTTCTTTTTTTTTTTTTTTGTA
Organism: Leptonychotes weddellii; assembly: GCF_054177405.1. Taxonomy (NCBI): domain Eukaryota; kingdom Metazoa; phylum Chordata; class Mammalia; order Carnivora; family Phocidae; genus Leptonychotes; species Leptonychotes weddellii. Next base: position 28,651,115 of record NC_138373.1, read on the forward strand.
TTTTACTTAAGAAATTTTTAACCACTTTCAGGTCGCGTGACTACTTGGGTATCTTTTCTTCTAAAACGTCATACTTTTGCCTTTTATGCCCAGGCCCGTGGTCCATCCCAAACTGATTTTTTTTTATATGGTTTAAAGAAGAGGCCAAGGTTTTTTTTTTTCCCCTATGAAACATTTTCACATCTATGACCGTGTCAGTTTGAGTCTATTTCCGGGCTCTCCAGACCACACCATTGACTTAGAAGCCTTTCATTGTGCTGATACCAGGGGGTTGGATAAAGCAGCTTTATAATATGTCAGATATGTCTGGAACTAGATCATGTGCTAATTGTACAACATCACATTGAACTGTACACTTGAAAGTGGTTGGAATGGTAAATTTTATGATCTGTGTATTTTATCACAATTTTTAAAAATGCCATAGAAACTTCTCAATTCCTGCTGTACTTGACCTCTCAGGGAAATTCCGCTCTGTTATCCACTCCTTCTTCTTTGACATCATCTCATCCCACAACTTCTAGGACCTGAATGTGTGTGTTATTTTATTACCCTCTCCAGGGACCCCCACCCCCACCCCCTGCCGTCTGTCCTGCTCATCCCAGACCCTTGATATTGGTTTTTCTCAGGACTCAGTTCCACCCTCTCTACTCTTCTTTTTCTGAACATGTTCCTAGGGAGTCTCTCACACCATCCCATGGCTTTCCTTCCATTGCCATCTGTGTCCATCAACCCAGTCCACTTCTGAGGGCTCGGGACTCTGTCTCTCGGACCCTCCACTAGGTTGTTCAGGGAGTACTTCAAATCCAACATGTCCAAACTCTAACTTAGCTTTCTTCTCACTTCCAAATCTACTCATTCTCCAGTGTTCCCTGTTGTACTTACTCCCTGGGTTACTTTGGGAAGGTTCCAGAAGCTTACCTTCACTCTTGGGGCCATGACCAGAAAAAGGCGGCCCTGGGAGAGAGTCTAATGATGGAAGTGTGTGCAAAGGTATGGGAAGGTTTAGAAAACCTGACGAGGGTCATTGAAACACCCTGAGCCAGCCAGTGTGGAGAGTCATCCTCCCTGCAGGCATAGGGAGAGGGAGAATTTACCAGAATTCAACAAGAGCCATTGGAGAGGGCCACCTGACGTGAACTATGGTCTTCAGCAAAAGAATTCGGCTGCTGCCAACCCACAGCCCACCAGCAATGGAGGCAGGGGTAGAAATATCTCCAGGTAGTCTTCTCTTCCACACCCTGTCTCTAGCTGATGCCTCTTATTGGCTGAACCTGATCAGAAGCCAGGTGGCCAGGGAGCCTGGATAAAGTGGTCCACAGCGTTCAGTGTCCAGGTCACAGAGCAGGGTGGAGAAACGTGGAGAATGAATGAACCTGGAGGGACAAAGAATATCAAGCATGCCCACTATGCCTCAATTTTCTTATATATAAACCTGGGATTAGAATGGGAACTACTTAGTATACAAAGCACTCAGAACAGTGTCTGACATGTAATAAAAACTCAATAAGTGTTTGTAACCATGTTTCTGTTCCCTTCCTTCTTGTCCACCTCATTGAACAATAAAAATATCATTTGAATAAAAACTTCTAACCCCAAGAGAAGGCAACTGTCCAAAACATGTCTAGTATGTTCTAGTTGTTCCAATTTGTACAACAGTATGGTTTTCTTATTGAGATCTGTTCTTTCTGGAAACTGACAGGTAATTTTCTTACCTAGTTAGCCACCGATTTCTCATATGCAACAAATATATAAAAGCATCCATCATGCACCGTGAGACTGACTTTGAGCAGACCATGAAACTCAATGGCCTGTTCAGATTATTTATAGAATCCACAGGTGAATTTATTTGCCTGGAATTTTATGAAAAACTTATCATTCATCTTCATCTCCTATCAAGTTGGCCTTGTGTTATTGCTTTAAAGTACTGAAAAGAACATGTAATTAAATAGACACACACACACGTTATATTTAAAATACATTAGAAAAATAACACATGTACCTGAGAGCAAATGGGTTAACACTCACAATCATGTAAAGTATATGATTGAAACACTGTATCCAGAGTATATTATGCTAGATATTATACATTGCATTTTGGATGCTATATACTACATCATGTATTACAACATAAAAGTTGAGTCAGGCACCAAAGGTTCAAATACTGGTTCCTCCCAGGGTGCCTGGCTGGCTCAGTCAGTAGAGCATGAGACCCTTGATCTTGGGGTTGTGAGTTTGAGTCCCACATTGGGAGTAGAGATTATTTTTAAAAAATGAAAAAGAAAGGGGGACCTGGGTGGCTCAGTCAGTTAAGTGTCTGCCTTCAGCTCAGGTAGTGATCTCAGGGTCCTGGGATTGAGCCCTGCATCGGGCTCCCTGCTAAGCAGGGAGTCTGCTTCTCCCTCTTCCTCTGCCCCTCCCCTGGCTTGTGCACTTGCGCTCTCTCGCTCTCTCTCTCTCAGATAAATAAATATAATCTTTTATAAATAAATAAATATATATATATGTTTTTCCAACGATGAAACTAAAACAGAGAAGGCGAAAGTATATATATATATACTTTAAAAGAACATTGTTTCCTCCATATACAAATTCTGTGATCTTGGGGAACTTATGTATCCTCTACAATTCATTTATTTCATTGCAGAATGAGCACAATGATGCCTGATACACAGGGTTATAATGAACATTAAACATGGATCCATATATAAGATGTCTTTTATTGTCCCTAATAGACAATCTGTGCTCCATAAATTAAAAGATTTTGTTATTATGGAAATCCTATCTCTTTTTATCAATATTTAAAGTTTAGTGGATGGACCATCACTCTACCCCGCAAAGAGCGATATCTGGAAGGAGGAATTTGGGTAGTAGAACACTTAACAATCTGAAAGTCATCTTTACCATGGAGGGAAGGAGAGATTTGGGCTGGGATGTGGGGTCATCTTCTGGGTACTTCTTACTGTAACATGGCTGCTTCCTGATTGTCACTTAGGACATGCTCCTCTAAAGACAGATTGTTAGGGAAGTCCTGTCACAGCCATTCCCCCATACCAGCTCTCCGGGGATCAGTGGTCACATTTCCCCCATTTCTCACCGTCAACAGGAAGACTCATGGGGTTGTGTATTCTCCTCTATGTAGCACTTCTCGGGATGAAACGTCCATGGGCAACTCACCCATGCCAAGGAATAAGGTCAGGAAATAATCACAAGCCGGCCCTAAATTGTCAGTGTTATGGATTAGAGAGCTCCTCCTTGCCCTCATATCTTTCTGGGCACAAGCTGAGGGATACGTTAAATCAACAGATAAAAAATGAAATATTAAATGGCACAGGGAAATAGATTTTGTTATCGTGGTCCCTGGACCAAACTCTCTATTAAAAAACACCCAGATAACAAGGTGGCATTTCATCAGAACTACAGAGTGAACTCCAAGGAAATAATAATAATAAATATAATAATAACAATGGTTAAGTTTGGGGGATGTTTACTATGGACTAGGCACTATTCCAAATGCTTTCTATATATTAGCTCTGAAACCTGTAAAGCAGTTCTATGAAATAAGTACTACTATTTTCCATGTTTTTCCAACGATGAAACTAAAACAGAGAAGGCGATAAGCTTGCCCAATGTGACATAGCTAATAAGTGGCAGAGCTGGGATCCAAACCCAGGCAGCGGGTTCACCGAGGGATAGCAGGCTGCTGACCCTGACTTCTCTCTTAGATAAACTGTGGCCTTGCTGATGAGAGTTTAGTTAAATAATAGGGAGACTTGGATATTTGTAAACATCCCCCTAAATAGAAACACATACGTTATTCGTCGAAGTTGCTCTGGCAGGTCGAGAGATTTCTGTTGAGCCCCTACAAATAAAAACACAATAGAATAAAAATGCTTGTGCTTGCTTTCATATTTTGGCAAGGACCTATATGTTCGGACATTGTCCTCAGTAGCCAAGTGTCACGGGAGGGTGCCTGGGACTAGGAAAATCCCTGTTCAGATTATGCTTCTATTATTCTTGCCCTATGCATTCACTCCGCACTCTTGAAAAGTTCTAGAATTTTGGCTAACAAAACTTGTAACTTATAGTGGGTCTGTGTGTGCATCCGTGTGATACAGAACCCACCTGAAATGCTGCAAAAACGAACACCATGGCCCTTGTAGAGCTTTGCTTCGTAAAAGTGTGGTCTGTGGACCCACAGTGCAGTGTCTAGGAGCTCGTTGGAAATGCAGTCTCAGGTCATGTGCTAGACCTTCCGTCAGGAGTAGAATAGTGTCCCCCCCCCACAAGATATGTCCACCTAGTACCTCAGAAGGTGACCTTATTCAGAATAAGGGTCTTTGCAGGTGGTCCTCCCTGCAGGATCTTGAGACCAAATCATACACCGTGATGTCCTAGGAAGAGGAGAGAGGACACAGAGACATGCCAGGAAGGAAGGTGGAATAATGCTTCCACAAGCCAGAGCGCACCCAGGATTGCCAGTGGCCACCGGAAGCCAGGAAAGAGGCAGGGGACAGATTCTCTCCCCTAGAGCCTCCAGGAGCAACCAGCCCTGCCAACATCTTGATTTCAGACTTGTAGCCTCTGGAACTGCGAGAGAATAAATTTCTGTTGTTTTAAGCCGCCAAGTGTGCGGTAATTTGTTACGGCAGCCCCCGAGGATATGAATACACTGACTGAATCAAAATCTGCATTTTAACAAATCCCCAGGTGATTGGTATGCACATTAAAATTTAAGAAGCACTGCTCTGCATTTACCAAGCGCGCTGACATCTATCAGAGCTGCACGGTCTGAGCTAAGGAGCAGGGCCACTTTATCAACTCGTCTTAAGTGAAGCAGACGGAAGGGGCTGGCCTCCGCTGGAGTCTGTGGGTTGACGGGAAGCACTCCGGGTGACCCACTTTGCTTCTCTCTGCTGACTTCAGCCCCGGAGGTGTCTACCTTCTTCTGTGTACCACCTGCGTGTATCATTGCACTCATGAGATGCTCCTCGGGAGTCAAGGAAGGTCTCAGAGTTACCAAATAACGGAACGGGAACTCAGACCCACTTCTTAGGATTCAAATTAGTTTTGCTTTTTAAAATCTTATATCCTGGGGCACCTGGGTGGCTCAGTGGGTTAAGCATCTGCCTTCGGCTCAGGTCGTGATCCCAGGGTCCTGGGATCGAGCCCCATGTTGGGCTCCCTGCTCAGTGGGGAGCCTGCTTCTCCCTCTGCCTGCCGCTCCCCCTGCTCGTGCTCTCTCCTTCTCTCTCTCAAATAAATAAAATCTTAAGCAAAGAGCTGGGCAAGTGTGATTTTTACCACAACATCCTGCACAGTATCCACTCTGGAGTTTGTTTTGTTTTGTTTGTTTTGTTTTTGAGATCTGTGTCTTTCTCTGACCTCAGATAAGTCCCTCCTCCTGGCCTCAAATGCCATGCATTGACTGACTGATTGATTCAGTCATTCATTCATCAAACATTCACTGAGAGGGTATTATGTTTCAGACATAACACTAGGCATTGGAGATAAATCAGAAAACCAACAGAGACAGCCCTGCCATCATGAAACTTAGAACCACTGGGCACTTGGCTTTAACAAATGCCTTTGATGCCCTGATTCCATGCATAGCTCATGTCTTAATTACTGTTAAGGGTAGCCGAGCATCCAAAAACTTAGTGGCTTAAAATCCTAATTTGTTCTTTCACGGTTTCTGTAGAGCAAGAATTAGAGCACAGCTTGGCTGGACAATCTGGTTTGGTGGGGAGTCGCGGGGGGGTGAGGGTCTCTCATGAATTTGCTGTTAGGTGGCGAATGGGATGATGGACACTCCTTTACTTGGCTGTTGGTGCCAGAAGGACTCAAAGTGATGGAGGCTCACACACAAGGGTTCCTTGGCCATAGCTCTGAGATTCTTCCACAGGGCAGCTGTAGGATCCATGGCCTCCTTGCTTGGCTTAAGTGCCAAAGGCAGGTGTGGACAGAAAGGGAGGGAACAGCAGCTAGAAGCTCTTTCGTCTTTTAAGACCTGGCCTTAGAAGTCATGCAGCATGACTTCCAGCTTGTTGTATTGGTTAAGGTAGTTACAATGATCCACCTGCCATCCCACTTCAAGGAAAGGGAATAAAGATCCCAGTGCTTGAAGGAGGAGTGTCAATGTCACAGGATGAGAAGAACATGTGGGGCTGGATATACAAACTGGTGTGGCCATCTTTAGAAAACAGCCTCCCACACCTCCTTGTTTCAGCCACAGCTCCAATGGACAGCTCTTTGTGACCTCAGAATCACCTTGTGGTGAAGACATCCCGCCTCAGGCGCGTACCATGTGGTTTTCTGCTTTCTGTCCCAGAACCTTCTCCATTGCTGCAGGAAACTATTTGGCCCATGTGCAAGCAAAGCCTGGAAATGTGGGCAGTTAACACTCCTTTGGGACACCCTCAACCACTACGGAATAGAACCGATGGCTAAATGCCTCAATCGACCTTTCTTTCAGGAAGACATTCTCTGGAGTCTTCAGAATGTCCTGTTGGAAAGGTCTGTTTGAAAAGCTTTGTCATTTTCCAGCTGACATTCCTTGTGCCTCAGTGTCCTCATGTGCAAAATGGGGATGATAAAATGATCTACCTCCTAGGATTGCTGGCAGATCAGTGGGATGATTCATGCAAAGCCCATGGCACATAATTGTTCAACAGGGGGTTGCTGCTGTGGTGTTGATGGTCCCTGGACTCTGGAGGGATCCCCAGAATCTCTCACCATTGGGAATATAGCCGCAACTTCTAAATCCATGTTAAGTGAGGGTCTCCGTGCGTGACCACTAGGAAGAAGCAAACTGTCTTTCCTGGCCCCCAGACTGACGACCTCAGAGCTCAAAGACATGAAAAGGGGAAGGCTGGCTCACAGGAACGACCTCTAAATCGGATTGGAAACTTAAGAGACACACCACCACCCCCTTCTGCTTGCTGAGACGGGAAAACATTTCTATAAAGATAAGAGAAAGGGGATTTACTATCCATTCCGATATGCTCTCATGGCTTTAGAAATACATTCTCTTATGGTAAGCAATAGTTTATCACAATGTCTGGATTTGACAAACTCTAAGTAGCTGGTTTATCAGATGATGCCTTTTGCATACACAACATTTAGTATTTCTGCTATAGGAATGATACATGTGCATTTTGACCATTCTAGTAACTCGAGCAGGTTATAAACCATATATTTTAAAAGGCCTTGCAACTGATCAAACTGAAGGGGGGGTTGGGGATTGCATCCAAATCCCAGGCACTCTCTGTGAGCTCTGGGCCTTAGAGACATCACGTGGCAGCTAAGTCACATGATTTAGCAAAAGGACCAAAATGGGCTTTGGAAATAGAAAGGTCTGCCTCAGATCTTGGATTTACCCGTATTCCAGTTGTGTGGCCTCGGGCAACATATCCAGCCCTCTGTGAACCTCACATGTGTCAGCAGGTAAGCAGAGAACGAGAACACCAACATGGGGAGACTGCCTCGTGGCCTCACTGAAATCATATGGGAAAACTGCGACAGCATTTGACACCAAGAGCGGGCTTGATGAATGTCCGTATATTTCAGTTCTCTTTCCCTTCATCCCCCGCCCCCATCTGTTTCCTCATCTTAAAAATGGGGCAGGTTCTACGTTTCCTTTCAATCCCAAATAATGATGGCTAATGCCCGGGGTTAAGCACTAGGATACCGAGGGGCCGCGCAGACGTGCACCTACCTCGGAAGCAGGACAGCGGGGCAGGTGTTAGGTGCATGCAAGTGTGAGGTTGAAAGGAGCCAGCTAGTGCGTGAATAAGATCGAAGATACACGACAATAGTGCCTATTTTTTTATGGGGCAAAATGGACCCTTCAGCTGAGGAATTTCAGACCTAGAGAAATCAGGTGAAAAATGGAGTTGAGTGGATGGTTCATGGGTAGTATTATTATTACATTATCATTACATAATTATTACAGGTGGAGTAAGGGCTGGTGGCTCATCGAGAGGAGACACATGCCAAACAGAGGTGGGGCCTGGGGTCAGCATTCTTCATTGGTTAAGTGCTGCAAAAGGAGTTTTGCCTCCACAAGTGTTAAAAACTCACATCAGAACAAGCTAGGTTCTTTCGTGCATAGGCGAGGCCCTGAGGCAAGCCCGTTATGTGCGTGAAGTCATTCCTGCCAACCACCTTGTAATTCACGTACCGGTATTGTACGGAGTACCGGGGTACCGGGGTACTGGAAATGACGTGGTCCAAGGTCACAGAGCTTTCAACAGGGAGGGTGGGGAATCGGATCATCTGGTTCCAGGGACCCTGCCTTTAACCACGTCTTCTGTAAGGCATGGGGCCTGTGCAACTTTTAGAGCCATAGTGGGCTCAGGCTCAAAAGAGGTCTGCGTGGTTACCCAGTGGTATTCAGTGGTATTCAGTGGCCGGCCTTGGGAAGGCTGTGGCTGGCCACATGAGCATCCACTGTGGTCGGGGTATTTGGGTTGGATCCAGTTTTCAAGCAGTGACACTCCCACTCAAACAGCCACCAGATGGAAAACCTGTGACCGTACTTTACCCCTGACTGTTCTGTGGTGGCGGGGGGGTAGTCATGGTAGTTAGTTCTAGCTAGTAGTAGCGAGTATTAAGTTGTTAGTATTAGGGGGTCATCTCTAACAAAACCAAAGCTAGAGACATGCTCCCCAGGTGGGTCCAGTTTCAAAGAGAAGGACATTACCATGAGGCCATAAGAAACGCCCCTTTCTGGAAGCTTATCCTACTCCCAGTAAAACTCAAAATTCTTGTTTGTGGTGGAAGACCCAGGAGAATGATCTTTCTCTAAGCCCCACATCTTTTCTGAATAAGATTTTACAGGATTTCAGGAAGGACTTGAGCCTGTTGGGCAGTGCAGGGCTAGGCCTTGTAGTCACCAATATCTGGTCCCTCAGTCCCAACACCTTGATGGTTTAAGGACTTGTTTCTGTTCAGTCATTGAACACCTATTGTCTATCAAGCACTAGGAATAATGCATTCCGTATATTATCCCCTTCAATCCCCAAAATTCTAAAGGTGAACAGCACCCTCCCCATTTTATAGCTCAGCGGATTAGTGCTTTGAAGATCACCTGGTTTACCCAATGTCACCTGCTTAAGCACAGTGGAGCTGGGATCTCAGATCAAGGCTGTTGGATTCAAAAGCCAGGGCTCTTTCTGCAGTAATCATCTCCTTCTCACTGCAGCCTTCCTATGTATGTGCAAAATTTCCCATAGGCATCCTGAAGTCTCAGATTTCAAGACTCTTAAAGTTCACTTGTCCTGTCCTCTACATCCCAGATGAGTGATAGGATATGAGACAAGCTTCGTGCCCTGCCATCTTGACTCTTGTGTGCATCCATGCCCACATGCCCGGTTTTTAGAAGAGTGGTTTCCAAAGCAAGAGATGGATAAAAACCACCAGTCTTTTATGTAACTCATAATACATAGAACTCACAGAATTTCAAGACACAAACTAAAACTGACAAGTGTTAAATCCACACATGGCAAAATTTGTAATGGCAGAAAAACTGAAGAATCATAGCTTTTTAAGAACACTGCAATCTGCAAAGGGCAGATGACCCAAGGAAAAAAATGAGACCGGGTAGAAGGGTTAAAAGAAGGTACAGCTGGTTCAGATTGTCCTACCTAGTAAAATCTGTTGTTGATGAAGAATTGTTGACAGACTCAGATATTCTTGACAAAATGTAGACATGCAGAATTTTGCCTGGGAAAATTTGATTTGGTTAAAAAAAGATTAGTAATGATGCTTTTAAGATGGCGAACACTAATCAGAGATGTCTGTGGATCAGCCAATATGACAGACATTGTGATTTATTTTACTCAATTCTCAAATAAGTTTGGAAGATTGATATTAATGTTGCCTCGTTTTACAGTTACGAAACTGAGGCAGAGGGGTTTTCGGAAACTTGCCCGGATAGATCCTACAGCTTAATAAAGGCAGATGGTGGAATAGAACCCAGGAAATTTGGTCATAATGTTTGTGTTCCTCAATATGTATTTCACTTTACCCTGCTTTTTCACTTGGTTCCTTTTTTTGTCTGTGAAATTATTGTCTGCACCACTCTTGGTATATATGAAATAATTTATACTTATATTGTGATGGTGGGAGATAGGCTACATACAGGGAGTTTGATCAAATAAGTAAATGTATTAAGCATAATATATATAATATATAACTATTATATATGTAATATACTTACATGAAGTTGTTTATATTTAACAATTAAAATAACAAATTTTGGACTTTGTATTTCAAAATTATTTTAAACATAGAGAAACATTATAGGGATAGTCTAATAAGACTTTTTCGAACCCTTTGTAAATGCTTTGCAAACATAATGCCTCATAATTCCCAAATATTTTAATATTTTCCAAGACAAAGATAGTCTCCTAAATAATTATAGTACAGCCATCAAAATCAGGAATTAATACTGATACATTTTTGCCATCTAATCAATGAATGCCATTCTAGTTTTGCCAGTTGTCTTAATCACGTCCTTTATTTTTTATGTGTACTTCTTTTATTTATTTTTTAATTTTATTTTATTTAAATTCAATTAATTAACATATAGCATATTATTTGTCTCAGAGATAAAGTTTAGTGACTCATCAGTTGCATATAACACCCAGTGCTCATTCCATCAAGTGCTGTCCTTAATGCCCATCACCCAGTTACCCCATCCTCCCACCCTCCTCCCCTCCAGCAACCCTCAGTTTGTTTCCGAGAGTTAAGAGTCTCTTATGGTTTATCTCTGTCTCTGCTTTCATCTTATTTTATTTTCCCCTGCCTTCCCCTATGATCCTCTGTTTTGTTTCTTAAATTCCACAAATGAGTGAAATCATATAATTGTCTTTGATTACATGTCCTTTACTTTAAAAGGATCAACTCCAAAATCACGTGTTATATTTTCATTACGATGTCTCTTTCGATCTAGAACAGTTCCCAAGTCTTTTTTTGACTCTATGACCTTGACACTTTTGAGGATTATAAACCAATTATTTTGTAAATTTTCCCTCAATTTGGGTTTGTCAGATATTTCCTTCCTATTAGATTTGATTTGTAAGTCTTTGGCAGGAGTACCACAGAAATGAAGATGTGTCCTTCTTGGGGGTGCATTATATTTTGGATATTAACCTACTGGCATTTACAAATCAAGATCTGGGCATGAAGTGTGCTTATTGGAATGTTATTATTCCTAGGCAGAACCAGGATATATATTTTTTCTTTATAAATATATTACAAAATATAATATATAATTATATAAATGTATATATTCATACTGTTTTTCTCCTTTTCTGTATTTGTAAGTCCCTTATCCTACAGAGAGGAAACCAGCTCATATTATGCTCAATACATTTACTTATTTGATCAAACTCCCTGTATGTAGTCAGTCTCCCACCATCACTGAATAGATGCCTTTCTCATCCCACCCAGGCTCTAATCCTTACAAGAGCTACTGCCTCCTCACCATGTGCACCCCCACTTACTCAATCCAAACCAGTGGGAAGAAGTCAGGGAGGAAGGGGGCAGGGAAGAAGGAAAAGAGAGAAGGAAAATGAATTTTAGGGGAAAAAATGTAATATGTAGAAAAATGATGATATAAACTGATTTAATAAAATTCATAAAAGAAAATGCCATATCAACATAAATTGATCATGTGGTGATAATTCTAACTGAAGGTCTATATTTAGAAATACAGAAAAATTTCCCACACATCAAAATTTTGAATGATGGGGTTTAATATTCACAAGGTCAAAAGTGGGAATATCACAATGATGCTAGAACATTTTTCACCAATACTTATGTGAAGAATTGATCCTGGTGAAAATAAGGTTAATAAAATTAAAATAGAAATCAGAGGAAATGACACTGCCTGATAATTTTCCTCTTTCTCATGGCCCAAAGAGAAGAAACATCACAGAAATGACTCAGGAGTACTGAGGACTGTCTGGAGTCAGCAAACAGAGAAAGGGCTGGGAAAACACACAGAAAGTTGCCCAAACCCAGACCATTACAACTTAGACCCCCAGGCCTTCGGAGCTCTGCTTAGCGTGAAGTAAGTGCTTGAAACACGTTTGTCGAATGAAGGACAGAATGAATGTGTCTCAGGTACTGAAATGGTTTTCTCCTTCCATGCTCTAATGAAATTCATCCAGGAGGTAAGAGAGCAATAGCTAAGATGATAAACAACACACAAAAGCTCAAAATAAGTTGGGGAAAGGAGGAACAGCTGTCGATGTGATTCTGATTTTTGCACTCAATTAATATGTGTTGAGAGTTATATTTAAGCCACGGTTTATGAGGCTCGGGAATTGCCAAGTGTAAGCCATCTTGCCCTCCTTGAGTTTATGGACCAGAAGGAGGCAGATGTATCATTTATTCATTCACACAGAAGAATTTATTGAGCAGGTTAGAGCTGCACCAAACTCAGATGGCTGGAAGAAGCCAGTTATAAACTCCCTAAGAATGGTGAGGTTAGCCACCAGGGATTTTGCTTGGTGTATTGCTAAGGTAGAGAGCCATCTATTTTTTTCCCCAAGTAGTTAGCCAATTGTTCAATCACTATGGACTGAATAATCCTTCTGTGCCACACGATTTGAAACAACACCTTTATCATGAATTTACTGTGTGTGTTTTGCATTAGCCTCTGTTGCTACTCTTTCCCCTCTGTTGCATTAATCTGTCTTTTTGCAACAGTGACACCCTTTTAAATTTATTGCACCCCCCCAGCACTCATAGATATTAAACATATTATAATCCCCACCTTGTTACTTTCCTTCATTTTTTTCTCTTGGCTCTTTTCACCCATGCATTTGTCCAAATGCATTTTAGAGTCACTTTGTCCCATTTCCCAAAAAACCATCCTACCGGGATTTATATTGTAATTGCATTAAACCAGTAAATTAATTAAAAGAGAAACCTATTTATAATATCACGTCTTGCCTTTTAAGAAGACGAGGTGTTTCTACACGACGCCGAGGTATTTGTCAATGTGCCTCAGTAAAGTTTTGCAATTTTCTTCATATAGTCAAGTTTATTCCTTAAGGGTTTAAAAACAAATTATTTTTGCAGATTAGTTTTGCTGCGACTGGGGGAATGGGGTTGTTTTCTGTCATATTTGCTTATTGCAAACGTGTAAGAAAGCTATTGATTTCTGTGTATTTATTGGCGTGTGCAGTCATTTTGCGGTCTTTTCTTACTGGTGCCAAGATGTTTTCAGGTGACTTTCTGAAGGTCCAGTAATCACATTGCCTGTAAACAAGGATAGTTCTGTGTCATCTTTCCCCACCCAGTGATCCTTCAAAAACCTAAAATTGATGGTTTTCACTCCATTGCTCTCCAGGATCTGCAGTACAAGATCTAGAGCCCTAGAGTGGTAACAGAAAGTTCCTTGAGATCTTGCCATGCCTCTGCCATCTTGCCAGGTGCCTCTGCCTGGCATCCATCAGAATACAGCTCTCTGCAAACACGGGCCGAGCTCAGACCCAGCGCCAAACCCGGCCTCTCCCTTCTTTGCCCATCTACCTTCAATTCATCTTCAACACTCAGCTCGGGCACTTGACACAGCGCCCTAAAGCCTCCCCCAGCACCCTCAGGCTCCCCAGCCCCCCCCCCGGGGTGCCTCATTCAAACCATGTCACCAGAGCATGTTCATTGCACAGGCTGTTGGACTGATTAAGAACACAGCATTGGTGTTAGAAACCCTGAGCTTGTATCTTAGATCCGCCATTTATAGACCATCCACCATGGGTAAATTCATTCATCCTTCATTTTTTTAAATGGGAGTAATAATCCTGACTTCTAGAGCAGCTGTGGGTTTTAAATGGGATAAAGTGGTTTTCGTACAATTCCTGGTTCATAGTAAGTCTTAAGTCAAAGGTAGTTGTGATTTTCTAGCTGGGATGTTGGGGTTATTTTCATGCTAGTAAAAATTTTTTTAATGAATTAATAATTATTTATATACCCCTTGAAACTGTAGACTGGCGGGTACCCTCTGTTGTTATCATTGGGGGGTTTTCGGCCTGCCCAGCATAAAGTTTGTCAGGTGCGTTATAAGACTGCCCGCACCACTCACCTGGGGCCCTTGCTGAAAAGATAACTCACACCTATGGCATCAGAATCCCCGGAGCCTGCCCCTAGAAATAGGGATTTTTAGCAATCATCAAGTGAGTTTGGTGTACTCTTACATTTGAGAATGCTGTCTTCATGTCCAAAACTGTGTGTGCTCTGTGACTGTTGACTGAATGAATGAAGGGCGTGAATATAATTGTGCTGGATCATACAGCTGGTTAAGTAGCTTCATGGGGAACCCACAAGTCACTTTATTATTAGGAACAAAAGCAGTCTTTGTTAGCTATGTTGTGAGGACTTCCCAGTATGATCCCCCACTTAAATTCAAGGGCTTTTGGGGGCACCTGGGTGGCTCAGTAGGCTAAAGCGTCTGCCTTCAGCTCAGGTCATGTTCTCAGGGTTCTGGAATCAAGCCCTGCGTCGGGCTCCCTGCTCAGTGGGGAGCCTGCTTCTCCCTCTCCTCCCCTCGTGCTCTCTGTCTCTCTCTCTCTCAAATAAATAAATAAAATCTTTAAAAAAATAAATAAATTCAAGGGCTGTGGGCAACGTCCAGCACAAAACAGGTGCCTGACACAGTGTTGAACAGGTGGGTGGATCTGAGGAATCAGAGCTAATGGGCCAGTCCCTGAGCCAGGCAAGATTCTTGTGCTACTCAGAAGAAAAGTGCAGATAAACCACACCTGCATCTCTGTCCCCAGCCTCTCTTGTCAGAGCTTCTCAGCATCACTTTTAAAAGGAACCTTCTTGTGTGGAATCAGCCCCATGGTTCCAGATGCAGCCAGTACTTTTCCTGCTTAAAAGATCCAAAATGATCATTTGTCTTTTCCACTTATGGAGGCTCCTTCAAACCCAAAATATGTGTGATTTTATTTTTATTTGTTCTTTTTTGTTGTTGTTCTTTTTTTTAAGATTTTATTTATTTGAGAGAGAGAGCATGCATGAGTGGGGGAGAGGGGCAGAGGCAGAGAGAGAGAGAATCTCAAGTAGGCTCTGTGCTGAGCTCAGAGCCCAGTGCAGGGCTCGATCTCACGACCCTGAGATCATGACCTGAGCCAAAACCAAGAGTCAGACACTCACCCGACTGAGCCCCTGTTCTTTTTTTAAATTACAAAAGCAATATCTGTTTATTGGGAAAAACTTGGAAGATCAAGGCAAATATAAGGAATAAAATAAAACCTTAACCACAGGACTATATATATCCATGTATTACTGTATCCTTGGAATGTTGCTGTTGCCATCCTATTTTATTAGGATGCATATTTTTTTTACACAGCTCATAAGTTGCAGAGTGCTGGTAAGCACTGCATACCTTATAAAAAGGATTCAAAACATAATGTTCAATAGCTACATGATACTCTGGCATATGGGTATCCCATAACACTCATTAGTATTACCATGTTAGTCTGTTGGACATGTAGAATATTTCCAGTCTCATTATTACAAATTATGGTTTCTCGAACATCCTTATATATGCTCAGTTTGTTTTCATTTGTGATTATTTCCTTATGAGAAATTCCGACACGTTCCATTACTACATCAACAGTCTAAAAATTTGGGGAAGAATTCCAAAAGCACTGTCAGTCTTCTGACAACAGAAGCCCAATCAACACGCTTATATTTTCCTCTTCCCTTGGATTTTTATCTCGAAAGAAGATGACCAAGTTCCCCAAGGGGTTCTGCAGTGTCTTGCATTTTCATTTTGCACTGGGCCCTATGGTCAATGATTTGTGTCTGGCCCATTTATCCAGTCTCAGTTAAAACGGTCAGAGATTGAGGACAATTTTCTCCTCTTCAGGAAGAATAGTCATTAAATATGATGAGCCTCAGACCCACAGTAGTAGCCTTTGATATAGGATGCTGGGCAGGACCAGTGACATGATTTGTAGGGCCCAGTGCAAAATGAAAATGCAAGATACTTTGTTCAAAAGTTAAGAATTGCCAGATGACGGCAACAGAGATTTAAGCCATGTGTGGGCCTCTTTCATACACAGGGCCTTAAATGACCACACAGGTGGTATGGCCATGAAACCAGCCTGATGCTGGGATCCTCAAAGATGAGAATAGCGGGACTTTGGGAGAATGAGGCAGTGGGACATAGGAGGAGGAACTTTCCACAGAGATAAGAAAGGATCATGAAGGGAGAGATCAAATGCTACTAAGCACCTTCTGTATACCTGGTACTGTACTGGGCACCAGGGCCAAGTTGCTTATTTAATTCCTCAGCAGCACGTTTAGATAGCATCAGAGAATACCACCGCATCATCTTCCTCTTGGGAACCACCCATCACCCACGCGGGGCACTGACAATCACTGGACCACAAGGCTGAGCACCTGACTCAGGATCCTCCAACCTGGGCCTCAGTGATTGGTTCAGGGCTGGGCATGTGACTGCTGCTGAGCCAATCAGGGTTTGAAGGCGATGTGCTTGCTGCCGCATAGGAAGAGCCTGTCTCAAAATGAGTCCAACAAGGAGAGAACTAAGGGGTGGGTGTGTGTGAAAGAGATAGACACGCACAGAGAGGCAGAGAGAGAGGTCGACAAAAAGAGCTAACTTTACCTGAAGCCTCTGTGCACTTTTCAGTTAAATGTGCCAATAAATGTCCTCTGATGTTTGTTCATTCTGATGTTAACTGGGTTTCTGTCACAACCAAAAGAGCCCCGCAGATCACAGATAAGATTACCATCCTCATTTTCCATGTGAAAGAACTGAGCTCAGGGAAGTTACAATCCATGTTGAAAAGCCCACAGCTGGTCCGTAGCCCTCCCCCAGTCTGACCCCAGAACCCGGGCTCTTTCTGTGACACAAACCACCAGATGCACGTGGGGGTGGGTGGGGGGCAAGGAAGATGGCAGAGAAGTGCTGACAAGGGTTGGGGGGGTGTGGGTGCAGAGGGATTCTCTGTTGCAACCGAGCCTGTTTCCAGCCTTGGATATCATTTCCCCCTTTTCTGAACACAGTATTCTCTCCTATGAATTGCTTTTGGGGGGACTATTCCACTCTGTGTGTATCCCAGGTTTCCTTTAGCCTCTTGGTCCAGTCTCCTCTTACCTCGCACTCCAAACAGTGATCTAAAGAGGCCACTTACTCTGAGAAGAGCCAATCGTTCAGAAATTATCCCAACTGCAGAGCTATATTCTTCTTGACTGAGCTGCCCTCTAGGGCTAGAGGCTTTGACTGGCCTACCATGGCATTCTTGCATGCCCCAACACTCTCTTCCCCTTCCATGGTGACCATGGTGCCTTTGGGTCTTGATACATCTTGTTTTGTGTAATAAAATTCTATGGTGTTATACCCCTGAGACCTCAGGCTTCATTTGATGCGACAACTAACTTTAATTACCCTGATCAATACAGAAACCCAGGTCAGTTTGAGGAATTTCTGTCTAGATATGTTGGTGAATAACAAAATCTTTCTTTGCCTGGATTTTGGTGTCCCTGTTGCCCTTGGATAAAATCCCTGCAGGCTCCGAGCCTAAAAGGGGGTTTGGGTAGCAACTTCCAGCTGACAGTTTGACCCAACATAGATTCTCTGCTGGGGTGTGAAAAGGAGTTCCAGTTTGTGAGGAAAGGCAGGTGATGTGAGAAATAATGGGGACTGATTGAGTCCCACAGTTCGGGTTCAAATTACTATTCCGCCAATGAGTGCTGTGACTTTGGGCAAGTCACTTTAGTCTCCAGCCTCAGTGTCTTTATCTATAAAATGAAACTGGTAATAGCCCCTACCTTCTCATAGATTTGACGCGGGAACCAAATACAATAATACACGCAAAGCGTTTAGTACTGTGCCGTGAGACATTCATATTTGACAGACAAGGTGATGTGCCATGTCACACAGTGAGTTATTTACAGAACTTGGGTAGGAAGCCAGCCCCATCGGAACAAAGCTGGTCGTGTCTCATGTTGCCATTCTGTTTCCTGCTTCTCCTCCTCTCTCTGGAGGCCCCCCGACAGCTTGCAGACGGCTGTCTGTGGCATGGCATTGGCATTGTGGTAAAGAGATTGTGTGTGGTGTCCATTATGTGTCTCAACCTCGGGCTGCGCTCCCCGGTCAGATCTCTGGGCCTCTTCTGAGCCACAAGGAAGGGGATGTTGGGAGTTGATAGGGCTTGACTGTCACTGAAGAGAAGACTCTGGAAACAGCTAAGACAGAGACTATCTTCGAGCCTGTTCTAATGAGGAGCTTTGAAACTGCTCCTCAGACCCATTTCAAACAACGGAAAGACACCATTCAGGCCCAAATCCTTCTGGCAAGAGTGTCACCCATTAAGGCTTCCTTTGTGTGGGCCAGACAATGAACCGGGATAAGCCAGGCTGGCAAAAGGGAGCAATATTCCTGTGAGGAGGTACAAGACCGTTTCTCTGAGACGGCTTTTGTTGGGTGAGCTGTCATTGATATAGGGAGAGGGGACCATGATAAGGAAACAGTTTCTAGAACAGTTATGGGAAGAGAAGATAAAGAGGGAAGCTGCCTGAATAGCTTCTGGCACGGGATGAGAAGGTGTTTATGTAATGTCGAGTAAGAGGGATGAGGGTGGGGTGGTGAGAAGTGGCTTTTACCCAGGATCTTTCCTCCTGGGGGAGCCTTCTGAGCAACATCATCAGCACCTTCAGCATTGCTTCCTCCTCCTACTGGTTGCCTCCATCATCATCATTATTGTCGTCATGGGTGCCATTTTTGAAGCACCTGGGATGTGCTGGGACTTCACATCCACTCTCTCGTGTTACCACCATCACAGATATGTGCAGTAGTTCTGTTCATGTCTGGTTTACAGATAAGGAAATCCAAAGGCTCAAAGAAGCTAAGGAAGTGGCCATTAGTCAGTCACATGGTGGGTAGTAAAGAATTTAACCTTGCCCAAAGAGAGGTCTGGTCTTGGCCGTTGGCTTCTGAGGGGTAATTTCTAAGCGCTTGGAATGGCATGACTGATAGCTTCTTGGTTTTCCCCAGGGGCCTTGGGTCACACGATGTGATTTAGGGTGGGGACTAGCCACAGGGGAGAGTCTGTCCATCTAATTTAGGGTGAGGGCTTTGAGAAGCAATATCAGCTCAACTTCCAGAAGGGCGAATGCCTTCATATCCCAATCAAACTGTGTTCTCTTTTAAGGTGGGGACAGCGTCTTTTTATTGCCATATCCTTCACATCCAACACAGCGACTGGCACATAGTAAATGCTCGAATGTTTGGGGATTAAACGAATTAATATATTTGTGGTTTGACACATTCAGAACTAGCTACCTTTTCTGCGGATTGTGAAATAAATTAATGCTTACTGCTCCACATCTTGGAGCCTGTGACCCAGACATGCCCCAGGGAAAAGCAGCTGAATCACAGATCAACCCCTGCAGTGTAGACGCCTGCCCTTGACCTACAGCTAGGGGTCACACTGGAAACCACAGTTGCATCCTCGGTACCTCACGCCAAGCACATACGGCGTTTCTCCCTTGGACTGCAGACATGTTGGCTTCTGGTTATATCTCAGACGGTTTCTTTGGTGGGTGACTGGCTCCCTCTTTGAGATGCTCCTCCACGTCCCCCATTTCCCTGTTCAGGAACTCCCTGTATGCCTCATGTCCTGTATTTTGTCAAACCCACTCCAAACTCACCTTCCAAAACCCACAAGGTTGAAACGCATCTATCCATTTTTGTGTGGTGTGGGAAGTAACAGGAAAAAAGGAACTTAATTTACGTCCATGTAGACACGTGCTCCCTTTGGGACTTACCCATTGCAGAGGGAGAGCGTCAGGCAGACCCACATCTGCTCAGACACAGAGGAAAGAGAGCCCCTGGGTGGAGGGACGAAGGATATGCCCCCAGAGCCCAACTCGGCACTCTGTGTCATTTCTGTTTCTACCTCATCTTGGAGAACTATTTTTTTTTTAAGATTTTATTTACTTATTTGAAAGAGAGAGCACAAGCAGGGGGAGCGGCAGGCAGAGAAAGAGGGAGAAGCAGTCTCCCCACTGAGCAGGGAGCCCGATGCAGGGCTCGATCCCAAGACCCCGGGATCGCGACCTGAGCTGAAGGCAGACGCTTAACCAACTGAGCCACCCAGTTCACCCTTGGCGAACAATTCTTCATCCTTGAGATCCTAACTTCACAGACATGAACGCTACGTCCTGCAGACCTGGCCAGTCTCCCTGTTACACGTTCTCATAACACGATGTTGCTTCCACCTGGGGGACGTAGCTCAGCTACAAAGTTTACCTGCTCCTCTGCGGGGCTCTTTTTCCTCTCCTTCCTAACTCTGCTGTCCTGAGCAACGGGCTTTGCAAACAGGATGGGGATTGTATTCACTCCCAGCTGAGTCAGTCCTTGCCCCCAGCAGAGCGTGAGGCACCTGCACACTTACTAAATGGTCCCTAGCATTACAGGTAAGGCTCAGAGGGCCCAAGTGACTCTCCCGCGGATGCACAGCCCGGAAGCAGCAGAGCTGGGACAGAAGTCCTCTGCACACTGCTTCCTATGCCCGCTTCTCCCGGCATCCTCACCCCCGACTGAAAGGAGTAGGGCGCTCCGGGCAGGTTCCAGAAGACCCTTATTGGGGCAGCTGCCATCTGACTCAAACCGAGAAGGCAGGAGCTACAGAGAAAGGACAAAAGGCTGTTTATTATCCACTGGGCTTCAGAGAGACACTCTCGTTAGCAGGTTATTTCCCAGGGACCAAGGATTTCGACCCCTGCATTGAGGAAAGTGTCACCCGGGAAAACGCTGCTTTATGAACTGCTCCCCTGGCCTTTGGGAAAGTGGAGAGTGGAGGAGAGAGGCTTTAAATGGGGTCAGAAGAGGACATGAAAAATGACATTCTACTGAAATCCAGGCTCTGACTATCATACCTCCATTTCTAAAGGCACAAAAGGCTATTCATTCAGCTCAGCAAGTGATGTTTTACTTTTTCTAAGGCAGTGGGATGCAGTAAAATACACAAGGGCAGAGACGCCTGGGGCTTGGTCTCAGGTGCGCTGCGTAAGAGCTGTGTGACCTAGGGAAAGTTGCTTACCCTCTCTGTGCCTCAGTTCCCTAGTTGGCAATAGGAGGACAATAATATCTACCATTTGTGGCATTGGGGAACATCTTAGTACTCATTTAAATTAATGTCTCCATCATTAGAATGAGGCAAACAACAGGGATCATGGAAGAGGGTATAGGAAGAAGGAACAGGTGACCTTTCAGGTCTCCTCCAAGCAAGGATTCTGCGATTCCCCTTCATGTTTGTTGATTTTCTCTGCGTGTTAACATGTATCAGGATTGATGTTTGGGGCCAACCATTTGACATCAAAGCATGAATAAATTAAGGTCTTGGCCATTAAACACCTCCCCGGATTTTTTAAGGTGAAGAAAGTGACATCTTCAGGTTCCTGGTTTGAGATTAGAGATCTCCTCATTGCCTAATCCATTCACTTCTTCAGCGTGGGCGGTGACAGCCCACATTTTGGGGGTATTTACCATGAACCGGACACTGGGTCAACCTCCAGACATTAATGTGTTATCTCATTTCATCTCAGGCTGCAAAGGTAAATACTGCCCAGAGATGCTGGGCTTTGAATCAGGCAGTTTAACTCTACAGCCCGGGCTTGAAGCTACCAGGCGACCCCACTCGAGGTGAGCAGACTTCACAGAGAGTCCTGCAATGTCTGAGTGCAAAGATATGTAAGACGCTCATCTGTAAAGTGGGAATCATGGGAGTTGCTGAGATATCTTATTCTTAGTGATTTCAGGGTCTGCCCAGAAGTGCGTAGATGGCAGGAGGGGTTGAGAATGGAAAATGGAAGTGTCACGTAACAACGTATGCTCTAAGGAAAGGGCGTGGTGATGTGCCTGGATGGGGGGAGAGGGAAGGCTCTTGGTCATCATGAAACCTGAGCTCAGTCCCTCTGTTAACTTGTGAGAAAAGGTTTTAATAAGATAGATGAGTAAATAGCAAATCACTTCAAGGCAAAACTTTTCTAGGCTTGGTTATGTAAAGTTTGGTTTTATCGTGATGTATTTAATCCTGAGTAAAGTCGGTCTCTGGGCTGTGGGTGGATGTGAATGGAAGGAATGGCCTGATAAGGGTAGAGGATAATTCGTGGGCTTCAAAGAACAGCCGTCTTGGCTTGGACTGAACCTTGGTGGAAAAGTAGGAGGGTCTAGCTAGGAGAAAAGGAAGTGGCTGGTCTAGGCCCTCGCGATTCAATCCTGGTATCTACAGAGTCTTCAAGGCTCTGGCTTACAGTGCACTAAGAGTATAATGGGATCTCGAATGTCTTATCTGCTGGAAGGTTGAGGCTGAGGTTTGCACCTGACATCCCCTGCATGCCCTGCTAGTCCTGAAAATCCTGTCCTAGTGACTTTTGTCAACGATGGGGATGTAGTTCCCTCGCCCTTGGAGCCGTGGCCTTGCTTCTAGAAACTCTAGCAACCAGAACCCTCCACACACTGCTACAGTCGTGGGAAAGCCTCCAATAACACAAAGAACATTTGTCAGGTTTCAGAGGCCCTAAGTTGTCCCTTGTGCTGTGGAATCAGATGTCCCAACATAAGCTAAGACAGAAAAGCTCTGACCAAGTTTTATTCAACACCAAAATTATAACAACTTTTAAATTCCAGCCCTCACACCACCATGGAACACAGGCATGGAGGGGACAAATTCCTTCCTTCCTTCCTTCCTTCCTTCCTTCCTTCCTTCCTTCCTTCCTTCATTCCTTCCTTCCTTCCTTCCTTCCCTCCCTCCCTCCCTCCTTCCTTCCTTCCTTCCTTCCTTTTTTGCAGGCTAGCTTTTCAAGCTTTTATCTGGTTTATAAAATTCACATTTTATCTTAAAACACTGCAGGGCAGAAGAATGACGTTTGCACTTCCTTGGCACCACTGGCTAGGTGAGGGAATAATATTTAAAGACTATTAAGTCAAACACTTCCTTTCCGTGAGGGCAAATCTTACTTGAAGAGTAAAAAATAGTGTCAGTACACAACCACAGAATGCAAACTGTGAAAGTTTTGTGGCAGAAGAATCCAAAATTGGTACAAATGGTTCTAAATAAGAACCCAGGCCGAAGGGAGCAAGTTGTCTTGCTCTCGTAAAAGCTGCCCCCACCTCGCAAACCAACAGTGACTCATGAGTTCCCAAGGGCAAAGAAGGTAAAGAGGGATGAAATATCATGGTTTATTGGTTGAATGAAACTAGCCTTGAAATTTAAGCAACTTAAGTCGTATTTTGAAATTTGTTCCAAGCCCAGGAATCAAAACAGAAAAACAGACATCTATTAGTATTTGAACTTTTTCTTTGGTATTTATTCTCATTTTAAGTGAATTTCTGATGACATCTTGTCCAGTTGCTTTTGTTTTTCCTTCATTTTGTGATTATTTTTAAGATCAGAGTGGTTTTTGAATAAGTGCTTTATCTAAAATTTACACATCAATGGATTGGGTCCTATATGTTGGGGGAGGGGAGGGTGGGAGGGACTACTTGTTGCCGCAAGGGACTCTAAAACAATTGATTTGTGCAGTAGGAAGAACAAAAGAAATCTGTGCACAATGCACAGCTGTTCAATTGATTAGGCTTGATAGAGGTTCGGGAACTCTGGTGAGTTTGAAGTTTTCGGTCTGAGCTCATTTCCAAATCTGTTTTAATGGCAGGTCTCTGCGTGCTTAGCTAGCACCTCTCTTCTGAATGGGAATTAATATTGTTTCTGTGCCTGCAGCATTGTATTACACTTGGGTGCCCCTTCCCCAGTAACTGAGAAGGGGAGAGGTCTGGGAGGGAGTGGGGACCCAGTTGCAACAGCTGTGGCAAATTGCCGCGTTTTTGTACTCAGGGCTGATGCCCAGTGATGCTGGGTTTGTCTTGAAAGTTAAACCCTGTAGGGAAGCAAACTTTGCCTCCGGAAAATGTGTCTCTTTGGCATGTGGATTTTTTTTAGACTGATTAGCTTTAAGAAACAGAAGGTTCCAGAAGAGCCTTTGACATTTTCCCTAAATGCCTGAAAGAATTTAGACAGAGGACCAGATGCAGGATGGAAGTGATCCCCCACAGATAACCACAGTATCATGTGAACAAGATGCGGTAGGCAGGGAGGAAGCTGGCAAAGTGTGTTATTCCTCTCTGTGTCCCACTGCTCCTGATGTTTGCTCTAGCAAACATTTGTTTATCAAGCATTTACTTCTTCCTGTGAATTACCTTCCTCCCACTTTGAAGTCCCAGAGGTCTACCCCCTTCTCCTCAGCTCTGGATGACATATAAGCCTTAACTGCCTAACTGCCTGTGGACCTCCTATTCTTAGTAATTAAATTTGATTTTCTCCTATTCATCTGTCTCCTGTCAGTTTAATTCTTAGACCAGCCAAAACAACCTTGAAGGGTGCAGGAAAATTTTTCCTCCTCAACAGTGGTCTGATAATTAAGATCCAGGGTGTTGTGTCTGGTTAAGAACACGGAATGCCCAGATCCTGCTCCAAAGCACCATGCCCCTGGCGTTCTGTGAGATGCGCTATAGTTTCCACCTTGCAAATTATAGCTAGACCACTAGTCTTTGAGAGTCTCTCCCCACCAGCACCCTCAGCTAGAATCTTGGCTCTGTTGGTTCCTAGAGAATGAAATGCTCATGAGAAGATGGTGGAAGCAAAGATGACTGGTCTTGCCAGGAAGTAGAAGATCCTGTTCTAACCACCTACCTAGAGTCCTGGGGATGGAAGAGGTCATAAGACGGGGATGTTCAGCATTCAGGGGAGGGAGTTAGGGTTCAAAAGAAAAGAAAGAAGTTTGCTCTCTGTGGCAGAGACAGTGTCCTGTCGACTAAAACCCCTTTTCTCGGGTCTCCTGGGCAGCTCAGTCGGTTAAGCATCTGATTCTTGATTTTGGCTCAGGTCATGATCTCAGGGTCATGGGACTGAGCCCCACATTGGGCTCTGCACTCAGTGAGGAGTCTGCTGAGGATTCCCTCTCCCTCTCTCCCTTTCCCTCTGTCCCTCCCCCTGCTTACGTGTGTGTGCGCTCGCTCGCTCTCTCTAAAAATAAACACATAAATCTTTAAAAAAAAATAAACAGACTACATCTCCCAGTCTCCCTCAAAGGTGAATGTGCCCACAGGACTGGGTTCTGAGCAGGAGTGAGTGATACATGTCTTCTCCAGGCCTATCCCCCAAAGTTTCATGTGTAATTCTCCACCATTCCCTGTCCCCCAGCTGAATTTCATTGTGAAGAATGACCTTGAAATATCATGTTGGAAAAGGCAGAGTTTCCACTGGCCTGGGTTCCTGAGTGACAGTTTGGAATAGAACCTCTCCATGGATTTGGAATCTCCTTGAACTGCTATGTGAGAAAAAATAAGCTTCTGCTGAGTTTCAGCTAATAAATACTTCGGATCTACTGGTTATAACAACTAGCACTGCCCTAAGTAATACTCTGTACTTGAGGAACAAAGAGAAGGCTTTACAGAAGAGAAAATCTTGAGTGGCACCTGGGAGGACAGACCACATCTTGTGTAGAGCCCTAAATGCAAAATGCAGAGGCTGCCTATAATAGAGAAAGAATCCCAGGAAAATGAGCTGGAATCCCAAATATGAGGCTATGGATCCGAGGTCTGCATATTATGGCATAGGCAGAACAAATCAGAGAAGAAAAGGGCCCGGGGTATCCTAGGAAACTTCCAGAAGATAGTAACTGCCACAAAAAGGCACATCATTTTGGAACTTGGCCACAAGGTGATACCAAGGGGTAAAATAAAGCAAGACTGGAGACCTGCATTCTAGCTTTGGCTCTGGGTCTGTCCATGCCTCTGGCTCAGGGAAGTCACATACCCCCTTTGGAAAGTTGTTGCCTCTTTTGTCCAACTAGGGGGTTGGACAAAAAGATCATTGTTTGATGAAGAGGCACTTTGCGTGATAATTAAGAGCCTAGGTTCTGGGGTGAGGTGCCTAGGTTCAAATCCAACCTAAAATGTATTTGCTCTGTGGCTTTTGGGAAAGTTCCTTAGCTCCTCAGTTTCCTTGTCTTTAAAACACAGGATTAATAAAAGTGCCCATTTCATGGGCTTGGCTTTGAGATTTAAATGAGATGTTATATGTAAAGCACTTAGCATGGTCCCCAACTCACTGTATGTGCTTGAGAAATATCGTCTATTGCTATCATTAATAAATCCCTTTTCAGTGGAGGAGGGGAATCCACAAACAGACTGGATTTAGGATTTAACCCCAGAAAAACCTCCTAGAGCTCTTTATTCCTTAGGTCTAGATGGTCTCCTCGCCTTGCCCAGAAAGCCCCTGCTCCCCCAGGAGAGCCCTGGAGAGGGACAAGGGGATGGTTGTCTGGGTGCTGTCTTTCCATGAAGTGGAATCTCAAATCAGGCAGCGTGTGCACCACGTGGCAAACAGTCCTGAGCCCTCAGATTGAATGGAGGGAGAGATGGATTTGCCGCTGAATTCATCCACCCGAAAGCAAGGGAAAGAAATCAGACGTTAAGGGCGCCTGGGTGGCTCAGTTGGTTAAGCGACTGCCTTCGGCTCAGGTCATGATCCTGGAGTCCCGGGATCGAGTCCCGCATCGGGCTCCCTGCTCGGCAGGGAGTCTGCTTCTCCCTCTGACCCTCCTCCCTCTCATGCTCTCTGTCTCTCATTCTCTCTCTCGCAAATAAATAAAAATCTTAAAAAAAAAAAAAAGCAGACGTTAAAAATGGAATTCAAATTGCCTTAAAACAAAACCCAACTCAGTGCCAAGAAGTCTTAGTCCTCCCTGCTTGCTATTTTCTTTCATTTTTCCAAAGACACAGAAGAAAGCTCCAGTGGCCTTTACGAGATGAAGGGCTACCTTTATTCTCCCCCACACGTCTGATTATCCAAACCCACTGATAGGCAGAGAAAAGAATTTTCTAGGTAACTTTGTATCCTTATTCTTCTTGCCCCCTTCCCAGCCTGGACAAAGCCCAGTGTCCTGCAATAATAGTAAAAGATCCCATCCCCTTATATTGAATGGCTCTTTCTAACCTTTATATCAAGCTGGACATCTACTGTCAATAATTATCACCATAATTTATTGTGTGCTTCATAGAGGTCTGTCCCCCATGCTTTACTAACATGATCTAATGTGATCTGAAACTAGAGCAGTAAATATTAGAGCTTGCATTTTCACAGAGGAGGAAAGAGGTTCAGGGAAGTAGCCATCAGGAGGTGGGGGGGACCCTGACCTGGTGGGCGGGATGCCAAGGTCACACCCTCTTCACTACCATGTATGTCTTTCAGCCTTCAGTCTCACCCTTGGTTGGCCCAGCGTCACTTCCTGGGGAACTTTGTAAATGAACCAATGTCTGGGCCTCTTTTCAGATGAAAAGAATCCGAATTCATGGGGTGGACAGACGGCTGCTCATCTGGCATTTTTAAAAGCCCATCATGTGATTTTTGTTTTTAATTGGGGTGAACTTCACAAAGCATCAGATCGGCCATTTTAAAGCATGCAGCTCAGGGCCATTCAGTACATCCACCCCCTCTATCCAGACTCAGAACATTTCTAGCCCCCCAAAGCAACCCCTGACTCGTTGCAGGCATTCCCTTTCCCCGTCTTCCCCACTCCCAGACCCTGGCAGCCTACAATCTGCTTTCTGTCTCTATGGATTTGCCTATTCTGGACATTTCGTACAAATGGAATCATACAGTGTATACGGCCTTTTGCGTCTGGCTTCTTTCATTTACCAGCGTGTTCTCAAGATTCATCCATGTTGTAGCAGGTGATGGTGTTCAGGGCAGCCTGCCCCCAAAATATGCCGCTTTGGCATATTGATTATCTTTAATTAAAGTTACTTAAGAGGCAGCTGGTAGAAGAAGGACACTGTGACCCTCCTACATCCCCCCTGAAAGCAGGAGATAAATCTCCCATGGGAAAGGTGTCCTCCCTGTACCAGGGGGTAGAGAGACATCTTTATCACCAGACATACAAAGAATTCAAAGCCAAAAAGGTTATATAAACAATGCTTGCTACTCCTTTACCAGTTTACTAGCCCGAGCTCAAACTTCTTTATCTGGTCAATTCCTCACAAATGTATTGTTCCTTTGCCTAAAAGGTAGAAAAGCTGCAGGCTCTGGTCACTTCCTTGAGGCTCATATTTCTATGAGCAACCATGTGTAGGAAATTAAACTGTGCTTTTTACCCCATTTTAACCTGTCTTATGTCAATTTAATTATCAGACCAGCCAAGGAAAGGAGAAGTTTTCCTCCCCTCCACAGGAATCGGTACTTTATTCCTTTCTCTGGTGCACTGTGCAAAAATGATTGAGGATTGCCACTGCGTATGAACCCTTGAACCCTCGCAAACACCACGTGAGGTTTTCGGGGGGCACGTGTGGATTTCTGTTCTGACAGGTGAGAAACTCAGGGCATGTGATGTGCACCAAGTCTCATGAAATCTGTCGACTCTCTTTTTCCCCACACCAGTGGTACCATCACAACATGACCCCTTCCTTGACCAAACCCAACAAACCATTTTTTTACTGGAGAGGGGGGAATCCTCCCCTCTGGTTTTTTTCACAGTAACACCCACATAAACTCAGACAGACCCTCCAGGCTCCCGGGGTGCATGTGCTGCGGCTGAGGAAGGAGCTGGATTCTTGGATCCTTTTCTGTCTTGGCAGCTACTCTTTACCCCAATGATGAAGATTTAGAAGCCCTTGAGCGTCAATATCTCATTCATTTCAGGAAACTCAAACCCTCCCTTCCCTCCTTCTTTCCTTCCATCTTTCCATCCTTCCTTCCATCCCTCCTTCCCTCCTTCCATCTTTCCATCCTTCCTTCCTTCCCTCCCACCTTCCTTCCTTCCATATTTCCATCCTGCCTTCCTTCCTTCTCTCCCTCCTTCCCTCGTTCCCTCCCTTCCTCCTTCCCCTTCCTTCTTTCCCCTCCCTCCCTCCCTCCATTCCTTTCTTCCTTCCTCAATAATTAAGTGACTGCCTTTGTGTCCTTAGGAGTACTACCATCTGGAGATACAGAGCTGAGTAAGACAAACATGGGGTTTGATTTGGGGGAGTCAACTGTCTAGTAAGGAAAAGCAGAAATCAAGCAAAAAAATCACACCAGATTTGTTGACTGTTTACACAAGAGATGGATGCCACAGAAGACATGCATGGGATCCTTGAGAGGCTGTCACGGGGGGGTTGGCCCTGTCTAGGGCACGGGGCAATGGTTCTCCAGCACCTGTGTGCTTCAGCAGGGACCTTGTTAACATGCAGACTCCGTCTCGAGGTCTGCGCTGGGGCCGGGAGCCAGCATTTATAACAGGCCCACGGGGGCTGCTTTTGCAGCACTTTGAAGAAGTGATGAGTGAGCTGGGACCCGAGGGATGGGTAACAGCCAACCTGGGAGGCTCCCCTTCTGATCAGGCATGTTTCTTGTTGCCTTTGGAAGCAGGAGCCGTTCCCTGGCATGCCTTTCAGGCCCGGGCCTCAGCCTGGCAGACATGGGTGGAGAAGGGAAATCGACTTTCCATTTATCACAAATATTTCATAAACTCCTTGGCAGAGGAGGCTCTGGAGTCTTGAAATTTGTAGAGATGGAAGCATCCGGGCTTTTAGAGAATTTCTGGTCCCCTTCCCACGTTTAAAAATTAGAACCGGGGACACCGCCCCACACTTTCCTGGGTATCTATGAACATTTATTAGGCACCTGCTGTGTGCCTTGGGCATCGTTTGCCTTAACTAGTGCCATTATCAGAACAACCCAGAAGGATCGGTCTGAATAGCTGCAGTTTATAAAGAAGAGAATGTAAATAAGCACTTGCCCGATGTCAGACAGCCGGGCAGCCATAGAGCCGGGATGTAACCTGCCTGCCTAACTCCAAAGCTGTCCTCTTTGCGTGGCGTCTGCTGACCTGAATCTTGATTCAGACCTCTGCTTAATATTGAGCCTCGGTTCGTCAGAACACCTGGTGCTGAGGAGGCTGCTTTCATGTCATGAATTACAAAACCGCGTCTCCGACCCAGTCCTCTTGCTGCAGAACTCTTCTGGTGCTATTTACCACGTTGACAACTTCATCTGGGATTTTTCGGTAGCAAATTTGGAAAAAAAAAAGACTCGAACTAGCTTCAGCGATGTCACCACGTGCCTCTCTCCCTGTCCCCTTCTCATTCTTCCTTGTTTCTACCTAGCTTTATCCCTCTTGCTGTCAGCACCCTCCATGCTAAGGAGCTCTACTCTTTCTTTACAGAATATAGGGACCATTTTGTTATTTCCCCCCCTTCTCCCAAGCCTGGCAACCTCATGGGCGATTAAGTCAACCGGCTCGTTTATGAGGAGGCCCATGACAGCAAATCAGACCATTGGCACCAATTCAAAAAAAGATACAACCCATTCCAAGCCTCCCATTTACCCTCCGGCAGAGAGGGTCGGTCCTTCATTAAGCAGGTGTTCTCTGGACCAGCCTTGGGCAAAGGGAGCCGATAATTTAATTAGAATCCCAGCTCTCTGGAGAGTGAAAAGTGATCATTTTTCATCACGGCTTCAAGAACACCATTTTCCTGGCAGCTCTCCACCTCGCTTCATCGTTAGCAGTCAAAAAATCCTCGGGAGCAGGACGTGTGATGTCGCGGGAAGGACACAGGGTGTGCAAAGAGACAGAGCTCGTCCCTCTGAAAGCAGCATGTCGGGCTCAGTCAGGTCATCACCTTGAACCTGCCTTCCACATCTGTGAAGTCGGAGGAATCATAATTCCTGCCTGGGCTCCTTGTCATGGGGGTTGTGAGCAGCACATGTGAGCGTCATGACAGGTAGCAGGCACCCAACGAGGAGCAGTCGACACAGAGACAGTACTCAGGTCAGCTGGAAGGGAGGCCCATTCTTTGTAGCTAACACAACTCCGGCTCTCACTGTGTGTGGTAGGCCCTCCAAACTCAGCACGTACATTAACTGATTCCAGAATTCACAACCACTCCCTAATACGGTGCATTATCATCTCCGTTTTATTAATGAGGCTCAGAAAGGTTGCCCGAGGTCACAGAGCTAGCAATGGGGGGGGGGCCCATACTTGAACCCCAGAGTCTTTGCTCTTAAATAGATCACTATAATGACTTACTGCTTAGCCCTGGAGGTATCGCGACCAGAAAAATGGTAATAGGAGCTAATATAAGGGGGTTGCCTGAGATCAGCCATGCTCTTTTTTTTTTTTAAAGACTTATTTATTTATTAGAGGGAGAGAGCATGCAGGCAAGTGGGGGGAGTGGCAGAGGGAGAGAATCCTCAAGCAGACTCCCTGCTGAGCATGGAGCCCAAAGCAAGGCTTGATCCCATGACCCTGAGATCATGACCTGAGCCGAAATCGAGTCGGATGCCCAGCGGATGGCACCACCCAGGCGCCCCAGCCAGGCTCTTTACGTGCTCCTGTTCCTTGTTATAACCCAATAAACTAAGTCCTCTCATTATGGCCATTTCACAGATTAAGAAACTGAGGCAGGGAAGCTAAATAGCCTGACCCAGGTTACACAGCTCAGTAGGTGGATTCAGATCCATGTCTCACTGACTATCCAGAATGTTCTCAACCACTCTGCTGCTTGGAGTCCTAGAAAGGCTCAGCTCCACCAGTGCTTCCTCTGGGCCATGGTAGGAGCTGCTGGCCAGAGGAAGCCCAGCTGGAATGACCTCCCAAGAGCCCCAGGTCAGGGTCAGGGTGGGAAGCTGCCCTGCACTCAAAGTCTGAAAAGACCCAGAGAACTGACAGTGAGGGAAGCTGCTCAGAAGTCATTGCCTTGAGAACCTGCCCTCCAACAAAACCAGCGCTAAGGACCCCCCTTCAGGCTCCCTTCTCCTAGAAACATACCTCTAATAGTCTCTAATAAGGATGCTCAGAAAGAGTCTAAGATATGGGAAGAGATTTCAGTCACAATATAATAACTGTAGCATTTTTTATAACAGTAAAACATATAATGTGAACAACCTCAGTGTCTGGCAATAAGGATTGTTTAAATAAATTATGGTGGTAAGTGGAAATAACACAAATATTTATCGATAAATAAATGGATAAAGAAAATGTGTGTACAGAGCGATAGATACATATATATACATATACATACATACACACACACACAATGGAATACTATTTAGCCTTCAAAAGGAAGGAAATGCTGCCATTTTTGACAACATGGATGAACCTAGGGGACATTATTCCAAGTGAAATAAGCCAGACGCAGAAGGACGAATATGACATGATCCCACTTACATCAGGGGCCTAAAATAGACTTATAGAAGCAGAGAGTCCACTGGTGGTTTCCAGGAGTGGAGGAAGCAGAGGACTATTGCTCACTGGGATGAAATTTCAGTTATGCCAGATGAATATTCCAGAGATCTGCCATACAACACAGTACCTATAGTTGGCAACACCTAAAAATATGTAATGGGGGGTGCCTGGGTGGCTCAGTAGTTAAGCGTCTGCCTTCGGCTCAGGTCATGATCCCGGCGTCCTGGGATCCAGCCCCGCATCGGGCTCCCTGCTCAGCGAGGAACCTGCTTCTCTCTCTCCCGCTCCCCCTGCTTGTGTTCCTGCTCTCACTATCTCTCTGTCACATAAATAAAATCTTAAAAATATATATATATATATATGTAATAGGGTCGATCTCATGTTAAGTGCTCTTGCTACAAAAACGGTGTTTGCATGTGTCCAAACTCATCCCATTGTACACGCTGTGTGCCGTTCTGCGTACATCAGGTATGCCTCCACGAGGCTGTTTTTGAAAACTGTAGTACGTCCACACAATAGAACACTCGCTGCCCAACTGGTCTCCAGAACATTTACGAAAAGTTTACCATGCTGTGGGAAATGCATGTGACACCATGTTAAATGAAAAAAAAAAATCAGAACTTCGAAAGTAATAGAGGTCATAGTCATGGCCTTGGGGAGGGGGCTCACTTGGCCATTCAGCTTCCTGCTGATTTTCCCATATCGTCCGGTGTCCAGTCATGCACCCAGCACGGGGAATTTTGCCCCCGTTAGTGTGGCCTGAGCCTGTATACAATTCTCCATTCCACCGCTAGTATTGTGGCCCAGGTCCCCCTCATCTTTCACCAGGACAGTGGCAACAGTCCCCCAGCTGGTTGCCCAGAGGTGGAGTCTGCCCCCTACAGTCATGTCTCACAGAACAGACATGGTCATCTTTATGACCCATGCACCTGACCTGCTGTACCCTCACTGAGGCCCTCTGAGGGCTCCCCACTGCCCTCAGGGTAGAATTTGAGCTCCTCAGCGTGGCACCCAAACTCCCTCTCCAGCCCGAGCTCATTTTTCAACATTTTCCGTCTCTCATTCCGCATGCCAGGCATGCAGAAAGTTTGCCGTCCCTCTGACCTTCCAAGCTCCTTCCAGCCCGGGGACCCGGTCACATGGCGTTCCTCCCACCTGGCATGCCCGCCCTTCCCTTGGCAAACTTCTGCTTGTCCTTCTCGTCAGCTTAGTTGTCACACCCTCTCGGTGGCCTTCCCTGGCCCCCAAGACTGGGTCAGCACCCCTCCTCCTTGGGCATTCACTGCTCAGTTTGTACTTTGTGGGAATTATCTGCTCTTGTGCCCGGCTCTCCCAGCAGAGGGCAAGCTCCATATGGGCAGGGGCGATGTCTTTTTATACTCCGGTCCCAGCACCAGTGCACTCAGTAGGTGCTCCGTTTTGCTGAACTGATGCATCAGACAAATCAGTTAGGAGGCTGCTTTGGGGATCTAAATTACCCAGTTATTCGAAGGGAAGTCAACGTTTAGGGGAAGCTTCTATGATCCCTACCTGTTGTATAAAAGGAACCTTTCCCCTGGGCTGTAAGAATTCAGCCACCTTCATACTCTGAAATGCATAAAAACCACCAGGTGGTCAAAGAAACATTTTTAAAATGCAGATGCCCGGGGACCACCCACACGGTCTTTAATTCAGTGAGTCTGGGGTGAGGCCCAGGAATCTGGATTTGTAGGAAGTCCCACGAGGGATTACACACACCCAACTTGGGGTGTTATTGAAATATATAAAAGCCTGGTCTCGTGCTCAGCACAAAGTAGAGGCTTTAAACATGTTAATGCCACTTTGCCCTGCCAGCCGGGACTAGACCTTGGGCTCCTAAATCCTTTTCTCCCAGGGTCCCGTGTTTTCTACCTATTGAGTGACCCGTGTGCAGTAGCCCCCAGAGCTGCAGACCCGTCCCTGCTCGAGCCCCCTACAGAACAGAAATGCACCCCAAGCCCATCAGACAGCAGAATGGATGATCCTTCCTGCTTATTAACGATATTATAGAGGCAGCTGGCCGACCACATTGGTATGACAGGTCTATTTTCATATGGAAAAGAAAATTATAGAGAGGCATAAACATTTGCTAACTAGAGAGATGTTATTATAGCTTGCAAATTGCATTCAGATGTTCAGTAATACTGGAGTTAATGGGTTTCTGAGGGTTCTTCAGCAAGCGAGCCCATCTAAGAAAAAAAACCTTTCTTTTCTCGGTTTTTATTAAAAGGGTGTTGCCCCAGCCTCCCCATCCAGCAAGAGAGTTACTGGCTGTGAGTGGGGATCCTGAGTCGGCTGGGGTCTGGGGGCCAGGGGAGGACAAGCCTCCCTCTGCTTCTGCTAAGTGTGGCGCCGTCACAGAAGCCTCCCCTGCACCCACAGCCCACACCCCTGCGGGGAAATTAAAGAACAGAAGAGCATCCCTGAGCACGTACAGGGTGCCAGGCCCTGGGCCGAGCACACCACACTCACAGCTCATTTCATCCTCACTGGTGTGGCATCATCTTCTTCTAGATAAGGAAACCAAGGCACACAAAGTACAGGGGACTTGCTTAAAATCTAACAGCCAATAAGCACGAGAAGTATCTTTGGAATGCAGACCATCCATCCTCGGAGCCTAGACTCCCAGCCGCCAAATTCTAGATGCGCAGCTTCAACAGTCCTGCCAGGCAGCCACCGTGGTACCCATTTTCTAGATGTGTCTCCTGAGGCTGAAAAGGCCATCTCTCCAAGAGGCAAAGCAGGATTTGAGCCAGATCTGTGCAACCTCCCCAGCCAGTCAGTCAGCAGATACCCTTTGAAATCCTGCTTTATGCGAGAGACACACAGCTGGGAACACGGCAGACAGCACCCCGGCCCCAGGATTTTATACTCTGCTCTGCTCTGGGACTCCATCCGGCACGGCACGCCCTTGGGGAAACTGCAAGATATTGCCCTGTTATGATCATTGTACTGTCTCTCCCCTCACTCTGCTTACCCTGACCCACATTCCTTGGCCACCAGGTTGCCTTGCCGTGGTCGCCGCCCAGAATCTGGCCCAGACAGTCCTCCCCACTCTGCCTTCCGAACCATATTCCGGGACGTGAATCCACAAAATCTAGTGACGGTCAGCTAGCCTTCTGTCTTTGTGAAAGCCACTGAACTTTAGAACCAGAAGATTCTGGGACATCCTGTCTACTCTCCCCATTTGCAGATGGGGAGACTGAGACCAAGGTCATGAGTCTAAAAGCCAGGGACCATCAGGGATCACCGGCAGCCACCAGAAGCCAGGAGAGCAGCAGGGAACAGATTCCCCCTTGGAATCTCCAGAATGAACCATCCCTGCCAACACCTTCATGTTGGACTTCTGGCCTCCAGAATGGTGAGAATAGATTTGTATTGTTCGAAGCCACCCAGTTAGTGGCTATTTGTTACAGCAGCCCTGGGAAACAAATATACCTGCCTTGTTCCAGAAGGTCTTCATAGGGTGCACTTAACACAAGATAAAACAAGTTTAAGGAAAAGGCCACGTAAAGTTGTAGAAAAGTCAGAGAGCCAGCTACATAGACAAAATGGAAATGGCAAGAAACAGACAACACAGCTGAACACTGAGCTTCCTAGTAGCTGATGGGAAAAGAGAACCTCAACATCTCCCATGATCCCCTGTGTCTACAAGCAACAAACACAGCCACACTGAGTGAGCACTAAGACTAGAGGGGGGTAAAGCCTTCCTTAAAGAGAGAAAGGGTCTATTATGATTTCTCAACAATATGCTTTTTTTTTTTTTAAGATTTATTCATTTATTTGAGAGAGAGAGCAGGAGGGGCAGAGGGAGAGGGAGAGAGAGAATCCCAACCAGTCTCCACACCCAGCACAGAGTCCAATGCAGCATTCAATATCACGACGCTGAGATCACGAGCTGAGCTCAATGGGAATGCTGAGCCTCGGGCTTAGCCAGGAATCTGCCCTCCCACAGGGCATCTTCCATCTTCCTAGAGGAACTGTGCATCTAAATTCATTCATCTCTTTATGGAAAAGCCCAATCAGATGCAGGCGCTCCCTTGGGTGCTAAGGGTTCGGTGAAGACAAGAGAAGGGTGTGTGAGGTGGTAAACAGCAGCCCCTGTGCAGAACCTGGACACCAGCAAATGCTGAGAGAACATCACCAGCTTTGTCCTCCTCCATTCTCCCTGAAACAAACCTGGGGACACACCAGGCCTGCCATATGGTGGTGACATCCGGGGAGCATTGTAAAAGGCATGTCATTGCGCTCCATGCTTTCAGTGGGTGAATACTGGGTCACATTTTTTTTTTTTGAAATCTCAGCCCCCAGCAAGTGTTCAGTCAGTGTTGAAGGGAATGAATGAAAAAATAAGAAATCAGTGCTTGTTTTTAAAATGAATTCCTTATTCCAAAAACAAAATTTTAATGGATAAAAGCAATACATGCACAGAGCGCCTGGGTGGCTCAGTGGGTTAAGCATCTACCTTCGGCTCAGGTCATGATCTCAGGGTCCTGGGATCGAGCCCCGCATCGGGCTCCCTGCTCAGCGGGAAACCTGCTTCTCTCTCTCCCTCTGCCTGCCACTCCCCCTGCTTGTTCTCTCTCTCTCTCTCTCTAATAAATAAATAAAATCTTTTAAAAAAAGGCAACATATGCACATAGTAAAAATTCAAACAGGACAAAGCATGTACCATGAAAATGAAGTATAAATTCCATCCCTGACCCCCCGTTCTCTCTAGAAGTAATCATTCTGAAAAGCGTGTGTGTGTATAGCCTTCCTGAGACAATTCCAGCCTATACATATCCCTGTTTTAGTAATCAGAAGTATACTCTAAGAATTCTGTGGCACCTGGTTTGTTTTTATCCACTGAAAGAAATATCATGAACATTACTCTTCATTTGGGCTATTTTTCTCCTTCCCAAATTACACAGCATGTGCCATTGTCAGGATGAGCTATTTAGCCAATCCCCTGTGGCTGGACACTTAGGTTGCTTCTGGTCTGGGCTATTAGAAACAGTGAACATCTTCATCGTGCAGAGGTAGGAGGACATTTGTAGGAGAACATCTTAATACTGGGATGCCTATACCAAAGGATAGATACTCTTTTTTCTTTCCATCTTAACAGATCTTACTAAACAGCTCTCCACAATATCTGCTTATTTCACACTCCTTCCAACAGCATGCGAAATGCCTATTTCCCACACCCTGGCCAAACGACGCATTACTGTCATTTTCAATCTCTGCCATTCTGCCTCCCTGGTGGCTTGACAGTTATTCATCTCACCCTTGTACAAATCCTTCTGAACAGAAAGACTCTCTAAACTGTATTGATGAAATTAAACACTCTTCATTAAGGGCCAGGTTCAGGATAAATTGGATTCTCATTTCGTTCCACCGCAGCCGTTACTTTTTTCACTGATCTGGGCTGCCCTCTCTTGATTGGGGCTTCGTGAGTCCTGCTCAGAGTGGAGGCCTGGGTGTTATTTGCATAGCATATGGCACTGAAGAAACAAGGCCAAGGGCTTGGCATCACCATTAATTAGCTTGTTCCAACATGGAGCTCTGTTTGCTCAACCAGATGTGAATCATATTTTACACTCTCGTATTTTCCCCTAAGAGGCTTTGGAAGGAAAGACTCGCATGTCCTGGCGAGGGCTGAAGATGGAAAGTGTCCGGAAAGATTATTTCATCAGTGTAGAGCCAGTTCCTGGGGCCGCACTGTGTGCAGTTCAGGGATGCCTGAGGTATGTGAGGCTGTGAAAGCCAGCTGTCCACACCCTGCGTCTCAAGTTAGGTAATTTCAATTCAACCCAATTCAGTAGAAATGTGTGTTGCCTTCTGTTATGTGTTAGGCTCTGTGATGCATCCTCAGAATCCAGAGGAAGCTAAAACAGACATGTGCAATCCCCAAGTCAGGGTCTATGTGTCATGTGGCTGGGTTTGAGGAGCACCATTAACTGTATAAAATCACATACATGACTATGAGCACGTGTGCACGTGTGTGTGTGTGTGTGTGTTTGGGTATGATTATATGTACTTAATGAGAAGACCCATAGAATTTGTCCTGTTGCCAAAGACCCACCTCAAAAAACCCAGAAATTTTAAGCATTTATGGATCCAGGAGTATCGGTGTATCTACCTTTACCTGGAGGGACTTTGGGAGCCATTTCCAGATTTTCTATCATCTCAACCCACTCAGGGTTCTTGCTTTTCTCCAACCACAATAGCTCCTACTTTGACATGCCTCCGTGCCTCCTGCTTTACCATTGGAAGCAGACTCTTCCAGTCCTTAGACAAAATAACTGGTTTTGTCTTAATTACACTCAGTGATGAGGTGATTGGTGGTTACAGGGAGTGCCCCAGTCTGGGGGCAAAGGATTCAACCAAGGAAGGGTCACAAGTAAAGACTGACTTCCATAGTCTGGTGCTCACTCAGAGACCTTCCTTCATCCTCTGACTCCTCCTTCGCCTCCTCGGTGTTCAACACAGGCTCTCATTTACACACACACCACCACTCACTCTTGGTCTCGCTCACTCATGATTAGGGCAACGCACCCTCATTCATGCACTGTCACACCTACTTCCTCTGTCGTGGACTCATCCAGCCATTTATTCATCCTTCTAACCCTTACTGAGGACAAATCCTGTATTTGGCAACTGTGGGATCATACAGACAAAAGGCCCATGTCCCTCCCCTACAGGAGTTTATAGTCTAGAGGGGAATCAGATACTCAGACTAAGAGCTACCATATGCTGTCTCGTGTACCAAGGGAAAATGCTGTACAAAGCGTCCGTGCAAATTGCTGAGGAGGCTCCAAGGACAGGACAACTGACTTATCGTTGGGAGCAATGGGGAATGTTTCACAAGCTGGGTCTTGAAGGATGACTAGGAGTTTTCTAAGCATAGGGGACAGGCATTCTAGATGGAGCAGCATGTACAAAAGTCTAGAGTTGGAGACATATTGGATCATGGTTTGCACTGAAGAGATGAGCATATTCTTTCTCTGGTCATAACCTGATTTCTTTTGACCTGGGAGTGTGGCTGCTTTGAGGGCAAGTGCTCGGCTAATGAGCCTACCGGAAATTCTACAGCTGGGGCCAGGATGTTTGCTTCCCTCAACATTATGTTGATTGCTCTCTAGATGCTACTTTTACTTGATGAACTCACTCCAGAAACACATTTGGCCTTCAGTGGTGACAAAAGCCTTGCCTGCAAGTGACTGATTTACTGTGAATGAAATAATCTCTTTCCATCCTTAGGATTCGGTTATGGAACTCCGGCTATGATGGAGTGCCTGACCTTCTAACTTTTTCCATGGCCCTACCTTCCCATGACTCCTGCTGCACAGGGGTGGGACAAAGAAAGCCTCACAAACAGAAATTAAATTTAGAAGAGATGGAATAAAAGCTACTTTGCAAACACGTGGAACAAAAAAATGTAGGATTCAATACATTGGCAGTGACTCATCTCACCTTATTTTGAAAGTGTGGCCATGCAAAACCCTCGCCTAGAGACACTTTAGGTGACTCAGATGCAGGGAAATGTTTAACTGGAGGGACAATGTGACGTATTGAGAAAGTTCACGGACTCTCGAGTCACCGAGAACCAGATTTCAAATCTTGGCTCTACCACCTAGAACCTGTATGTGCCAAGCAGGACTCATTGGGTTCAAGTGACAGAAAACCCAACTGGAGCTGACTGGGAGAGGAGGAAAAGGGTCACCTCTCCATTCCCAGAATGCACCATGCTATTTGTTATATCCAGGATTTTCAGATACTATTGTTTATTCTTTGGATGGCCCCCATTTTCCCACCCCCCCACGGGGATCACTCTTACTTACCTAGATGGTAGCTTAGATACCACTTCCTCCAGTGGGCTGTCATCATTGCTGTGCTAGGCAAGCCGGACTCACCTCCCGCTACTAGGATGTCAGTGGCTGATGACTCCACCCATGTTTCTCTCCAAGAAATGCCTTCAACCAAAGGGAACAGCCTCACCCAAAGTCACTCTACCTTTCTGGGGCCAATCCACATCCACTGATTGTTTGCATAGCTGTACAGCACCCCGACCACTTCACCTCAAGGATGTACACCTCTTGGGGCCGTCCCAGCTTCAGAGTTTCGTTGTTGCTAATGCATCATAGTTCACTTCCTTTGACTTACTCCATTTCCCTCACTCCCCAACAGGTGCTGATCCCACAAGCATTCCCTGATAAATTTCCTGCATGGAAGACTCCAATTTAAGGTCTACCTCTTGGAGAACATGATGGAAGACCAAAGCCTTCCTCAACACCCTGAAAAACTACGTCACAGAGTAGGTTGAGGCAACTTTTAGCTGCACGTTGCCAAAATCGTCACTCAAAATTGCGTAAGCATTTGGATATGCATCATCTCTCACGGAGAATCCAAAAGTAATACAGTCTTCACGGTGGGCCAGTGCATCAGCTCAGTGACATTCTCAGAGACCCAGTTGCTTCTCCCTCCACACAACCAATCTTCCGTGCTGGCTTCAAACTCCGGCCGTCACAAGGTAGCTGCTGAAGTTCCAGGCATCACATCCAGACATGACAATGCTCAGAAACAAAAGAAAGACCAGCTCTTCTTTGAGAAAAGAATACAATTTTCCCAGAGTCCCCTCAGTAAGCCCTCCCATCCTCGTTGGCCAGCGTTGGGTCACGTGTCCACTCCTGAACCAATCACTGGCAAGGAGAATCAGGCCCGTGTTGGGATGGGACCTCCTCCTCATGAGTCCTTTGGCTGTAGGGGAGCTGTGGATTCCTGGGGAGCAGTGAGATTCTGTTGCTAAAGAAGACGAGGAATGGATGGCAGGTAGACGAACAAGAAGAGCATTCTCCCCTGAATCCTTTAGCAGGCTACACCTCTTCCTTATAGTACTTACCATAATGCAGTGAAGAACTCTGCTTATTCCACCTTATTACTTTCTCTGAGGTCGAGCTCTGCATGAGCAGGCAGCTCACCGACCTGTACCAGGCGCTGGAATATCCAGTGGTGAATCAGACAAAGCCCCTTCTGTTTAAAATGTACGTTCTGGCAGGAGAGACAGAAATAAACAGACAAATGGATGTATAGTGTAACATTGATGGCGTGTACTATGAAGATAGTAATAAAGCCAAAAAGAAAGGTAATTGGGTGTGATTTGGCTTCTTCTCTAGAAAGTCTAGTCTGTGAGCCTTCCCTGATAAGGTTACACTTGAACACAGACCCGGATGAGGCAAAGGGGGGAGCCATGTGCTTTGCTATCTAAATGAAGCGCTCTCCACCGTTAGTGAAGAGCAGGTGCAGAAGCCCAGAGCATGGCTGTCTGTTCAAGGAGAAATGAGGGGCCAGAGCAACTCTTAGGGAATGAGCAGGGACTAGATCAGCGCTGCCGAATAGAAACACAATATGCTCACGAACGCAATTTTAAATTTTCCAGAAGCCACTTTTTTTTTAAAGGGGAAAATTAATCTTCCTCTATTTTATTTAAGCCAATAGAGTGAAAATATTTTTAATTTCAATAGTAATAATGTTTAAAAGTATTAATGAGCTATTTCACATTATTTTTTTTTTCATATTCTCTCCACATCCTTCAAAAACGGTGTATCTGGAACACTACATCAAAAACTAATGATTTAATGTATGGTGATTAACGTAACATAATAAAATTTAAAAAATTAAAAAAAAAAACAAACAGCGTATCTGAATGTAGACTAGCCATATGGTGAGTGCTCCGTTGTCCCATGTGGACTGTGCAGGCTGAAATTGTGGAGAACCTTACCGTGCACTGTTTATTCTGTGGGTTTTATTCTTAACAAGGGGAAGCCTCCGGAGCGACTTGAGCAGTGCGGTTTCATTTATTTGTTTTAAAAGGATTGCTGTGGTTTTAGCTGAGTTTTCTCCTAGAAGGCCTGTGAAGAGGCTACACTTGAGTGACAAGAAGCCGTGGGGAACAGCCCGGGGCCCCACACGCAGAGGTGGCTGGACTCACAGCTGGGACGAGTTCTCCTCCCCCACGGATCCGTTCCCTCCATCTGCACTGGGGGCTGGCCTCGTGCAGATGGAATTTCCATAAGGGAGGCTGGCCTACCCCGTCATTCGCTCAGCTGTCTTTCAGAGTCCTCATTTGCTTATCCATAAAAGAAATCACAAATGGTAATTACTACAATTTGCAGAAAGTATAGAAAACCCAACCAAACTCAGTGATGGTGGTGTCTGCCCTGCCTCTTCTAGCCCCGGGGTTCTCGGGCATTTTTAGCTTAGGGACCTCGTCCTCCAATGAAATTGTTGACTCAAGTCCAAATCGGACATTCTGCAATCTACAGATGGGTTAGGGTCCTTCTGTGCCACTGTCCTGACATTGCAGAAATGACCAATGCACACCATGCGAATAAAGCCAAGTTCCATAGGCTCACTTGCCCTGTGCCCATGGAAGTTTTATTCAAAGATGTTTACACGTTGACCTTCTTTTTATCATAAATAAGACATGAGTCACCTTCATAAATAAACCATGAGACCTAGACTTGAAATGGCCCCATGCAATGGTTTATGCCATCCGCTGGTGCTGGGCAGGGCGAACCAGCCTTCTCTCTGATGGGAGCTTTGTTCATTTCTAGCAATGTTTCTAAGTGAACTATTTATAAAACAAGTAAGGAAGGATCAGAACGGTGCTGAGCCAGCCCCACTTGGCCACATTCTCCTGTGTTCTCCTTCAACGTGGGCAGCTGTGAGGGGCACAGTTTGAAAACCATCCTACAGTCATGGCCCCCTGCCTCCAAAACTCCAGGACTTCACACACACTCTCCCAGTTTTTAAACAATTTTGTCAAAGTCTAATTTACCTACCATAAAATTAACTTGCTTCAAGTGCGCTAGTCAATGATTTCTGGTATATCTGTGGAGTCATGCAACCATCACCACAACCTACTTTTAGATCATTCCCAGTCCCCCAGAAAGAAACACCATGACCATTTCAGTCCCTCCACTTTTCCTCCCGGGCTCCAGGCAAATCACTGATCTGTTTCCTTAGCTTTGCCTTTTCTGGACATTTCATATCAATGGACTCATACACCGTGTGGCACCATGTATGTGTACCATAGGCAACTGGAAAAAAAAAAAAAAAAACAGTTGGAAGAAGAAGAGAATCGATTGGCACCAAACTGAGCACTTCTCTTTGAAGCATTCGAAATGATTGCAAGACAAGAGAAAAGAGAACAACGTTCTCACTCTGTGATTGTCTTGTTGGATGCTCACCTGCATGCATGCATTTTTAGGGCATGTGCAGATCAGCCCCAACTGAACCACCCGGGCACCCCAGTTCTTAACTTTAAATCTTAGTTTGAAGCACGGTTGTTTCATATTTGTGCACAAGACCTGGGCTTGGTGCAGGGTCGTGAAACAGAAAACCCCTCCTCCTCCTTCCCACATCTGTCCCCATGACCCCAAGCCCTGGATCGTACTATAACTCCACTCT
This sequence comes from Leptonychotes weddellii, assembly GCF_054177405.1. Taxonomy (NCBI): domain Eukaryota; kingdom Metazoa; phylum Chordata; class Mammalia; order Carnivora; family Phocidae; genus Leptonychotes; species Leptonychotes weddellii. The sequence continues at coordinate 28,694,855 of NC_138373.1, forward strand.
GCCACAGGATACACAGGCTAGCGTATTCATTCATGGAGGAGCGTCTTGGAACCAGACCACTGCTTTTATACTTCTTCTTCTGAATTCTAAACATGCTCATCCCCATTGCTCTCCAATTAAAATCTTGTAGTGCATCCTCATGGTACTCTGGATAAAGTCCCCACTCCAGCCATCCAGAGTGATTTCGTGTTTCCTGATCGGGCCCTGGTACTTCACACCACAAACGTTTTGCACATGCTGTTCCCTGTATCAGGAACACACTTGTCATTATGCTTTCCAGCCTAGAGTCCACACCTCCCTGACACTTGCCTAAGCCTTGCCTATTTCCACCTTACCTGGGTTACCCACCCCTGCCCTATGCATCTGTAACTCTCTCTAAACAACACAGGCTGCCTAGTGTGTTAACTGAAAGCCTCCTGGGCTTGCAACTCCCTGAGGACAAGGGCCCTCTCTTCCCTCTGCCTCCGGGGCCTGGCCCAGACCTGGGTTTACATCTGCTGCATCAATGACCTTGAAAAGAACCTATTCAATCTCAACTGTTCTTAAGTTGGAGAGACAAATGTAAATGCTGCATCATTTGTAAACATCTCAGATCACTTTGCCGCTTATATTTTGGTAGTGTTTGTTACTTTTGTCTCAAGTTCCTTTTGAAACTGCCTCCAACCTTGACAACATCTCCAGCAAGGTGATTTCACAAGCATGCTCACAGCACACACACCTAAATTCAGCCACTCAAAGTCTCGTCTCACCTCCCGTTTCTCTCTTCCCTCTAATTCATGGTTATCGTTAGCAGAAATAGCAAGTGTTCCGTCCTAAGGCTTTGTTCTCTCCAACCCAAGCATTTGGCAGCAAGTCTGGAGCGGTTGTGGGGAGAGAAGTCGAGAATGCATCATGGTGGGGAGAGAGGCCACCTGGCAGAGAAGAGAACACAGGTCTGGACGCCTATCGCCCTGCTTGTCCACTGAATCCATCTCCTCCTGCCTGCTCAAGGGCACTATTCTTGCAGTTGCCCCACTTTTTTTTGCCTTGCATCATAAATTGTCCCCCTCAGCTGTGTCATTCCCATCAGAGCGCAAACAGGCTGCCGGATGTCACCTGGAGAAAAATCATCCCCGGTCTGTCCAGCCAGGGGCCCATTGCTTTGCTTTGCTTTTCCTGCAAACACATCAGAAGAAATGGTCTCTGCTGTGTTCTTCCAGTTCTCTCCTGCTTTTTCCCCCAGCTCCCCAATAAGCCCCACCTGCCAAGGTCACAGTGACACATAACGTGCTAAAACGAAGGAAAATGCTCGGTCCCCGTCTAACCCGATTTAGCAGCAGCGTTCAATGCAGTGAACCGCCCCCTTCTTGAAACACCTTTTCCACTTGGCCTCCATGCCCCCATTCTTGGTTATCGTCCCACCGGCCAACCATGGGTGGCTTTTCGGTCTTTTCCAGCTGCAACCTTCTGTCCTCTAAGGCGGGAATGCTCCAGAGTGACATCTCCAGCCCTGTCCCCTTTCCAGATCCATTTGCCCCAAAATGTCTCCTCTTGGGTGGCCAACGAGCATCTTTCACTTAACAGGTACAAGAGGGAACTCTTGACACCCTCCCCCACCCCACCCCTGCTCAGAAATTTGCTCTGGCCAGTGTCTCCTCAGACAAAGATTGTTGGTGTCATTCTTGACCCCTCCCTTTCTCTCACAACACACCAGCAGGAGAGCAAGCAGGCCTTTGCTCATCACATGTGCAAAATAGGCCAGATCTCGGCTGCCTCACGCACCCAGCCAAGCCCTGGTGGGGCTGGCTGCTCGCCACTGCTCCCATCACTTCCCAGCTTCTGGGACAGGGTTAGCAATGAGTGATGCAGGGGACAGAAATACCTCCCCAGGAAAAGGAGGTTGGCATTTCTAGAGCAGGGCTTCAAGTCTCCGGCAAGAAGAGTGGCAAGGACATCTTGCTCCTCCTTCTGGGACAAGGCTGCAGCCCATAGCTATTTACCCAGTTGGGAGAGTCATTACTTCATGACCTATCAGGGTGACCTCCAATGAGGGGCCTGGCTTGAGGGCCGGGGGGCCCCAGTGGGGCTGAGGAACGAGCACTGGACTTGGAGCCATGGGCTGGTGGCGGGGGGGTGAGTCCTGACCTAGCCCCTATGTCACTTCCTTGGGCATCCCATTTGTGTCACTAGATAGTGGGTCAGTTTCTCCACCTCTGAGATGCTGTTTCCTCATCTGAGATCATGCTTCGCAAGCCCGTTGGGGAGGCTAACGAGAATAGGGTCATTGATGTGTAGGTGCGTAGTGTTGCTAGCTATTGGCACCATGTAGATATGGCTCCCTTCAGTGTCTCTTTTCCATACCTGCAGAGGGGGGAGCACTGCATCTACTGTCCTAGAGGTTGCCGTGAAGGTGTATAAAGAGCTTTACGTGGAGGATATAAGGTGTTACTGTTCTTATCCATCTATTGTCTCAGGTATTCTAGACTACAAACAACAGTCTTTGTTCATGGGTCTAGCATAATGCAAATGGCTCTCCATTAAAGTCACTTGCGTGTATTCCTCACCAGCAAGACTATCAGGGTAGCGGGCAGCCACCATGTCTGTTCGTCCGTTATCATCCCAATACCTGTCACTCAATACACAGTTGGGAAAGGAAGGGCTCTCTGGTGCCTTGATGCTTTCTTTTTCCTTCCCCTTTACACATTCAGTGCCACGGGGAGTCTCCCGCCTTTGTCCTGCCCTCCAGGAGCCCCCAGGCTAGCAAGAGAGATAAAGACAAATGTATACAGGACCTGCCCTAGGTGGGCGTCTGTGGGTATGTCTGTGCTTTGTCTAATGAAAGCCCCTAGGCTGTGCTTTGGAAAACTCCTTCTCCCCCAGTCTCCAACCACCTGATTGGGAGGGGTGGGTAGGGGGAGCTCACACAACCTCTAGCCAATCAGTTTTCCTCCAACCCTGGTAATTGGTTTAAGGATGGTCAGGTGACCCGCATCAGAGCAATGAGGTGCTGTCTTGAGATTTTGACTTCATCTGTTGGGCAAGTGAAGCTCTTTCCACTGGGGCTGGAAGCAGAGTAGGGAAAAGGGAAGAGGGACTCTGAAGAACTCCAGATGACACCACTTCAGCCCCTAGATCCAGCCATGTCTGAAGTCCCCAGACCGTTTACTTACAGAAGCCAATGAATTCAAACTGCCTTTCTTTGCTGAAACTGTTTGGAAGAGGGTTTCCATCACTTGCAATGGAAAGAATGCCAGTTTCTAGCCAGGATGCACAGTGTAAGGGCACTGCAGCTGGTGTGGATGAAATGATGTGGGAGTGAGTAATTGTGTCCATGGGCCCTGGCAAACGCAGGCGACAATTACCCTTGAGAAGGCAAGCGAGGCCCAGGCAACTTCATCCTGACCCTTTTTGCTGCAACCTAGGCTCTATTCACTTTACATGTAGGGTGTCCACTCCCCGGTTCCTGATTTGATCCGCTCGCAGTATTGAGGAAAGTAAAGAGGAGAGAGATGAAGAAATGATAGTCTTCAGGGGAACAATATCATTTTAAATGCAAATTACTGAGTGTTGACTGTACAGTCTGTTGAGGGAGTATGCAAATTATACACAAACTCTATGCATATTTAAATTGCAAATCCCTTGTGACCTTGTTGTGCGGGCTTCCGCACACCTGGGATAAGGCCCCAGGGGGGAAAGTCTGGTGGGACTTTCCATCAACAAGTATTTATTTAATAAGCTCTTAGTCTGCTTCTCTGCAAGGTGCTCAGCCTACAGGACTTGGTCTCTGCCCTGGAGGAGTTGGCAAGCAGAGCCGAGGAGAAGGGAGGAACCACAAGAGACGATTAGTACATAATAGAAGACACGATGTAATTAAGTACTAAGTGCTGGGCTGTGGACTGGAAGCAATTGGGTGAAGTTGCAAGGAGGCCGATTTCGGCTCAGTGCAAGGGACAACTTTGTGCTGGAGGGACCTGTCCCTCAAGAGCAGTGCAAAGCTAGCTTTCATTGTGCCAGAGCTGGATAGAGATTTGAAATAACAGGAATAATAATAGCAATCTCGCAGCTGGGAGTCCTACTAACTGGGTTTGAATCCTAGCACTGTCAACTGACCACATGACTTTGGGCAAGTGCCTTTGTTTCTTCGTCCTTAAAATGGGCCTTAATAGCACCCACCCTGCTGCAGCATCATGAGCACTAGAGATCCCGCAGGTAAAGCATGGGAAAGGCCCGGACGCATCATGGAGTCAGTAGGGTATCAACACATAAGAGTCAGGTGGATCTGAGCTCAAACCCCTAACTCTGCTGTTTACAAGCTGTGTGACCTTGGGTGAGTCATTTAACCTCTCTAAATATCAATGAATAATAATGATGATGATTACTATTATTGTTGACGAGGTGCTACCACCAATCTCATTAAGAATGCTATGAAGATTGCCGAGAATCTTCTGGTACACGTCATTCGAAAATGATGTGTGTGTGTGTATCCAAACCATCATACACGTAGACGTATGTGTGCATGCATGTCTCAAACCATCAGGCTCTGTCTTCTTCTGCCTTCTTCCGGAAGCTTCCCCAACAGCATGTGGGTGAGACCGATGCTCTCTGATGACTGAGCTCTTTGAAAGAGGAAACCAATCAAAAAGCACGCTCATCACTGGCTCATCACTGCACCCCAGACTCTCCTCTCCAAAGCTCCTGCCATGAATGCCCACACAGACGTGTTTCCTGATGTTTCCACCTTCCTTTTTTTTGAATAAGGCTTTCTCCCCACCTCCTTAGGAAAGTAACACACACTAATTAAGGAGTTTTGAGAAATTTCATAAACATATAAAGCTGTAAATTGAGGGTTTACACCCACAACTCCTCCATCCACACCCGCTTCCCAGACTTGTGAAGGAAAGCACAGCACAGGGATCTTTGTGAGCTTCCAAGGCGTGACCACAAAGTATGTTCTGATAGTATATGAACTAGAGGGGCAGTGTCAAATCAGACACGGAGTTACTATTCAAGAGGTGCTTGGGGAACCACAAGGAGAGGCTGCTACTCTCCCACCAGAATGGCCAAAATGAAGCGAGGGCTGACACTATCCAGTATGGTCAAGCGTACAGAGAACCCAGAACTCTCACATTGCTGCTGCTGGAACATGACATTGGGACAATTACTTCGGACAACTCGAAATATTTGTTAACACTTAACACTTGCCCCTTTATGACTGATGACTGAATGATGCCACTCCTAAGTACGTGGCTGTTTGGGGCTGAATTGTGTCCCTCATGCCCCAAAATTCACATGTTGAAGTCCTAACTCCCAGTATCCCAGGACGTGACTGTCATTGGAGAGAGGGTTTTTAAAGAAGTAACTAGGTTAAATGAGGTCACTGGGATGAGACCTAGTGCAGTGTAACTGGTGTCCTTATAAGAAGAGGGGGTTAGGGATGCCTGGGTGGCTCAGTTGGTTAAGCGACTGCCTTCGGCTCAGGTCATGATCCTGGAGTCCCGGGATCGAGTCCCGCATCAGGCTCCCCGCTCGGCGGGGGATCTGCTTCTCCCTCTGACCCTCCCCCCTCTCATGCTCTCTCTATCTCATTCTCTCTCTCAAATAAATAAATAAAATCTTTAAAAAAAAAAAAAAAAGAAGAGGGGGTTAAGACACAGACAGGTATGGAGGGAAGACCCCGTGAAGATATAGGGAGAAGCCCACCATCTACAAGCCAAGGGGAGAGTCCACAGAAACCAACCCTGCCGAAACCTTGATCTTTGGCTTCCAGCCTCCAGAATGGTGAGAAGATAAATTCCTATTATTTAAGCTGCCCAGTGTATGGCACTTTGCTATGGCAGCCCCAGCAAACGAACCCAGTGGTCAAGGGAAAGGAATGGCTAGACCTCACGGGCATTGCTGGAGACCGAAGTCAGACACACAAAAGCACATACTGTTAGATTCCATTTATACGAATTTTCAGGCAAAACTAATCCATGATGACAGATGTCAGAACAGCGGGGTTTTAACTGGGAGGAGCATGAGAGAGCCTGCTGGAAGCTGGAAACATCTATATCTCCATCTGGGTTTGGGCTATGCACTGTATGTATGTGTAAAAATTAACCATGCATGATGGTTACAGGGTTTCTGTCTGGGATGATGAGAAATTGTGGAAATAGTGGTGAGGACCATCGTAAAACATTGTGATTATAGTTGAATGCCACTGACTTTTACACACAAAAATGGTTAAAAAGGGGGCGTCTGGGTGGCTCAGTCAGTTAAGCGTCTGCCTTCAGCTTGGGTCATGATCCCAGGATCCTAGGATCAAGTCCTGCATCGGGTTCCTTGCTTAGCACGGAGACTACTTCTCCCTCTGCCTTTACCTGCCGCTCCCCTGCTCATGCTCTCTCTCTCTCTCTCTGATAAATAAATAAAATCTTTTTTAAAAAATGGTTAAAATGGCAGATCTTAGCCTTTAAACCTTTTACCACAATAAAAATCTTCAGAAAAAGTCATCAAACTGTACACTTAAGATACATGCCCTTTGCCGTATGTTATGTTTTTCTATGTATAAATGGGGTTGGGGGAAGCTGTCAAGGAATATTTCACAGCACCTTGATGATACAGCTGTGACGTGCAACTTTCTTTTTTTCCATTTTTCTTCTGGAAACCTCCTCCTCATTATGATGCTAGGACTTTGAATGCCAGGCAGGGAGGTTTGGTTGACTTCCTTTGAGATTCTCCTACTCCGAGGACTCTTTATGTTCTTGCTACCCTTTTTTCTTAAGTTCAGCAAATCAGTTCCCTGATAGTCGGGGTGAAGGTTTGGCATATGAATGAGCACATCGGTGAGCTCAAGGCAAATCTGAAAATGTGATGTAAAGACAAATCCTTCCCTTCAGGCACACACACTCCAGTCCCAAGACGCACTTTTTGGTCGGTTGGCTGGAGAAGATGTTTATAAAAAGGGCACAATTAACATGGCAGGTGCCTTGGTTACATGCAAATAATAACAGCAGGGAAAACAGACATATAATTACTTGGGCTTTTTTGGTGCTCGAGTGTTACTACTGCTGATATTAAGTAAAGAACATGACACCCAATTGTACTCCGAGTTTGGGGGGTGATTCACTTTCAGCTGGTGGAGATGCGGGCTTTTGTGGGGAATGTGGAAAGTGGACTTGAATTAAAAAAAAAATAGAAAAAGAGATCAACTCCTTAAGGACCCATGAGCGAGTGGCTGGGCCCTGTGTGCCTTCCCGGGTGGGGATCCCCTGGCCCACTCCCCCTGGGGGTCCCACCCATTTGTGCCTTTGGTATACAATCCCACCATCACACCCCGCTGCTTTCTCTTGTCTCCCTGCTCGTCAGATACAATAGGGAAGAGACCATGAAGCCCAAATCCCTCCCTCGTCCCCTACAATAGAGAATAGCTGGGTGGGGGGCCTGGTGTCCCCAGCCCAGATATGCTTCTCTGGTACATACCAAGTGGGCAGGGTTCTGAGCCCTCACTGACCCTTCTACCCATGAAAATCTGCCCGCCTCCAATCCACAGAGCACATATTTCAAGTCGGATCATCTGCTTCAGTAAGGTATGCTTGTACCAGCAAGTGACAGGCCATGGGCCCATAGATAAGGGTCTCTTTGTTTCAGGGCACAGCAAGTCCGGTGCTAAGCAGCTGCTGGTATTCATCCAGTGGCTTGATTATGCCAGGCCCTGGCTCCCCGTGATTCTCTGAGTCTTTCCTTCATGATTGTTCCCACGCATTCTCAAGTGGCTGCCCAGGATCTAGGCATCCTGTCCCGGTTTAAGGCAGAAAAACACAGTGGGGAGAAAGGGAGTGCTGGCTTCAGCTTGTCCTCCTTGATCAGAAAAGCAGTGCTCATTGCAAAGAGACCAGTAAATGACTATTTATTTTGGATTTTCCAGGCTCTAGAGCAGAAAGAAGCAAAGCAGGGGAAGGGAGCAGCCGGAGAGTAGCCCATCAGCTAGTTAACCTCTGTGCTACCTTCGATACACCCTCCAAAGGGGATGAAAGCATCTGTGTGGATTTGCGGAGCCTGGCACCTGCAGTTCTTAAGCTTCAGAGTGTCAGAGGTTCCAGGAGAGCTGAATATGCCTGTCTCTGTTCTCTTTTCTGCTTGCCTCCATTCAGGTTGTCTGAGAAGCAGATGTCCAGATGGAATGAGACATGCAGGAGATTTACTGGGGCAGATGCCTGTGAAGGAGAATGAGAAAGGGACAGGAGCAGATTGGGAGACATGATTCAGGTCTTACACCTGTGAGAAGAAAGATGGAAGGAAGGGGCAGTGGGTAGGGAGACCCCCCCCAGCCTGCAGTGTGGCCCCCCAGAAAGGCTCAGCCAGGCCAGTGAAGAGCTTCCAAGCACGTGTGTCCTACTAGAAGAATCTTCTGTCTGCAGGATGGGTTGGCGCTGGTGCCCCTGCCCCGTAAGCACTGGCTGAGCACAGAGCTGGGGGGACACGGCCTCAGCAGGGACACTGTGGTGGATCCACAGGTGCCACAGCTAGTGGCAGTCCACCAACTGCATCCCTGGAAGCAGGTTGTCCTCAAAGGAGGTGGGGACAAGGGGCTCCCAAAGCTTCGAGGCCAGTCCTTCCTCCACGCCTCCATTTCCCTCTTCCTTTATGGCACCAGTACTGAAACTGCCCCCAGACTAGTTGAAACCTCTCCCATCCTCTGAGCCTCTGGAATTTCCACGTAAGACTGCTTCACGTGGCCATAGCCATGGTGGCCACTGCCGTCCTTGACTTGTGCGGTTGCTCCGCATGTCTCAGGGTGAAGGTTAAATCCCTCTTGCTCCCTGTCATGGGTTGAATTATGTGTCCCAGAAAGATACCTTGAAGTCATAACCCCCAGTACCTGCGAACATGCCCTTATTTGGAAATAGGGTCTTTGTAGATGTGACCATGTTAAGGTGAGGTCACACGACAGTGAGATGGGTTCTAGTTCAGTGGCTGGTATCTTTATAAGAAGAAATTTGGATACAGAGCCGGCAACACAATCTCTGTGAGCCTTAGCTTCTCTCACCTATAAAAGGAAGGTATTAGTACTTCCTTGAAGAATTCTGGGAAGGATTCACTGAAGCACCTGCCAGTGCATGGGTGATTTTACCATTATTGTCGTCATTATTTTAAAAATGATGATGATGATGTTGTTGTTCTGGAGACCTATTGTCTTCCTTGAATACTCCTTGCTCTGCTCTCCTTTAACTCCTCCTTCCTTCTTCTAAAGAGCCCATGCTTGCCTCCAGTTGCTGGAATTCCCAACTGGCAAATTAAGTACAGGTTCAAGGTATCAGAAAAGCAGGGACCCAGAGAGACACATAAACGTGTTACTTAGAATATAAATTTACATGGTGCAACCTACTATTATTTTATTTTATTAAAAATTTTATTTATTTATTGAGAGAGAGAGAGAATGAGAGAACGAGCAGGGGGAGGGGTAGAGGGAGAGAGAAAGAGAGAATCCCAAGGAGGCTCCATGCCCAGCACAGATCCTGATGCAGGGCTCAATCTCACAACCCTGAGATCATGATCTGAGCCGAAACCAAGTCAGACACTTAACCAACCGAGCCACCCAGGATCCGCATACTATTGTTTTATTTTAAATTGCGTATGGCAGCAGTGTGATATTTTCAGGGCATTGGGTCCTGAATGTCCTACCTGTACCTTCTTTTTTTCTAAAAGATTTTATTTGTTTATTTATTTGAGAGAGAGAGAGCAAGCGAGCAGGGGGAGGAGCAGAGGGAGAGAGAGAATCCCAAGCAGACTCCCTACTGAACATGGAGCCCAGTGCAGGGCTCGATTCTAGGACCCTGAGATCATGACTTGAGCCAAAATCAAGAGTCAACTGCTCAACCGACTGAGCCACCCAGGTGTCCCCCACCAGTACCTCCTTGACTGTACATCTCTCTCTAATCCTAAATGCCCTGGTGCATCTCCACCAAAAGAGAGACCAGACACAGAAAGGCCCTGAGGTAGAAGGAACGTCGCAAAACCAAGTTGCCAAGGGCAGGCCAGTGGGGCTGGAGTGGGGAGGAGGAGAAGGTTTGGAGACAACCCTGTGAGCCCTGGGAAGGACTTTGTCTTTATCCTAAGACCACTGGAAACCATGGCAAGGTTGTCAGTAGCTTCATGATGCCGTCGGGCATTTTCAAGTGTCCCCCGGACCTCTGGCGGCCATATGGGGAAGGGAACTGAAGGAGCCAGCATGGACTTGGGAGACTAGATACAACACCCAGATGAGAGATAAAGAGGGGACTCACTCCCGAGACTTCTGGGAATTAAAAAAAAATCCCAGTCCTTCCTCTCACTTCTGCCCCACAAAGAGGCTGTATCCAAAAGAACAAGAGGTAGTACGGACTGCCAGGGACCTACTCAATACAGACATTAGTACGATGTCAGATCTAGAGTTCAGAATCATCACTTTAAAGATACTAGCTGGGCTTGAAAAAAGCATGGAAGTTATTAGAGAAACCCTTTC